>NW_017096594.1:0-600000 GCF_001412225.1 Nicrophorus vespilloides
TTAACAACTTAACAACTTAACAATTTAACATTTTTGACATTTACTCAAATTATTAAATGCATATATTGATATGCAAATATGTGCATTAACTTAATTACTATTATACATTCACTCTATAAGATATATATCATAATTTAAGATTCTCGTATCGCGAGGATAAGAACATCAGAGCCAGTAAATCCCTTTGTGCGGAACTTTAATAAGTCGTTTCTTTGCGATGTTAATATATATCCGACGTCTGCTGCATCCTGCAAGTATAAGGGAAGGCATTGTGTACATTATCCTGCTCGCATAGATTTATTGTGCACAGGCGGCTTTAGAATAATATTAATATAAGATGACGTTCCTCCCATTCCATTTAATGGAATGCATGCATCTTCATTCTATGATGTAGAAATGATTGCAAATCCCTTTTTCATTCAGTTTCTCTTTTTTAATAATAATTTCACTGTATTTGAATTCACCCTGCATATGAAAGCGGAAATTGGAATGAAATCATACAGTGGCCCGGATGCGACATAATCATTGGCGTGAGAGATTTTGCAAAAAAAAAAACGTTTTCATGTGCGAACGCCACATATACAAAAAAATGTGTGTGCCATGAATCGATAACTCAATGACGAGTAGCAATTAATTTCATTCAATCCATCTATAAATTGTCCATAACATAATTTCATATTCCTATTGCAAAAAAATCCATTTTACTTTTACATTCAAAATTTACCATTGATGCCAGTAATTTGCACTTAATTATATAAGATAATTAGAATATTTTTTTGCTTATATTTAACAGCAGATTAATTCTTTATTGCGAAAAAATGTATTTTATTTTTAATATATAATGGGTGATCGGTTACAGAACATAATCCGTTTAAAGACAGAATATTTTGTTAAACGATCATTGATTTACTTCTTAAGGATTTAGGGATGGTCTGGGACTAAACATTGTTAACCGTGGGCCCCAAACAGTGTTAGTTATAGCCCCCCAAACAATGTTAGATGAGGGCCCCATACAGAGTTAATGGAGGGCCCCAAGCAATTTTAGCCCAGTCCACACACAATGTAATATAAGACCACTACAGTTAAATGTCCTTGCAACTAGCGTAACATCAATCGGTCACTTTGATATTCGTTATCCGAGTATACCTTTGTTGTATGAACATACAAATCTTTCGTAAAAGTTTTTGTAGTTCGAAATCCGAATAATTCGTTAACCTGCATTAGAAAATGTTACAAATAGATAATAAGTAAAATAATGATTATATAATAATGAGGTCAACCTATTAGTAAAATACTATAATATATATTTATATTTTATTTAAAAAAAAAAAATTTATCATCTATTTACAATGTCTTTCTATGTAGACTTGTAAATTACATTTTTATATGAGTAATTGAATTCATATGAAAAGAAACCTGATATGATTATTTTTTGCTAAAAATTTCAATATTTCGTAATTAATTAATGAAGCAACTTACTTTAATGTACTTTATTTCATAATTAATGAACAAACTTGTTCGATTGTGAAGAATCGAACAGTGTTTAAAGTAAAACAGAAAATTGGAAGTTTTGATCCTTCACGATATTTATACTTATAAAATATGAATTATATTAAAAAATATTCTATTTAATTTGCGACGTTAAGTATATTATTATACATTAAATATTAACATTTTACTTACATTATATTTAAACTTAGTTCTTCAACCCAAATGGTGAAAAGAACTCATTTATAACTTTGTTTACAGATCTCATGACCGTTTAAGATATGACCTAATTCCACACATCCACTGACCGCACCTACCAACTTTTATTGTTTGTTTGTGTGTTTTCTTCTCCTCTCTATATCTATATAAATAATAGATTGCCTGACGTCCCTTTCCTGTTATCAAATAATAATACCGCTTCCCTGCATGACACTTGCATATCAATACCCTTTTATACTCGTCCCTCGGTTATCCAAATTATTCATGTCATACTTTTCTACCTTTATATCTGATTAAAAAAAAACAACTAAAAAAATATACATCCGAACTAGGCGTAACATATTAATGTGTCAGGTGTACCAACTATTATCTACGATACAAATTTATATATTTACATAATTGATCAAAAATGTAATGAAATAAATACAAAACAACCGAAGCTCTTCATAACAATATAGTAAAGTATGTATGAGACATTATGTATATAGCGTCGTCTTATCCATTGTGTACTTTTTGGAAATAGGATTCAAGCAAAAGTAAGAGATGACAGAGCTAGCTTTGTCCACATAAACAGTGTCTAGAGACCTCGCGAATTTTTAGGAAAAAAAAATGGGGCCCACGAAACAAATATTTGAATTAGAAATCAAGTATATATATTTTGTTGTTGAGTTAAGTGAGAACCGATTTATCCATTAATCACTTTAGGCGCAGTTTCAATGGCCCACGAGAATTTTTAAGATTTATAAGAATTAGCCTACGCAGCTAATATTGGATACACTATTACATATTTTGTTGTTAGGATTCAATGAATAAGAGATAACGGTGCCTGGGGCCCACGACAACTTTAATGCTGCCCTGTATGTATAGTGTGTACACAGCATACGAATATCTGTTTAAAGTAGTCCCTCGCCTGCATAAATTATTCAATATATACTGTTGTTCCCACCTTTATATCATATAAAAAATAAATTTAAGGGGAATGTAATTGTATCCATGCTATGAATTATATAAGATTTGAATGTACTTAGTAATATTTACACATGGCTGCACAATGTGCAATTCCCAAAATACTTTTTGTTGAAAATTGATGACTTTTAAATTTATTTAACCTCTTACGATCTGTAAAATCTTACCTTAGATATTTATATGATTGGACTTCATAAAAATCAACAGTTGTGTACCAACACATATGGCTCACCTGGCTCTCATTTATGACACTTATTAAGTGTAGTGTGTACGTATCTTTAAAGAAAATTATTGTGATACAAAAATGGTTTATTAATATCTGTTATAGGTCGATGATTCTTTAACTAGATCCTTTTCTAATGGAAGAGTCCACGGTCACGGCTACTTTGAGCAGAAGGCATCATCCATGAAGCAGCTCGCCGTCGAGGTGTCCGAGCTTCACGTTGGAGACAATGGAGAGCTATGGATCACTTGCATGTCCACAATTCCCGGTTACGTCGGTTATAACGAGAACTACGCCGACGTCCGCAAGCATTCCAGACAAAGTGAGTACACTGTGGCCAATTTGCTTCTACACAATCCGACTATACTTTATCCGCCTCATCCTCCACCTCCGTTAATCCGGAAGCACTTCCGTCTCCTCTCGCAGCGCGCGAACGGTTCAAATAGTTTACACAATTATGTTAAGTAAATTCATTTCGCCTGTCCTGCAATTTACTAAAGGACCTCCGCGAATGCGTTTTAACCCTTAAGGGAAAACGCCAACCCCGTCCGCTTCTGTCCTGGCTTAATTTAATCATTCGAATAATCGTCGCCGTATGCCGCTTTTAACTGGATTAATACCAGAAAAAACTATCTCCGCACGATATTATTCCACCTTGACTGCAATACATCAAATTGTACAATCCCCTTTCGTTGTCCAAAACCGCACAGGTGTGCACTGTGAGCCTAATTTATTATTGCAATTCGAATCAATTGTTTCTAATAAATTGCGTGAATTCCGCGCTAAATTCAATTAAACTGAGTATAATATTTATAATATGGAGCGTTTCATATGCAATTAATTACATTCCAATATTAACGAACGCACTGGTTTGTTATACGTTAATTCACATCATATGAATATATATTGACATTGGACTATAATCAGTTTAAATAAACATATAATATAAATTTTATATGATTATAACATCTCACATATTATTTACAATTAATAATATAATAATAAATTAAGTACAATAACACTACAGAAAACAAACAATTGAGAAAATATATTTTTATTTAACGATTAATACATACTATTAATTACTTTTTATTAATTAGTCAAAAAATACATTATTATAACATAAAAATCAGGTATTCTTCCTTATTTAATGTGTAGTATTTGATTTCATATCCGTTTTAATATATTGATAACTTTTCACATATATTTAGAAATGTGGAGGACAAAAATCATGCTTAATGATAAAATTAAATTTGTCCATTTAAATTTTCTAGTTAACTAAAAGTATGTTATGTTTTAAACGTATTATATTGGGCAAAGTGCAAATGTTTAGCTCAATTTGCATTTTTTAAGTAACTTTCCATATTTTTATACATAATAATGAATAATATTGCATTAACATTAGAAAATATTATGCTTTAAATTACAGCATTTATCATTTTATTAATATGAATATACATAAAGTACAATAATTGAGTTCATCTACATGTATGTATACTCTCAGATCCCGATTTACTCGAGGAATGCATAACATTACGTAAATCAACGTAAATCAGCCTGCAATAATATATTATTGTAATGCACAATAATAAACCCTATCCCCGTGCATTAGTGAAATTACTAAAATAATTATGTAATGAGGTATATTGACGTACCATCACGTTTGTACTCAAACTCATCCATTACATCAACGTTTCTAAACATGAGCTTTGCCACCCAACATTTCTGTTTGTAGTAGTACTACGACCCAATAATTATATCATACGAATAAAATGACAGCTTTGACACAAAATGACAACTGTCATTTCATAAGTCATAGGTTGAGAAACGCTGCTTTACATAATATTAAAACTTTTACACATATTATTTTATTATCTTAATTTATATTTCGATTTTTATCACAAATAATGTTTTATAAGTACTTCGAAGGCGACTACTATCCGAATGGTTAAGTCGCCCTTCCCCATGATTTCGTGGGCGTCAGTTCGAATCCTGGTCAAGTCAGGCCCTTTGTGAGACCTCTCGGTGCTTGCAGCAATAGGGCCATCGTTCATCACAGATGGTGGAATCGCAGAGTATCAATATACTACTGAAGTTAACCAACAAATTAAAATCAAATCATCATAATGGGAAAGATGGATGGATGAAGAGATTGTGAATAAAATTATACGACATAAAAAAAATAAGTACTTCCAAATTATTGCACATTTATATAAAATAATTCAATTTCAATATAAAATTTTGTATATTTAAAAAATATATATTAAATCATATAGTATAATATTATTAATAATAATATGAATATTCATTGCATAAAGGCTATATTTCAACTATGAAAATATTCACGAATAATTTCAATCTCGTATAGTAACGAGTGTTATAAAGCGATATGTGTAATACAACAACAATATTAATTTATGGATTTATTCAATAGATGCACAAAATTATTCATCAATGCATTATGGTTTTGTTGCTTCCATGTGACTGAAAAATAATGTAAAATACAATATTTTTTCACAGTTTTCTCTAGTTTCTTTTTAATCCTATATATGAAAATTATAAATTGTAAATTATTAGTTGTATAGAAAATTTAATCAATTGTATTACGGTTTGTTGTTTGGTCCACATGACTATAAAAATAATGTAATATATTTAAATTTCCTTCAGGATTTTTTTTAAACGTGCATGAATTATATTTTGATTCTCAAATAATAAATTGTATGTAATAAATTTCATATAAATAGGAGATTTAACTTATAACAAACTTAACAACTGTTTACTTGTTACTTTTCAAGTAACTTGTATAGGTACTATCATATTAAATATGTACATCCGTTTCAATCAGTCCGGATTTACTACAATCCAGTTTAAATATTTAAAAACAAACTAAATACAAGCAAAATAAAAATAAATTCTAAAACGATTAAAAAATAAAAACACAGTTATTCTTTATCAAATTTCTATTTGCGTGGTTTATTTTTGTACTTAATTCATCGAATAGTCCGGTTTCAAATATTGGCGAAATAGATTATCCGCACTAAGTATTGATGAATTAATTTCTTAAGTTACATGGAAAACTGATTACTCGTTACCATTTTATTAATATTAAAGAAACATTTGACAGAATAAATGTAATTGGGCAAGTATTTGAAATTTTAAAAAATTTGTGTAATCCAATCAAATATCTTATATAAATTATGTTATAGATTACATAAAAAAATTAAAGGGTAGTATTTTTTATACAGTCTTTACTTGTAAGGTTTATTTTCTATTTAATTCCTTGATTAGTCCGGTTTCAAATATAGGGGGAATCGATTATCCGCACTATGCGAGATATTTTTTAATTAATTTCTTAAGTTATGTGATTAGTCGTTACCATTTTATGAATATCAAAGAAACATTTGACAGAATAAATGTAGTTAGTCAAGTATTCGAAATTTAACAAAAATGGTGTAATCCAATCAAATATCTTACATAAAAAAATGAAAGATAATGTTGGATATGGGAAGATAATAATGGTATATCAAAAAATTGCAAAATCATTATATGCGTGTCACTCTTATATTCCTGCATGAATATAAATAAGCATTTAGCGCGAGTTTTGTATCGAGCGAGTTTTTAGGCCTTCAAAAAGGGCACGGCTGCAAAACAAAAGTAAGAAGAAAAAACAAAACATAGACAGGCGGAAAATAAAAACAAGCGGACGAGCGAAACGGAAGGTAATTACATTTTAATTTAATTCCATCTACCTTCCTTCCAACCTGTTACATTTCATTTTCAGCCTCTCTTCAAGCACAGACGGAAAACACGCTCAGATTATTGCAATTGAAACAATATAATTGAAGCACGATTCATTAATTCACGTTGATGCAACGCAATGATGCGGATGCACCAAGGAAGTAAATAGCTGAGTGGATGAGAGACGCGGCGGAATTCGCGAGTGGAAATTGTTGCGTAATTTCTAACATCGAAATGTTTCTTGCAGTTGAGGTCCTAATGACTGAAGTTCCGGCGGAGATAATCTCCAACACCAACGAAATCGTAGACAGCAGCAGCAGTAGCAGCAGCAACAACAGTAACAACAACGCAGCAACGCTGAAGGACACCGACATCCTGGAATCGATCTACCCATTCTTCATTGCCGCACTCATCGTGTTTCTATTTTAAATATCGACGATGAATTTAACTTAATTTTTAATCTTAAATCCGTCTCTACTTTCGTGAGTCGGCTTCTTCGGTTTTCGTACTACATTTAGAGAGGGATATTAAGCCGCTTCCGGTTTGGTTTACCATTGGGAAATATTTTATTATATATATTTAAAAATATATATACATACATATATTTTACAATTTTAAGATTAATGTGGATATAAGATATGGATAAATGTTTTATATTTGTTATATATGTTGCGTATAAAATATATTAGGAAAATATTTCGGGAGAACAAGATATAAAAAAAATCTAATGAATATTAACAAAAAAAAAATATATATATAAAAATATAAAAAGTGTATTTGTAAATTAATATTGTGTGTATGTTTAACGACACTCAGATGATGTAATGTTAAGGATTAATATTTGACCAGATTGTGTATAGGATCTATAGTTTAAATTTAGCACGGATTAATGTTGATGATTGCTTGGGGGTTGCTCGAAATTCAAAGACAAATATTGCTAGCAAATACAAACATTACTCAATCTTCAATCTCAGGTTACTAGATTTTTATTCATCGAAACAACAATGTTAGTCTTAAATGATTAACACCCAGTGGCGGATTTTACCACAGACGTAGGGGGTCCCTTAGGGGGACCTCAAATCTTAAAATGGGCCCACAACAACCTTAATGCGGCTCTTCAAAAATCAATACTTCCGTCGTCATTTTTCAACTAAAAAAATATTTGAATTGGTAATATCTAGGAAATATCCAGCAATGAGGAATTATCATTTAATTTGGTTAGTATGTCAAAGGTTGAATCTTGATAGGTCATAGCATCCTATTCAGTTGACGTAGTTGTCTGATTCAGTTGTCTAGAAACTAGTCTACAAGAGTTAAAAGAGGGCCTCACAATTAAATTTCGCCTGGGGCCCCTCAAGTACCTAATCCACCACTGTTTACATCTTAGCTAATTTCAGTTAAAATTTATTTTATTTTATTACTTACTACAATAAATAATTATTAATGAATACTTTTCATTAAGACGCATGGGGCATTATTATAATTTTCTATGAAATGTCCAGGAAAAAGGAATTATCCTTTAATTTGGTTGCTATATCAAAGGATAAATCTTGATACTATCGATGTTGATTCAGTTGACGTAGCTGTTTGATTCAGTTGTCTAGAAATTTGTTGGGTCTAAAAATTAAGGAATTTGTGGCCCCTCAAAGAGTTAAAGAGGGCCCCTTGAGTACTTAATCTGCCACTGTTTACATCTTAAATTTATTCTATTTTATTACTAACTACAATCAAGACTTTAAATAATTATTGATAAATACTTTTCATTAATTATAACCGCATCAATTTGTATTGACTTGTCATGTTGATCCAATAGCAAATTACAACAAACTTAACACAATCAAGTTTTTCAACTTTCCAAAACGTTGTTATATTTGCTATATAATGTGTAGAACATTTGATACCGTGACGAACTAAAAACCTTCGTCGTCTACAAGATCAGTCACGTTCAGTCAACAACTAAATTCTGTAATATCTCATAAAGCATAAAACGTGTTATATAATACATCCTTGCAATGTGTGCTTTTATGCTTAAAATACTTAAAATCATCGAACAGAATAACATTTAAAAACGTACGTACTTGAAGCCAAAACGTAAAGATTATTAAGTATAAACTGTGTAAATTGTTTAATTGTAAAACGTATAGTTTTTTATTTGCAATTGAATCGGATTAATTATAATCTAGTTTAAAAATATCCAAAGAAACTAGTAAATATTAGTATATAAAATTATTTTCGTATTGTTTTTTTTGAGTGAAGTTTGTTTTGTTCGGTTTTTAAAGTGGTCATGATTTTGTTGTATTTAAAAAAGTCAATAAATATTTAATTTAATTAATTATTACTTCACATAACGAATAAAGAAAAAACATAATTATTTCTATGATTATGGCTCTAATTCTGCATTAAAATTGACTCAAGTTTGATGAAATATCATTTTTAATTCAATGTCATAATTAGGTATATAAATTCATTGATTATATAATAATTTAGTGTTTTGCTAAGTCATTACGAATAAATGAAATCACATTAAATTTGCTTTAATATATAAAAAGAAATACAATTTTTGTGTTAAAGTTATATATGAACAGTAAAAATCATTTTATTTTGTTAATGAATGATTTTTGTACTGGATTATAAGATTTAATACGTAACTGATATTATTATATGACCAAAAAAAAATTAGCTTCGACGTCAATTTTTTTATTAACCATGAAACATATTGAATTATTCAATTATTTAACTCAGAAAAAACATGTTATAATTAAAAAAAAAAGAAGAGAAAAAATTATAATAATTTTATTTAATTAAAGTAATGTCGTACTTGTTGAACAATTCTTGCTGTATTGTTTTGTACATAATACTAATAATCACAGGGAACGAGATATACAACTATAAAGTTGTTGGTTAATAATTTTACATCAAATTTGATATAAAAATTTCAAGTAAATTGTCCTTCAGAAACATAATTAATAATCAAGAGAATGAGCTGAAAGAATGAATCTCGTACCTGACAATAGGTTGTTTATGACCTAAAAGAAAAATAAATTATATAATTTCCAAATTGGAATAAAGCATATGATATTTGTCTTTGAATTTGTTGAGTAGAGTCCATCAATGTACGATGGAAAAACACGATCAATCAGTATTTATCTGGGGCATGCAGAAGCGCAAAATGTTGTTTCTTACTTAAATAGAAGCTCATAATGCGAAAACCCCAAAAAAAGAAAAACGAGAGAGGAGTAAAAACAAAAAGGCCGTAATTTCATTGCGAACAGTACGTAACTTCCAAGCAGCACAAAAACGTTTTTGTTCTGAGGGCCCATCCATCCTGCAGCCCTTTCGGTTGGAAAATTTTAATTGTTACAGCATTTTCGCGCGGAACTTTGCGCGATAAAATTTTACCTTTTGAATGGCCCGACATTTTAAATGCCATTAAAATCTCTCTCACCTGCTTTTACTACTACTACTCCTTGAATACAATTTTACACGCAACAAGGATGTGCGGCTCTACTTGAATGGACTTCAAAAGCTTTTAACGTTTATTATGAAGTTGAGGCTTCGCAAATGACGCTGCATCTAAAATGCAAGTTGAATTATCGAAGGAATGCGGAATGATGATGAGAATGAGATCACAGTTTTTTCTCGCTTTTGTACAAAACAATTAAACAAAACCGGCAAATGTTTTAGCAGGGTAAAGTCGATGTTAAATTAAATTAACTTTCTGTAGCTTCTGGACAAGATATACCTTCCCGACTACGAGTCAATCCCAGATCCAAATAATATCATTTCAAAACCATTCGGTATTATTTACAAATGGGCTAAGCATCTTTCAGCCCTATTGTCAATTATTTATCTTTAACAAACAACAACAACAACAACAACAAAAAATAGACAGTTTCTTTTCAATCATGAGCACAAACACGGAATGTTCAACTCACAAGAATAAAACGCCAAAAACTAATTTCTGTTTGTCGAACAAATCACATATTGGTAAATACAAATCACAAGTAAACAAGATGAACTTTTAGTCTTTATTATACAAAACGGACGTAAAAAATGAAATATTTTCTACAATTTTAACTAAAAATGAAAAACAATCACTAAACAATCATTTTTCCAAAAAAATAAAGAAAAATTAAATTTAAAAAAAATACATTAAGTTTAGTGGTTTTTATTTTTTTGTTTGTTTGTACTTCGAAATTGTCATTTGCACTGCGAAAAAGGGCACTACATATCATTGTCAGCAATAAAAAAAATATATTAAAAACATCAAGTTTGCATGAAAACGCAGTCGCAGTTGGCAATTTTGAGTGTAATTGAAAAATTTAATGTAAATTAAGAAATAATAGTATACCAAACGCTTTTAAACCTCTCAATTTATTCGAAAAGCTGAATATATTGTATAATGTGAACTGATTTTAACTATTTATCGCACCTGAATGGAACTAAACTTGTATAAAACTGTATTTGTATAATGATGTGAATGGTGTATCAAAAAAAAAATGAAAAAACTGAAAAAAAAATGAACAGTAGATAATTCTAGCTTTAAACGACTAAACTGATCTTAGAGCAGTGTAAGTTATATAAAAAAAAAATGCGGCTAAACGGAGCCAAATATGTCTTCCTTATTATAAAGAATATTAAATTAAAAAAATACTAAAACATGAGTAAATTGCTAATGTCTATTATTAAATATTAAGGGAGCAAAAGTAATTGTCATTCGAGCGTTCAAATGAGTATTTTCATTTCTTAGTTTATTAACCAACAGAAGTTAAAAGAAAAAGCTAGTTTAGCGTAAATATTTTTATTTATTCGAAATTTAGTGTTTCCTTTTTTTCCTGTTCCCTCGCAGAACGATTTCACGGATACCACTGGATTCGCTAAAGTTTTAACAAATAAATTCTAAGGTTTAATTAACTAAATATAAATGAAAGATGATAAGATTTAAAAGAAAAATACTATTTATACTGGTAAGCTCGTAGAAATGACAATAAATTGCTTTAACGGTGAAACTTCATTGTGAGGTCGAATGAAGATGAAGCAGAACAACAATTTTAGATGATGAGAAACCAAAAAAAAAATGATGAAAAGAGAGAAAAAAAATTACATTGATGACGGAGAGGAAATATATTATTATTATTCTGACGATGATGGAAATCTAGCATATTGTATGTTTTCTGTTTTATTGAATATATTTTTAGAATTTATTATGGACGAATTTGTCCATGGGAATGTCATCGCGCAGTGTAAATAAGGAAATAATATATTACCAAAAAAAAAATTATATATATATTATAATAAAAATATATACATGTGAAATGTGTTGTTACTAAATTTAGTTTATAAATTTCTTTTCAAAATGGCTGTATCTATGATATGATATAAATAAATTATGTTTAATGTATCTCAACTCAACATAAATCCTGTATTGAAATTTATTTCATCAACCTTATCATAATAATACCAAAATTTGTTCAAAATGTATGCTGTAAATTTCTAAAATTATGCACTTACTAAATGTACTACAATAGATTCCAAAGTAGGCTTATTATCAGTCCGAATTCAGTAATTAAAGTTCCCAATTAGATATTGGAGGAACTATGCGAGGTATTAATATACAGTGAAACCTTGCTTAACGAGATTAATCTGATCCAAAATTTCCGGATTTTACTTGTATAGTGAAACATATTCAAAAATACACATAATATGTGTATATAAGTTTTAAAAATGATGTAGAAGGCGCGTAATCCGGGACTTCTCTTCTCATCGTCACTCGTTATGCGAAACGTCGTTCGTTTATCGAGTCATTTTTCTTACAACTCGTTAAGCAAAATGTTCGTTATACCTCGCTTAGCGAGCACGGTTCCACTGTATGTTGAAATACAATAAAACGAGTAAGCTACCAGAATTCTTCGTTAAAAGATTCAGCGTATGCTCCCAAAGTAACGTCAATTGGTATAATGTACGTTATCCGAACATGTGTTTATTGTCCGAACATACAAATCTTTCACGAAAGTGTTCGTACGATTTATTCACTGTTCGAACTGTGCGTTAACCGATCACTCACTAAATAGAGAGACGAAGTTACATGCATCATTGTAAAAAGGAAGCACTAATGTAAGACAAATTATTATTTTTTTTTATACATTTTTTGTTTGATTCCACTAACCAATTAATTCATATTGTAATAATATTAGTTGTATAACTTCAACCATATTCAACAACTAGAGAAGAAAGGTAATACCAATTTTACATCTATGATTGGAAAAAGAAAGCACTAATGTAATATAGGACAAAATATTATTTTTCTTGTAGCTGTTATGTTCATTCCACTAACCAATTAATTCATACTGCAGTAACATTATTTGTACAACTTTAACCATATTCAACAACTAGAGACGAAAGGTAATACCAATATTATATACATCATTCGAAAAAGAAAGCACTAATGTAATGTAAGACAAATTATTATTTTTCTTATACTTTTTTTGTACATTCCACTAACCAATTCATTCATATTGTAGTAACATTATTTGTATAACTTCAACCATATTCAACAACTGGAGAAGAAAGGTAATACCAATATTACATCCATCATTGAAAAAAGAAAGCACTAATCTAATATAGGACAAATTATTATTTTTCTTATAGCTTTTATGTTCATTACACTAACCAATTAATTCATACTGCAGTAACATTATTGTTACAACTTCAACCATATTCAACAACTAGAGACAAAAGGTAATATCAATATTACATCCATTGTTGGAAAAAGAAATCAGTAGTGTAATATAGGACAATGTATTATTTTTCTTATACCTTTTTTTGTTTATTTTCAGTAACCAATTAATTCATATTTCAGTAACATTATTTGTGCAACTTCAATAATATTCAACAACTGGAGAAGAAAGGTAATACCAATATTACATCTATCATTGAAAAAAGAAAGGACTAGTGTAATGTTATATAAATTATTAATTTTCTTATACATTTTAATGTTTGATTCCATTAACCAATTCATTCATATTGCAGGGACATTATTTGTACTTCAACTTCAACCATATTCCATAAATAGAGAAGGAAGAAAATTCAAATATTTGTCTACTTTATACAGAAGATGTTTGCAATACAACTAATATTAGACAAGACAAGAAACTTGTTACTAAATGAAGACGAGGACACTGAGGTATATGATATAAGTTATATTAAAATTTCCAATTTTCAGGAGACTTTCTTAGAAATAATTGCATCTTCACAACCATTTTAAATTATAGAAACCTTAATTATGTAATAGAAAAGTCTAAAAAATGTTATACTAAAGTAAGATCAATCAATTCGAATAATACAAATGCAAAACAGTATAATCTTCTTTCAACAGTATTATCAACTTTCTTGTAGACATTTTGACATGTTTCTGTTGGTATAAATTAAGTAATTGAATATTAATTGAAATAGAAGATTGTTTGTAACATTTTGTATAATAAATAAAGAAGATTGCAGAAACATCATTAAAATTTAAAAAGTTTGTTTTATGTGCACAGTTTGTAAGTTTTTACTGCCTCATGTTCCATGCATTATAATGAAACTATCAGAAAGGTATAACAACAACCCTAAAAACATGCATAATAAAATCCGATCCGTTTCATATTAAATACTTTGTAAATAAAGTTTGATCAGAGTTATATAATTCAAGAAATTCCTATTAGTTATAAATTTTTATTATTACAAAAAAAGGACATTTAATTAGTGTTGAAAATAAAATGAATTAAGTAGAGAATATTGTTAAAAAAAATTAAGTAAAAGTCTACAAAAACTAAGTGTTTAATATATGCAACTTCATACACACATCTCCATATTTATTGCATATGATGAACACAGATTTATTTTTGGTAATGGTACAAATCTCTAATAGTAACCTTAATTATATAACAATAAAGTGTTATGTTAATAAATACTTATAATATTATTAATATGAAATTTATTTCTAAGGAAGTTTCCAAGGATTAACTGTAATAAATTATAACGAATATAGCTGTTCTTCAGCAACAGTTGCATTGCCAACAGAATAACAAATAAGTAACCGACTCTAAGCAAGACACTCATCGGAATATCATTTTTGTCTTCTATATTTAACATTTTTATGTTTGGATAATTCGATCCTTTCGCCCAAGTTTTTGTTTGTTTTTGTTTTGGTTTGTCTGTTTTGTTTCCTACTGTTGTGTTTTGTTTGTCGGTGAGTTACAATTTTTGTAGGAAAAATCGCTGTTCAGCTTACACTAAAAAAAGAAGAGGTGTAGATTCACCTTTTTACCTGCAATTTTCATACATGACTAACTAGATTAGAATTTAATTAGTAATTAACACATATTGCCTTAAGCTCTACGTTTTGTAGAGCTCTCAACAATCTGTGTTTACATACAATCACTTTGTTTTTGATCTAATCAATTGAAATAGATTATCTATTTTGATAGGAACAAAGGTAATTGTTGTTTTGTATCACTGGATGTTGTTTAACTATAAATTCTGGGTTTGTTTGTAATTGTGGAATTCTTGTTTTAGTGATGCCTACTCAAAGAGAAATCAGGGCTAAGATAGCCTACAATGGGGAGATTTTTATAACTTATGTGAAGCAGGATATAACACTGGATGAGCTGCAATCCGAGATGAGGGATATATGCAGGTTTCCTTTGGATCAGGAATTCACCATGAAGTGGGTGGATGATGAGGGGGATCCATGCACAATGTCATCCCAAATTGAATTGGATGAAGCTATTCGGCTGTACGAGATCAATCATGAATCTGAGCTCATCATGCATGGTGAGTTACCTTTTGGATAAACAAAATAAGAATGATCCATTAGCATATTGTAATAACTCATAATATTTCTTTTCAACATAACTTACCTGATCAGGAAAGTGCTTAAGATAAAAACCTGTAGTTAATAATTAATGTGAGCGTTTTTATTTTCGGAAATGAACCGTTTTGGCGCAATAAACAGTCTGGACTGTGATTTATTTGCAGCAGTAACGAAATGTCAGCGTGAGATTAGAGTCATTTCTGTGAGTGCATACATTTTTACAAGAAACCATTATCATAATCTGCTGCATGATGGAGTGTAGCGGTACGAAAGTGTATAAATAAGTCTACGCGGAAACAATTTTTCTTTTGGTAACACGCGATCATTTTCGTACACACAAAAGCCACGAAATTATGTGTATTAAAAGGGCCGAAAAGAACTCGAAGGGTTGAATTCTAATAACAACACGGAAGCATATTTTTTTTACTTTATGCTTTATGTACGTAATTGTGAATGGACATAAAATGGAACGAGTAATTTGCTTATGAAAATCTCACCCCCCTTGAGGCATTGCCCCGTAATAAACTGGCGTTGCATAATGTACAGGCGTGACGTAATATTGGAACTCATCAGGACGGACGACCCCTCCATTCTCATCGGGGGCGCTTATTAAATTTTCAATATTGCAGCGCAGATTGATTACGATGGGGGAATTAATTTTCGAGGCTCTCGCAGTAAAAACACACAAAAGCCCCCAAAAATACACTCCATTAATTAAGATTGATTGGAAAGTTCTCTGTTAATTTCGTTATAAACAACATAGGGGTGGATTTATAAGCGAAATATATATTTTTTTTTTCCTTATGTTTTACTTATTAATTCCAAGAATTTGATAAATTGCAACCCTCATAATAATATTTCCATTCATTTCAACGCTACGATAATTTTATTATGCAATAATTCAAACGAGAACACATAGTTTGAAGTAAATAAGCTTATAAAGTTTAGAAGAAATTTGTGAATTATTTACAATTTTTACTTGATTTTAACCATGATTATACCATGAAAGTAAAACTATAGTATCAATAAAGGATTTCCTCTTTATATATATACTCCTAAACACATTGTTATGATATAATGTTTCAGATTTGACAATTAGAACATAACAGTTAAAAAAGTTTGTATTGATTTAATAATTATAAAAAGTATAAAATATCGATGTTCATTGAGAATATTTGACAAGCAAAGTGCACTACTGGTTATACTTGAATGGCGTACTGGAACCTACTTCCAACTTGGTACAAGTAGAATGCTTTTCTACTAGAACGGAGATGGTTTGTTTGAGTATTGATATAACAGACATTTGCACGTATTTCACGGTTGAAGAACTTCCTAGTTAAAAAGGAAACTAAAAGCCAGAGAATAACGGTGTCTGCATTAGTAATACCAATAATTTTATTACAATTTTCTACATGGAGTAAATACAAATTTATTTATTTATAAACGCTATATGATAAGTTGTACTTAATTTGTGATTTATTTATATATATTTAAGAAATTTTTAAATTTATTAAATATTCTGTATTTGACACAAACATTTGAGCCAATATTTCTGAGCTAATTTAAAATTTTGCGGTAGAATACAACATCTGGTGAAGAACAAACCACAATGGCTCTTTGCCACGAATACTACTTCAACCAATATCTTCTTTATACACTTGCAACGCAACATTGGTGCATTGGAATCATTCCAAACACTTGCAGATCTCTGTATCGAGGACAATTTATTTGACAAACGTCCCTGTAACATGTCATAACCATTTATTAACTGCAAACATCTCGCCTTGACTTAGTCTTGGTATACGTTAATAAAAATATAAATATTCTTTATAATTTACTAATATTTCTTAATAAATTTGTCAAATAAGTTAACTACCACAAATATTTTCTGCAATTGATGAATACGCATTGCTATTGTGATCAATAGTCAATTAGAAGGAACATTTTCAAGAAATTACAAGTTTATTCGAAAATCAATTAGTAATATTATTATAATTTACATTATAATCAATATGATGCTTCAAAAACCATAGATTATCTGAACTATATATAGAATTACCCACATTTTGAATTATAAATACGCCTTAGTAAAAGGGATTCAGGAACGGTGAATAATGATCACCTTGACTGATTCAGAGACCATTGTTTTCCGATATTATATTTCACTCATTGTGATACACAACTATGCGTATATTTATTACACAATTTATCCTGTTTTATATAGTAAATAAGATATCAAGTTTACAATATTGATAAATCTTTTGATATTATAGTATATATAAGTAATAACAGTTTGTTTAATATTATGAAATATTTTAATATTAAATGCGCAGCGTGAGGTACACGCTACTCTGATATTTATCAAATCGGGAAAAGTTCTGAAAGTTACACGTTTATTCATAAAGATATAATTTTGATGTAATTGTATATTTTCCCTAAATGTAATAAAAAACGTTTTTTATTTTAATTATATGAAAATATATAATAATTAGTAGCAGGAAATGTTTGATTAAAAAAGTTAAACAACGTTTGTCACGATTACTATTTGGATGGGTTAACCTTTATTAACTCAGGGTAAATACTCTGTTTGAATGGGGGCGATTTATTAAATTCTTCACACCACGCACACCAAATTCAATCGTGAGTATTAGAATGTATTCGTACTTTATACTAGAACTACCTATCTTTTGAAATTACTTCTATTAGTATATCATAAGTATTAATATATTGGTTTACTATCATTTACATTAGTTTCAAAAAAAGTTATATAATATATTCAGATTTAAACATTTCTATGTAATCATTGGTCAAACAATACAAGAACCTTGAATATTCAAAATAAAATCGAAAATCTACTAATTTATAGTTAACTTATGACAAAATCAAAATAATAAGAATTTGTTCGAGAAATACAAGAGTTAATTTAAAATTGATAAATGATAGTTTTAAACAAAATATGTCTGGATCAGTAGTTTTCTGTATAATCTTATTGATCAAACAAATCACGTTGATATAGAATCAACAATATATGAAAAATCTAGATTTCCCAAGTTACAATTCATAACTTATAAATAATACTAGAGTCGAAAATGCATGAATTAAGTTTAATTTTAATCTAATGTTTGATTAAAATTTTCTACGTTAATTTGTTGATATTGTGGTCCATGTTTGTGCTGACTATGGTACATGCATAAAATGAATAAAGTTGGGGTATATTGCTGGAACATAATAATATTACTGGTATAAATATGTTTTGCAATTTTGAAACATTGGTCAACGTGTAATTCGTTTGGCCGTGGACCATTTTTTGTTTGAACTGTGAGTGTATGTATGTAGGAATCACGGTAGAGTTCTAATCTAAAAAGTAGGGTCTCTCCTCGTGTGAGGAGGGTGTTCCTATCGATTTCGCGCCCGGCCTTCCGGCGAGTCGCGACGCCGTTGCCAGATGTTTGGCGCGTCGCGACGTCCGCGCATTATCCGCACGGCGCCGAGCCGCATACAAAACCAGGCGACGCTCGCCAGTATTCATTCATTTCCAGTAGCATTTGCCCTCCGATATCGAAATAATTCCATCAGAGTAGTTAACAGAAAGAAAGAGTAACGACACCCTTCCTCTACGCAAAAAGTAAAAGCAAAGTTGATCCGTGCTTTGACTCGAATGTGGTTTGGAATTGATGAAAACTGAGAGTTCCTCTGGCACGAACGAACGTCTTCTTGAATTAGACTTCCCGATTAATTTATCCGGCATCTTCCTGGGAACTTTGTAATGAATTGATCGCACAAGACAGTAGGTGTAGAGAAAAGTTTCTTTGCCATGGCTTGGGGATACTGGAGTGCAACTACTGTGAGCGACAGGGGCAGGAGTCCGAGGAGGAACCAAAATGGTTCGACGCCGCAGACGGTGCCCGTTACAGAAGATCGGCCCGCCGTAAGCCAAAGCTACAGCTCCGGCGGAGGTGGTGGAAGCAATGCTAACATCACCAACGTCAGTATGCAGCACCTAGGTGAACAACAACAACAACATCAGCAGCATCATCAACAAGCTGGCAGCATCGAGTTCGAGGTCGAGCCAAGCCTGTCTAGGCGGCCGTCGCTCGACCTCAGCATCGGAGGTCCTCAGGGATCCTTAGCTGGGATCCTGTGCGCTGCCCACGGCTCCAGGTCCGGCACACTTTCCGCCGGTAATACCTTAACTAGAACCGGCAGCAGACATACAGCTATCAGTAGCGTCGATTATGCCGTACCCCATCACATGCATCCCCATCACCATCATGCAGCTTACGTTGAATATCATCAGACTCAGCTCAGTTTCTCAGACGACGATTCCAGCTCCGAGCCTGGCTATGCCACAGGTAAATTCCTTCTCTCAATCTTTCGTAAACGCCCCTTCAGGTTTCTCAACAAATATAGAGGACTTCTTTCGCACACCGCCTATCAAACTCTTCAATTCTAAAACTACCTATGATAATAACCTTACTATAAATAGTTTTGTTAGCATATTTTTAAACTAACGCATTTTTTACAAAACACAGCTAATGCATATAACATATGATACATTATACAAAGCGCAACTTATTTGAAATAAATTCATTTAGAATTTCAGCTATTCCATATACCATGTACAGATATTTTGCAGTAGATTTTAGAAATATGAAGTTTGTATTGGATTATACTCGACTATCGATCTCAAGGTGTGCAGTTAGAATGGCTTTACAATTATAACACTGCGGTTTCCCATCCATTGTAGTAAATAACCAGAGACGCTAATCTAGTTGAATATATATCAAGTCTCAAACGAGTTGAATGTTATATAAACGTATTGATTAAACGAAAGGTTTACATACATAAATTCATTGAAATTATTTACCCGAAAATAATTGTTACATTAATTTCTATTTATATATCAAAATACTGAAAATTGAAATACGTAATGTAAAATTATTTCGTGATTGCATTGATTCCATTCATTTCCATTAAAAACCAATTGAATTTTATTGTTTTATATCAATAGTATTTATAAAATCAATATAAGTGGGAATATCTTCTGACATAAAGGTGAATCATGAAATATTTTCCAAATCTATTCACCTTTCAGTCAGTACACACGCAAAATAAATAAAATAGAAACTAATGTTGTTCACTCAATGTATATACCAATATTAAATATGTATTCTATACTACTTCCCTTTCTCTACATTGTCCTAGGTTATACCATGATATGATTAAATAGTAGTAAAACTGTATTTATTAGCTGTCACATTTAACTGAAAGACGCAAACTTTCCTAACATAAACTTAGATAATTTCTTTCATTATTTACAAGTAATTCATAAATAAGAACCAATAAATTTTAATATTTATATTGTTCTATTAATATCGTTACTAACAATTTATGGATCTAACATGATTACAACTGAAATTCTAAAATATAACAATGATTGGAAATTTTCTATTTGTTACGAGTACTTAATATGTATCAGCTTAGAAAAGTTAATTTATAATACAGAAATAGGATAATCCTTGGATTAATGACTAGTGTTTATCCACTCGGAATGGATAGACAATCTTTTGAAATTGAGACGATTTGTTAGAATAACAAATCTTTGCACTAAATATATTCATTAATCAACTAGTAATTAATTTTTGCAAAAAATATTTTTATATTCCTATTTGATGGACGAAGATAAATTATTACATATGATGATGGGAACTTAATTGGTATCTTCTTAATGATGATAATATTTACTCTGCGATAATATTCAATATATATATAATCAACAAAGTATACACGAAGTTATTCAAGATACAATATTCTTAATTGTAATATTACTTAAAGAGAATAAGTCGTAGTATACAATTGACTCCGAGAACGTTTCCAATTTATCGCCGTTTCCCTCATTTCAATCAAGCTTCGATTCAATCAACTAGAGTGTGTTATAGACACAGTTACACAATAGTTTTGATTCGTCAGTATTTCTCTAATCGGAATCATTAAAGGCAACTGCGTTTTATTTTAGAAACAAATGAGACAATTATTTACTGTCATCTCACAAATGTAATGATCACATTTACATTGATTTATATTCTTTAATAAAAGACAAAACATTCAATTTATTTTTTTCTTTCGTGAAATTAAATAATAGCAATATTATGTGTATTTAATGATAATCTTCATTTGCTAGATATAATTAACTTATAATAGACTAACAAGTTTAATTATAGTTATACCAGTTTTATGGTTTCTCTGAAAGACAGTCTTGTTTTTTTGATAGACACGTCTTTCTAAATTATTTTCTCATATGTGTTTACATTTACATTAAACTGGTAATAATGTTTGTTAGAAATTTCTCTACTTAAGTGGCCAATGTCCACAATTAGTTTATGTAACAAATAGTTAGTAACGAGTTGATTCACATGTTGCTTAAGGGAATGCATGCCGCCGTTTTCATGAATTTGCAGTAGTTTAAAAACGATTACAGTCGGCTTCTGCAGCAAATTATCTATGTTATACAGAAGTCATTGCATTTGATCACCTATTCACAGCTTGCTTAACTATAAGCAAACTAAAGTTAAACTATGGATTTTCAGATTTAAAACCGGTAATTATACCAAATTATTAAGTATTTTAACCATGAATATATTATATTGAAGCGACGACAGCCAAAGTTTGTGAAGTGCCAGAGCTCGTTTATCATAATCGGCGCGGCGCGACTTAATCTTAGTTTCCCCTAAATATATAATTTCGCTCGAAAACCGCCGGACTCTTTTGCAGCTACTCCAAGTGGCTTTCAAAGCTCCCCTAATTACGGAACTCTTACGTAACGGGGTCTGTCGGTGGCGGAGCAGCTCACGGCTGCCGAGAATCGCGTTTTTTAATTGCTGCACAAATTACGGCTGCGAGGATGTGAATATTTCAATTACACAAGGATTGCATTAATCGCGGTGGTCGGCTGTAATCAGCCGAAGTACAAGCTTTTAGGTCGTCTCCTGAAGGATCGAATAAAGATAAATGGGATATGTATGCGGCTTTCGACCCGTTCCGTGCAAATAATTTATTGAAAGCCAACCCCCTAAACGCACGAACCTTTGGAATTGGAGAAGGGCTAGGGCGTTGACGGTGCTTATAAACTATTCCCTAGATAGTGCACAAGAAAGGAAACAAAAAAAAATAAACAGAGAAAGTTTCGCTTAAGCTCTTGACAATTTTTTTGCAATAGTTGCAATTCTTGTATAGTTTATCCTCGGGATTGTTTTGGAATTAAATGAAATGGCCGCGTTTTCCCAATTCTCGAGGATTCCCAGCGGTTTCAAAACTCTTCATGATTTCATGTTTTATCCTTACGACTGGCAACGTAAGTGTTAAGTTTCCGCTCAAGGTTCAGACTTTTAAACTTTTATTAATTGCTCGAGCAATGCAATCCCATTAAAACGTCACGTTAAATTGAAATACGCTTCCATCAGAAAAACCACGTTAAAGTGGCATTAATCTTAAATATTCAGATGGGTGCGAATTGCTCGGAATCATTACCGAGGCGATACTTTAATGTTTCCAACGTTGCTCGCCCGGAGTGGTCTTACCTACTAAATCAAGAGCGTACGTGACGAAACGGATGTCTTGCAAATAATCACCTTCGTAAAATGAAGGAACAAAAGAGTTGAGTGCCTCAAGTACTATCCTATGATAGTCCTTGTTATTTAATAGCGACAATAGATCCGTCGTAGTGTTAAGCTCGAAACAATAACAAATATATCCACATAACTTCGAGCGCAGCACGAAACTGGAGTGTGTGCTTGAATTAAAAATTACTGCACGTTGTTTGTTGCGGCGTGCACGGAGTGAGCGAATCCGGTAATTTATGCGATTAACATATCAAACAGGGAATGATTGAAAACCGAAGATTGCGAATTGAATAAATCCAGATTAATGCGTTCCTCAGGTTCGCAATTTGCTTCCTCTTGTTCTTGTTACGTTCCCCATCTCTGATTTACATTTCTTTGCTGTCTCTGCGACGATGTTTCTTCGACTTTTGAGGAGTATCGATTCGATGTAAAAGGTTTTTCAGGAAAAATACCGCAACGACTCCGAGCGGAAAATATACTTTGCTTCCGCGTCGAGTGCAACTTTGAATGCAACACATCCTCCGGCTTTAGACCTTTCTTTTTTTAAATTTTTTCTTCCATAAATATACGAATATAAATATTGCTTTAACTATGGTTTGGTTCAAGCTACAATTATTCTACAAATGTCATCATCTTTATTAATTATCTTCACTTTTAGCTTCGTAGTTTAAACATAAGCTGAAATTTATCGGAAGAAATTCATTGATATTGAAATTCTTTTCAAGCGTCAAAAATGACTTTCTGAACGATTATTTTACGACGTCCTCTTCCGCTCACTTGAAGATAGAACCGATTTCATGATTCACCAATAAAAATAAATACGAATAATTCGATTAGATACGACGTGGGATTAGGTGACAAGTTAACCAAGAATAGACGTAATCTTAAGGGACAAGCAAATAGTAGACATAAAATATTTTACAGTTATCCGAACCGCGAATGAAATTCCATATAGGTTTTTGCTTTAATTAAAAAAAAAACAACTAGTAAATAAAAAGGATATAATAAAAGTGTATTGCAGTTTGCGTTACAGCTACGTTTTATTACGTTGTTAAAACGAAAAATAAAATATAAACGTGGCGATTTTATTTTTCAAAGCAAATATAATCGAATTTCATTTTTGTTATCTTTGCGAATCCGCATTATTTTTGTAACTAAAAACAAATAATTATTTCACTTGTGTGTAATATCTCGGCCTTAATCGCCTTGGATCTCACGAGAGGCACTTATCAGCTTAGTTGTTTAACAGTTGTCGTGGTGTGAGGTTTGTTTTCCAAGAGAATGAGGTGTCGCCGTTCATAAACTAGTTTCCATTGTAATATCTCTTACATCAAGGAATTTAAAGCACGCAAATTACAAGGTTCGTGTAAATTCTATAAAAAAAATAAAATAAACTGGATGAGAGATGGGTTTGTATTTTTTTTCTCTTCTTCGAAGGATGAAATTTTTGTAAACGTCAAACGCAAATTGCCACCAATCAATTGCTTTATGCGGTTTTCCTTCTGTCCTTGCATTACATTCACCCCATTAATTGCTATTCAAATTAAAATCTGTACTTTCTTTTTGTCTTCGACGAGAACAAAAGCGAAACTTCCAAACTTTGCCGCACATCTTTTCATTTTTCATACATATATTTTTTTTTTTAACTTATTGCAGAAAACTTAATTTCGCTATCGTTTAAATACTGTCCCGGAAATTAAACGTGACGCCGCGTCCCATTAACTTTCCAAATTAAATCATCCTCACCAGAAAATGTTCCCTCCAGCACAGAAATTAAACAGTTTTCGGTACGTCATTTCTGTCCGCAAAATTAATTAGTTTTTACCGAGTTTTTTTTTACTTCACCTAGTCACGTAATAATGCAATTTTCTTTGTGTTTCGATCGATTCCATTACTTTTTTTGCTTCATAAATATATTTATTTGCCATCTGAATTAGAAGTTGTGACTTGCTTTGTACAGTTGCGACAAGGCCGAATGGAAAAATTTAATAATCGCTTACATCCTTTACACATTTTCTTTTCTACAATTTGCGGCAGCGCAATAACTCATAAATGCAGCGTTATCCAATAATCTACTTTGAAAAATCACTTTAACCTACATTTATACAAGCGAAGATTATGTTTAACGACCCATTACCAAAGTAACGGACCGATTATACTTAACGTATCTATGCTACCTACCTACCTTCAATGTAACAGAGGGAATATTAAAGAAGCAAATTCTTTACAAATTCATTCATTTCTATTTTTCTTTCATATGTTGGACATTAAGTTAAATGTAATCTTAATGTCATATATTCATTTCTTACAGTGTTTTTCTATTGGAAATCTTAATTATAGAAAGAACATATTTAATTTGCTGAATGAAAATTGAAAGATTCTTAACATGTAAAATTGAAATACAGCAGTACTTCGCATAGTCCTGCTTGGATCAGTTCGGATTCTTTTGCCCGTAAATTTCTAAACAAACTAAATTTTATCTGTATATAAACAATTTCAAAACAAATTAAATTTTAGTTTATTTATTAACTAAAATGAAAACTTAATTTCATATATACATTTCTTACATTTTGTCTATTGGAAATCTTAATAATAGAAAGATATAAACAACCAACAAATACATAAACATAAGTTCATTACAACATATTTAATTTACTGAATGAAAATTAGAAGATTCTTAACATACAAAATTTCACTTTGGGTATTAAGTATAATGGAAACTTAATTTCATATATTAATTTCTTACATTTTTTCTATTGGAAAACTTAATAATATAAAGATATAAAAACCTACTTGTATATAAACATAATTGTATTAGAACATATTTAATTTGTTCAATGAAAAATGGAAGATTCTTAACATGCAAAATTGAAATACAGCAATACCTCGCATAGTCCTGCTTCGATCAGTTTGCATTCTCTATTGCCAATAAATTTGTAAATTTCAAAACAAACTAAGTTAGTTGAGAAGTTGAGTTATTTTGTGTGGTTTCAAATTCCTCCAACAGTCCGGATTATTGGCGAAACAGAACTATGCGAAGTATTGCTATGTAATATCTTAGTTTCAACTTAATAAAACAGTATAAAGATCAGAATAAGTCTTATAATCAAGTATATATTTTGATCGGTTTCGAATTCCTCGAACAGACCGGATTATTGGCGAAACTGATTATCCGGACTATGCGAAGTATTGCTATATAATATCTTAGTTTCAACTTAATTCTCATTTGTATTATAAAACTTATATAAAATTAAAACAAATCATGAACAAAACAGTATAATTGTAACAATTCTTGTTTATTTTTTGTTGAAAGATAAATATTTTCAGGATAAACGTGAATTGTGAACGGTTAATTGAATGCAGAATTTTTAATTGTGCTAGGATTTCAGAAGCGAATAACAAAAAAATGAGGAACGTGATTCGAAATAAAACAACGTTCAATTGATCGCCATTACAATTCCTAGCACGGAATATCGTTTTTAATTAAATCCGGACACATACATGCATCGATGCTGCTATTGAACCGTTGCTGGTAGACAGGAATAAACAGAAATTAAAGCGTGAGTCGATGAATGAAAAAAACTGGATATTCATAAACAAATAATAACAAAAAGAAAATCAAATCCTTAATACACTTCCGTTTTCTGTGTGTACATTCGTGAAGCAGGGTGTGTTTTGAATGAAGTAGGGAAAATTTCGTGTGGCTCTGGTATTGATTGCGGAGTTGGTTCCACTTTTTTTTTCTTTCCTTCGAGTTTTCCGCAAGACGATGATCATCCATTTTTTGCTTTCTTACTGCAATTCGTCCAATTTGGTTTGAGTCACTTGAGTTTTGAGTTATCTGCATATTAAGGGAAATTTCCAAACCAATTGAATCGATAAATCCAATTATAATTTAATATCAAAAAGTACTCAACTTTAGGATTATTTTCAATAAAAAATAATAATACTTATTATATATTTAATTTGACGTTGTTAATATTTCATAATTTTATAACATTAAATGATGTTTATGAAACATTTACTTTAACAACTCATTAAGATTATCTTGTCAGCGCACTTTACGCAACTATTTGCAATTAACGTGTCACAATGTTTTCGTTATTTATCAAAATAAACAGGTCTTACTGATGCACGTTTAGAACTGAAATTTTACGAATTTAATCTTTACTATTACTCAAACTCAATAGTATTTATCTAAATATTTACGGAAAGGCCTTCTGTTGCTATGATTCATTTAGTATAAGCAGAATTCGTAATACATTATGGATTAATTATCAGTTAAAATGTTTCATTCATCATTGATTGTCAGTCATACCAATTAATATACCACGACTTACGAACTAGTTCCGTTCCAAAGGGTCGTTCGTAAGTCGAATTTGTTCGTAAGTCAGGAGAATTTAAAAAAATTCATAATATACTTATCTTTCCACACTTTATTATGGTTTTTACTTTTATATATGTTAAATTCCGCATCAATTTGAAAAAATTGATTAAAATAAACAAAATACTTACAAATAATTTTCATCACAATTATTTAATAAAAAAAACGACAAAAGAAACAAATGTTACAAAAATGCATAAAATTATCAAATTTTGTTTGGACACTTAATTTTTTATCACTGTATATCTCCTTAGTAAGAGCTTTTAGAATTTTGTTCGTAAGTCCGGGAGTTCGCAAGTCAGGTAATGCCTGTATTCATTTGACAGTACTACAATTTTACCTACATCTATGATAACCAATAGTAGTACACCTGTCACACTTACTTGTCACTTGTCAAACATAGTTTGGGTGGACCTTTATATAAGTTATTTAGCTTTTATTTTAAATATGACTTTTAACAAATTATTAATAATTGTAAATCTATTAATTAGAAGGTTTATCTATTGATCGACCATTAACAACATTCAGATTTGTGTTTTACTTTAACAAATCGTTTTCAATGTGCAAAATTCATTCATGAATTTCATTGATAAAAATTCAATAATTTTATTCTTAAAACATCTGAAAGCCATTTTTCGATATGTTTCAACTTTAATTATAAAATTAAAAATTAATTAAATTAACAGTAATAAATGTTAGATTAAATATGAAATATTTGTCAACGTTTTTTCCAACAAACAACGTCGGTTTATATCTACGTGCGACCGCAAGACTTTATCAAATGTAAAATATTAACTGTAAATGTTTTTAAAATGAATTTCGAGAAGTTTACAAGTGTTTTAATGAGTAAGTAAGAAATAATTAGGTCTCTCGTCTTTAAACATACAAATAGGTCTTAGCTAATAATGCGCTTGCGAAAAATCCCGGTTATTGATAATGTACGAGACTCTTATCTTATCACAGTATCAGATAAATGCAAGATAAACGAAATCCCTGTTTAAAAGTCTCTCCAGCCCCGCAGAGTTGCACGGAACGCACAGGGCGCATCGAAAATTATTGGATGGTTAGTGATCAAAGTGTGTGCGCGTTTTGAGGATGCTGTGAATAAGTAAGAAGGTGTACGTGATAAGAAGGATGAGTCTGTGGACGGAGATGTGCGAAGCGGCCGTTCTTTATGGCTATCAAACATCGTTCTCTGGCGATCTATCTGCCGTTTTGGCAAACCTCAAAGGTCAGTAGTTCACGCGCCAAAAAGAACAAATTTTCTGATTTACGTGAAGACTGGAACTACCCTAATAAATCTCCACACAGAAAATGCTGGGAACCTCGCACGACGTTTTTTTTATATATTTCCAACATCCTTTTGGTTTGTTTTACGGTCGAGGCTAATGCAGTTTCCGTTTAATTCCTACATCAAAAAAACTTCTTCGCAATTTATCGCCTTTTACTATTTGTATAATAGCATTATTTTATTTGAAAAAAAATATACTTATACCCGTCAAAACTTCATTAGGTATGCGCTGCATTATTTACTTTGAAAAGTCGTTCGGGATTCGAAACTGGTGCGCATGAAGCTTTCCAAGAAGCAGAAGCAAACTGGTTGCTGGATTTGCCCCATGTTTATTTCGCCTTCGAGGCAATTAAACTCCTTGGTACCGTAATCCTCCAAGCAAATATGCTATGAAGCATTGTTATTACTGTTTTTTTTTTCCAAAAAAATAAATAAACAAGCAGGAATTAATATATGAAATAAGCGGATGATCTCGAAACAGCTCTTGATTTTCTGACGATACATCTGGTTACATAATGCGAACTTGACCCAGATTTGGTTATCGAGTTCTGTGTATGTGTTTTTCTATGCATTTCGTGTATGGGGGGCGGCTACGGTGGGATCGGCACCACGGCCATTTATATCTTTGTTGATGCACTAAAAGGCTCTATTATTCATCGCTCAAAACTTCGGGCTCCATGCAATAACTTTATCGACCCGCGGACCCTTTTAAACCCTTTCAGGACGATCGAAGGGCGCGGATGAAAAGTCCGCACATTACATCAACCTGATTAATCATCATCCACCCCTATTCATATAATTGAACAATTCGATATTAATAATTACCGCGCACGACGGCAACATAAATATTATACAAAATTTCTTATCTTGCGATAACCCATTTTTGATAATAGAAATAATAATATACTAAAATCTGTATTCTTTCGGAATACTCTCCGTGTTTATTTTTTAATTTGAATGCATACACTTAGTCTGGAGTCTAGACCTACCGCAATATTTCTTTTAAAGGCTTCGTCATCAACAAACAGCAATTTCAATCATGTTTATAAACGTGAACTCTAGGTTATCTTCAGTCAACATCGTTTGTTTTTGTTGTTGCTGTTGTTCGGACCTCTTAATTAATTTTTCTGCAACGTAAACAAGTACATATTTTCATGCAATCCTTATCGATTCGAGTAATCTGCGATTAAATTCATACGAAAAATATTTTTGTCCGGTTTGTTTAAGACGACCCGAATCTTTTATAGGACATAACAAAAAACTTGTTTACCAACAAACCACTCTCTCCGCAGTTGCTGTTGTAACGTATATTCTTATCTTCAATTTACCTTTTGACTTAAAATCCGGTTTTCACTAACAACTAGATGTTTCTTATCATTGTTTTGTTATTGCGTTATGAAACTAGTATAAATTATAATTTAATATCTATTACTTTTACTTTTATTTGCAATAAACTTATATCTTTATGTATAATGAACTCATTGCACAAAGTTGATTAATAAGAAGTTTGTGATTGTATAAATTTATTAATTAGTTAAAATAGATTCGCCAGGTATTTGCTTAAAACCTTTAAACGGATTGATGCATTGTATGAAGTGCCTCACCTAGTGGCCACGTATTTTAGTTGCTAACGTATTTTATTATTCATGGTGCGAATATATTCGTCATAAGCACTACGCAATAGTTCGACCATGACGAATATATACGACATAACCACTTAAGGAGTTTATAATAGTTTTGAGTATTATCCGTTATGTAAAAACTTTTTACAAATTAAATACATGTTAATTAATATTATTGACCATTATTATAAATATTGCTGATTAGTTGCAGTTTGGTAGCTCATAAATGCGTCAAGCAATCCATGGTATTGATACTACTTGGATTATTGATATTTTGTAGTTGACGTTTGATAGCTTACAAAAGTTAAGCAATTCATAGTGCGGATACTACTTGGATTAATGACATTTTAGATGAGTAGTTGACATTTGGTAGCTTACAAAACTTAAGTCAAAGATTCTATTTTTCAAATATAATTCACACTGAAAAATAATCTAATATTTTAATCCTATTTGGAAGTCGTCAATTGGATTTTCAAAAGTTAAGCAACATTTGTTACAAAGATTGTTTACTTTGTTTTAACTTAATTCGCACAAGACTGAAGAACTTAATGATTGATTAGGAGTTTGTAGGAAATCCTAACAAAAACAATTGCAATTACAAGTACTAAGTACTGTTGATTTTGTGCTGAAATTGATTTCTGCACTGCTGCATTCAATTTCCAGTTCGTCGACTTAAAGGGCGTTCGTGTAATTTCCTTCTGTAAATAATTAAGCTTTGATCTTCGGACTCGCTCCCTTTGGATGTAATCCATTTAATTCATTAATACCGCCTGACACCCCTCGATTACCGCATTTCGATTCTATTAATAACATGTCACAGGATAGTGAGATTCTAAATGGAGATTCAATTGAGTTAAATTACGTGATACATAGAACAGTTCTGTAACTGCAATGCAGATTACTATTGTACATTAAGTATATTTAATATACAGAATGATTCAAAACAAACATTTTAATATTTTGTACAGTATAGATTTTTTTATGACTTATTTATTTTTATTTATAAATATTTGCGTCTCATGGTTAACAAATTTATGATACTAATGTTAAGAATTAATCTACATAAAAAGATGCGTCTTATAGTCATATTCTTTATATTGTTTGGAAGATACAAAATCTGCACAAAAAATTCTAATTTGTTTTCTTTACTTAAAAAGGTGCGTCTTATGTTTCGAAAGATTAGGTAATATCTAAAACTGTATTCTGAAAAAGAAACTGAAAATACAAGAACACAAATATTAGAAAATATATATGTTTTAAATATCTCAATTCTAAGTGAAAGATGCGTCCTATGGTAAGAAAAATACAATAATACTGCTTTAAATTTGTACTGTTAAAATCCTGAAAGTATTAGATTCAAAAACCTTTTTATTTTTAATATTATATGGACAACAAATGATCATTGTGTGTGCAAGGCTAATGATCCAACGTTCAATGTGTTAAATAATATTCGGTGTTAAGGCCAAAGCATGTTTGCATGCGAAACGACGAGCGAGACGTATATTTACATTTCCCCGGCTGTAGCAATTTCACAGAATATCCTGCAGTTTGTATTTTATTCGCGCTCCCAGCTAAAAGTAATAGGCCGAGTGAACAGTTTCCGAAATGTTAATAGTTTTTGTGTTTGTTATTGTTGTCACCGCAGAGAAAACAAGGACGTTCGAATCAACGATATTTTTGGCATCGAATATGATTTCCAGTTTCGCGCCACGTTCAATTTCCATTGCATTATTCATTCGAGAAATGGATCCAATAATAGAACTCGTCAATTAACAGACACACACACTCTCATACACACACACACATTGCTTGTTGGCGAATCGAAATCGTGTCACAACAACTATAGAGTTTCAATCAAATGCACAAGCGTTCCGTTTAAATTGATAATTCTCTCGACACAACATCTCTCTTCCTCAGTGTATGGAATATGTAGAGAAAAATAAAATAGCAGTGTATCACAACAATTGCGGACGCGGATCATGGTCCATGATTATAACGCGTTCTTGGAACCACGATGTTGCGTTATCAATTTTATCTGGTCCCGTTCAACGACACCACCCAGGAAACATTCTTCGACTGTTTTCACTTACTCTTCCCCTGCTTCTGTGTTTCAGTGTTTCCCAATGTACCTCCACCTGGAATGCCATGCCAAGGAGAAGATCGTAAGTATTTGATTCTTATTACATTTGAATTAACCCTACATTATCGAATATAATACGAAGAATTTGTACTCATTTTAGGCGTGTATTGAACTCGTAAAATCTTGAGTATAATACGCACAGTTCGTAGTTACTTTAGTCTTCAAAAAAATAGGGATGCGTACTGTACTCTGGTATTTTTTGTCGTAAAATCTCGAGTATAATACGCACAAATTGTACTGTTTTAACACAATAAACAAGGGTGCGTAATATACTCGAGTACTAACAACAACATTGAATAAGCACCCATACTGTTCTGACAATGATTTTTGACATAATTGTGTTTTTTTTATAATCAAATTTTGTAAAGTGTCTTCGTATTATATACAAATTTCTATTTACCAAAAAAAAAAATAAGATTTTACGGTAATACTTGTATGCGAATATATAGCCAATAATATAAACTTTGATTTGGTTTGTCTATATTTGAATGATCCAAAAATATATTATCAATCAGTAAATTTGAAATAAAAACGTAAGTGCGATGAACCATGGCTGATGTAAGCCCGTCCATCCACTGCGAGCGAGCAGATGGAAATCGTTGATTTATTACGCACATCTCATGAAGTGATCATTTCCCCATTCTATATTGATATCCGCTCGAGTAGAATGTCTCCTTCTGCTCGGTCGACATTGATCACCAATGAACTACGAAAAGGTTTAATCAGTCGATCCCAAGAAAATCTTCCGTCTTTGCCAATTTAGTTTCCATCTCGCGAATTCCATTATATCCGCAGATATTAAAGCAATAAGTTCACTTTCAATCCACAACTCATAAATATATTCCTTAGCTTTATAAAACCATCAAGAATTCAATGTTTTTTACTCTTTATACTAAAACCCGATAGGCGTCGACCTTTGATTGATACCATTTTATACAAACAGTTTTATATGTAATACTATACTTTGTATTCGTATTGGATTACGGCAATCATAGCTATTATATAATCATTGAAAACCAAGTATAAAAGTAGGAATTATCTTCCTAAATTTAACACTCCATCGAACATACACTTTTTTTATAAATACTTTCAAATAGTTATTTTTTGAACCTACTTAATCTCTTACACTGAACATATTTTATATACAAATATTTCAGTAATTACTAAAATAAAACTTACAGTATCTTATCATAGGATCGATTGGGTAAGAAATGTAAACATAAATAGATTATGGAAGTTACAAAATTACTATAAACTGCTGTAAATACAATTTCAATTAAGTCTGGATCAATCGAACTAAACTAATATCAAATAGAAAGCTTTTGTCATTGATCTGTATGATTTAAGTTGAACAGTTTATACTATTAATCAATTTGCAAAATTATGAATTTGTTACATAATTTTATTTCATATGCAGTTACGGGATATAGTTTTTATCGTTTTTACACGAGTATATAGATAAAGTTGAATCTGCTCATTGAGCCGGATGACGTTATCATTGATATTAATATTGAAATGATGTTATACATGTATAAAAAATATAATATGATGTTATATAAAGATTTTACAAGTAAACATAAAATTGTTATGAAATTTGTTGCATATTAAATATTGATTAAGGAAGTACAGAAAGTTGTTGGTTGTTTTCAATATGGTTAGTCGAATTATTATTAAGTTTTATATGAACATAAGGTCGGTGTGCATAAAATAAGTTTAGAACTTGTAAAGTGTGATAGTGTAATATTATCAAAGTTCGGCGTTTCCTGCCCAGGAAACTTATTTAATGTACACCGTTGGTCCGCATCGAAAACTTGCGGACCTTTGAGGGAAAAGGTCGATACCTTTCCAGTCTTTGCACCTAGAATTGCATGCATTCACGCCCATCAAAATCGCAGCAATAAATAAGCTCCGTATTTGTCAGCGTCTTTAAGATCTGGTTAATTAATTTCCTAGGAATCAAATATACGATACTCGACTTAGTTGTTATAAACACCGGTGTGCAGCATAAATAATGCATGTCCTCTCCGTGCTCGAATGATTTAACGCTTCAAAATAGAATCCATTAATACGTTAGCTAGATGGATCGTTTACATTTGAATGCGGTGGATGTGATGATGCAATTTACAAAACTCAATCTAAAAACTGTAAGTAATGAATTATTACCTGCATATTCATATGGTCGGAGCTTGTATAATTGCAACAGCGAAACGTGGAATAACTAATGATAATTGAGGTCCAGATGGAATAAAATAGCGTGCCCGAAATTAAGTAAATGCATGGTGGTGCGCACATTCGCAAGAAATATTTAATATGTGAACTTTCAACCTGTATAAAATGAGGACAACGTGTTCGAAAAACCCATTTCCCGATAACTTAAGTAAATTGCACCAAACTTGTTATTATTTAATGTTAGTCTGGCAATTATTTATATACTTTCTAATATTATTTATAGTTAATACAATTATTATACGAGAAAATTCATTTATATTTAATCAACTTTTGAGTTATGTGCAGTACGTGTATACTGTGATCGATCGTCTTAATATCCTCTGCATCTGCGCATGGCGTATACTGGAGTCATAAATTCAAATTAGAAATAAATTGAGTTCACAATTAGTTCGTTAAAACCAAAAAGCCTTAGTATTTACTCTTATTTTAGGTATTTATATAAAGCGCATTTTAGATTTGTATTAGACCAACAATTTCCAAACTATAAGGCACGAAAGCTTAACTGTAATTTCCATAAAATAAAGGCGTCAAGATTAGATTTCTTACTTAGTTTGGAAACCAATACATTAGACAATAGAAGTGTCATAAGTAAACATTGCTTTTGTCCATGATGATGAAGTGATGTCTTCTCAATATATAGTAAATACACATGATAGATACAAAACTTATACTGTGAAACAGCTTGGAACCAAGTTTGTTGGAGAGTCCAATATTCTGAATTGAAATAATCTTTCAGCAATGAACTGAAATTGCTCAGAAAAAATAATGTGTTTTTATATTCAAAGAACTAAAATTACTTGGGTCGTAATGGAAATGTCACGCGTTTGTGCACTAATCTGTTTTTTCCTTGTTCCTTTTCACAAGTCCACACTATCTCGACATCTGATTTATAAAACTCCTCGCTGGCTATTAATTATTTTAAGTGTTGGCAATGTAAATAACGTGTATGTACATAATTTATCTATGTTTCTCATTATTTACATGGGTATTAGCTACTACGAACATTTATAATCACTACGTACCTTTTATTTATAGTAAGCTAGATGTAGGACATGAATTTCCTTAGCATCTATAATTTTTGAAATATACGTTTTTATTTTCATTTAAAAAAAAAGTCTGTATAGAAACATTATAGTTGCATATGATTATTGATTAGATAGTGTATATATTTACTGTTGTTACAAATTTAAATGCTTAAATTTAATTTGTTGATTTTAAAAAAATGTAACATGAATTTAAAGTTTTGATTCTAGGATTGTAAATTTTACTAGAGATTTTGATTCAGATTCAATCAAGAAGATTAAGCATTTTTTTATAGAAAAGTTTCAGAATGCTATAAAATTGTTTTAAATACGATACAGACTTACAAGCATCAGTCTCTATCCGCAATTACAGTTTTGAGTAGAGTTTCAGTATTTAATGTGAGCGATGTAGGTCAAATGGTGTGGCCGTCGGGCAAAATTGCATATGCTTTGAGTTATTACGATGTATTCACTTTAGTTTCGTCTGGTGGAAGACACAAAAGACGGCGTTAACATTCTCTTAAATATTTAATATTTCTGGATTGCGGCGCGCATTTAGAATGCATATTTAAAATAGCAACTTTGAGTTTCTTTCCGGGCATGAAAAAAAGAGAATGAAAGAGCGTGAAGTATTCCCTTTTTTGCCGTATGCCTTATTTATATATATATACATTTTGGACCTCAGTCGTTTATTCTCTTGACAGATCGATGGAAGTTTAGGCAGTCATCAATTTACAAAACCATGTGCGTTGATCGCAATGGGACAATACATTTGTTCAAAAAATGTAGTACTGTTTTGAATTATGACTATATCAGGACTTATTAAGTTGTTAGGTAGCTTGAATTGAATGAAGTGGTGGTAGTTTGCAATACGATGTGTTTAATGGTACTATTGATTTCCATAGGGAGCATATACAGAAGAGGGGCGCGTCGCTGGCGCAAATTATATAGAGTCAATGGGCACATATTCCAGGCGAAGAGGTTCAACAGGGTAAGTTTTCAAGATTTAAATGATTGAGAGTTGGATGGGAATTGTGTGCGTTTGTTGCAGAGGGCATTCTGTGCTTACTGCAGGGATCGGATCTGGGGATTGGGACGGCAAGGATTTAAGTGTATTCAATGTAAGCTGTTAGTGCATAAGAAGTGTCACAAGGCTGTACAATCTCCGTGTACCAACGAATTGGTTGAGCCTGTCGTTGGTAAAGAGGATCATAATGGGGAAGCATCTGCAGTTCGAGCTTCCTCAGAATTGGTTGCCGATTATCCAGTTATACCGCCAGACGTTACCGGTGAATCGGTTCCAATCGAGGATCCATCACAGCCGGCGGATGATTTGGAGCCAGGCACCCAGAGGCAATACTCCGTGAAAGATTTTGAATTTATCCGCGTTATCGGACGCGGTTCTTACGCCAAAGTCTTGATGGTTGAGCTGAAGAAAACTCGCCGGATCTACGCCATGAAGGTTATCAAGAAGGCTTTGGTAACGGACGATGAAGATATCGATTGGGTGCAGACTGAAAAGCACGTTTTTGAAACGGCATCAAATCATCCGTTCCTCGTCGGATTGCATTCGTGTTTCCAGACGCCGTCGAGGCTCTTCTTCGTCATCGAGTTCGTCCGAGGCGGAGACTTGATGTTCCACATGCAACGTCAACGTAGATTGCCGGAAGAACACGCTCGTTTTTATGCCGCCGAGATCTCCTTGGCGCTCAACTTCTTACATTGCAAAGGAATTATTTATAGGGATTTGAAATTGGATAACGTATTATTAGATCACGAAGGGCATATTAAATTGACTGACTACGGGATGTGCAAGGAGGGGACCCGTCCCGGCGACACCACCTCGACGTTCTGCGGAACGCCCAATTACATAGCTCCAGAAATTTTGAGAGGCGAAGACTATGGATTTTCAGTGGACTGGTGGGCATTGGGAGTGTTGCTTTACGAAATGCTTGCCGGCAGATCTCCGTTCGATATCGCCGGAGCCTCCGAGAATCCTGATCAGAACACAGAGGATTTCCTCTTCCAAGTTATCCTAGAGAAGACGATCCGTATTCCGCGCTCGCTGAGCGTAAAGGCAGCAAACGTACTTAAGGGATTCTTGAATAAAAATCCGGCCGATCGACTGGGATGTCACAGCCACAACTCCTTTGTTGAGATTCAGGAACACCCGTTCTTTAAAAGCATCGATTGGGATATGGTGAGTTTTCTTTTTTTATATACACATCCATAGGACAAGGTAACAAACATTCGTGAATAGCTGGAATCGAGGAATCATCCGGTTCCGTTTCTGCCACAAACAGAAAACGTTCTCGACAATTTCGACGTTCAATTCACGTTCGAATCAGTGTCTTTCACTCCAGAGAATAAGTGAGTTTTTGTAAGCTAGCTAAAGTAGTGCATTTGAACATTGCAGCTCGAACAGAAGCAAGTCCAGCCCCCGTACAAACCCCGCTTGGATTCGGATAGAGATTTGGCTAATTTCCCGCCAGAATTTACAGATGAACCCGTACTTTTAACCCCAGACGACCCGTAAGATCTTTTTGCTTTCATTTCCCCAAATTTTCAATTACGTTATTAATCGTGTGCTTTTTCTCTTTTTTTTTATACAATAGACGTGTCATCGAGAAGATTGATCAATCCGAATTTGAGGGCTTCGAATACGTAAATCCGTTACTGATGTCTTTGGAGGACTGTGTGTGACACGACGTATTGTGTGCCCTTCATCCCAGTAATCTACCGCCTCCGCCGCCCTTACCTAGATATCCACCACCGCTTTTCCCTCCTCCGCCACCACCAGAACTTGACGACTATCTCCAAGTGGACATGCGACCCAGCAAGTCCCTACTACAGAATATATTCTGCCTTCCACTAAATTAAAAAAAGAAACATTTGATATATGATAAGTATATATCGGTACTCTTTCCCGAGCGTCGAAGCTCCTTGAAGCCTACGAATAGGAAAGAGGAGAAAAAAAAAACGTTTTTAAGTTTATGAACTTTGTTTCATATCCACTTATATGAATTTGTTATTTGCGGTTATTTTGTTTTTCTTTTGTCATTCCCAAACTATTGTTGAGTAATTTATACGGATATATATTTAATGAGAAATTCGTTAGAATCTAGAATTCAAACAAAATTCTAAATAATTATATATATTTAATATACAGACTAGGAGCCAATATTATATAAGATTATATATATATATAAATTATACATATATTATACAAAAAAAAACGAGAGATGATAATGAATATTTAATATTGGACAAAAAAAACTTTTGCACCTGTAAAACGCTGCGTAAAACAAAACTTTATTAACAATTTAGGGGCGTTGTTATTTATAAAATCTTTTGTTCTTCGATTGTTTATTGATTTTATTGACTGAGGGAAGCCCGATTTGTCGCGCCTCCCCAAAACAGTTTATATAATTTTTGGTAAATGACTATATATATATATTGTTAGCTTAGATAGTTTATTACAGAAACAAATATATATATATGAAAAAAAGTATATTATACTAATAATGCTGTTTTTAAAGAGAATGAAAAAAAACTTTGTAATTTATTGTTACAAAACGAGAAAAAGAAAATTGTAAGTATTTTCATTTCGGTATTACATTGAGGACTAAAGTATTATTTTTGACATTCCGCTATATGATTATATATGTATACACTATTGACTATTATATATTATGAACATTAAGGAATTTTGTATTCATTTTTTTTTACACATTTAAGTTAATGTATTTAATCTCTTATTTACTACATATTGTATTATTTATATAATAAAGTTGATTATTTAACAAATCATATGTCGTTTATATAATTCATTCATTCATTCTTGCTAGCGAATTGTAATTGCATATTATTACAAAGATGAAAAATATTACAAATTAGTTACTTATTACAGCTTTTGATGAAAATGTATGAACTATCTGTAACTTTTATGTAACCAGTAAAATTACATGAATATATTATATTTATAAAAAATATACCTATCTGCTTCCTATATTCATTTCAACTCATATCTTATAATAATAATAATTACAGGTTGATTCCCTCTACAAGAATAACGAACGACAACTAATTCTCCATAACTACGAGTTTTATTAGAATCTTTATACTTAACAAGGTACTAATATCAAGTGTTTATAGCGTGTTATAATAATGAGATTTGATGATTGATCACATTAGAAACCAACTCAATATATTGGTTTATGAACTTCGCAATAATGTTTACATAGAAACCAATTTGTACTAAATATGACCGTTATTAAAACAATCAAAATTGAATGTTTAATTTGTTTAAATAAATAAAAGCTTTAAATGTAAGTTTTAATTTATTGATAATATATTTTTCTTTGCTTTAATTAATTTTGTTTTGGAAATTCGAGGATGTTTACTAATATTTTAATTATTAGGAATATATTTTTTAATTAATTATTAATAAAATAGTTAAATAATCGTCACTTTATATAATAAGTAGGTTACTTGTAAGATAGTTATTATAGGCAACTTGTTTTTCAAATTTTAATCATATATAATTAGAGAAAAAGATATAAATACAACAGTACTTTTATATAAGATTGGTATATAGGTTTAAACAATAATAATATATTTAATGATTGTAAAAAAAATAGATTAAACTTTCTTAATGAACTTTGTAAGAAATAGGAATTTCCTTGGGAAGTGAGAAGAGAAGTTAATTACTAAGACCTGCCAACCCAAACGCTTAAAAGCCAATCTCCAACAAGTCAAAATGGTGGATTCTTATTTATTTTGATAAATTTTTGTGATTATATGCCTTCCTTTTTTATTTATTCTGGTGAGTGCCATAAATAGTTAATAAATAAGTGCACTTCCAGCTGTACCAAATGCCTGTACGGAAATATTAGGTAATACACATCTGGGACGGCGTCGGATTTTTCCAAAAAAGGCCAACTTGTTTTGGGGCCAGATTTATTAATATAAATTACTTAATAAGTTAAACACAGCAAAACGAATTTGCGTTAAGATTCACTGGATTTCCGTAACTTAAGTTCATTGCCTTTTGGTGATCTCTGCTGACTGGAACCATCAAAAAATATACCCACTGTCACAGTTACTATATTAATATTAATTTCTTGTGCAAATCTTCATTTAACAATCTTAAATGCTTGAGGGATCTTCCTAATAACTATCTATTAGTTATCTAGGTTAATTGAATCAGTCTTCATGTCTGGGATATAATTGTAGATGTTCAATACATTGGTTATTTGGTTTATTGTAATTATTGTATGTGTGTGTACATTGTTACATTTTTCCACATGTAAATGACGAAAATGTTTCCACTTTCTAAGAGAGGAAAGATTTTCATTTAAAACTACTAATTGATTTCGCTTTGTGTGCGTTAAGCCAGTCGCGAAATAATAAATTAATGTGTGCGCTTTCGACGACGTCATCGCTTTTATTTTTCGTCAAATATCGTCAAAGTCAACAAATGATATATATTTCTAGTAATTCCATATAATTCACACTAATTCGCTAATAGATTTGGATCCTACAACCACCAGATACAGATCCCCTCATTATGTAAAGTATGTTTGGTATATTTGCAAGATGACAAAATACAGTGCAGCTTTCCTTAATTGGTTCAAGGAAAAGTTATTGTGTCTAAAGTATAATTTTCTTCTATGCAATCTTATTGAATGTGTTCCCTGTAGATTTAGTACAAACTTGAAGTCTTGTTTCTGGAAGTAATCAGTGTAGAACGTTTTGCACATCTCAATGCACAGTTACAAAATAAATACTTTCTATTTGGTATTCTTTGCAGGGTAATATTGAACTGTTTTGTTTCAGACACACAATGGCTTCAAACAGTGATGGCAACACTAGCAATGGTGAGTTTAAATAGTTTAAAGATTTCCGTGTAAATGACAATTTTGAATTCAGGACAATTATCACGGAACTTTTCGATGAATGCAGGCAGTCCAAGAGAGAGGGATTATGATACACTATTGCAGCAGTATGATAAGGCAAATGCTGAGTTAATCACATTGCGGCGAAGATGCGAGCACGCCATGAAGGTTGTACATTGTGTTTGAGGTAAATAATTTGGTTTTAATTGCATTTTGCTTATAGGAATTGGACTATTACAGGACGCACCATCGAGCCTCGGCGTCGTCGCAGGACTCTGGATCGTTGCGCACAAAATACGGAGACATCCTGGGAGACAATCAAAGGTTAGCGAAAGCTAATTTATTTCGAAACGGTGTGATGGTAATGCTTGATTTTTTATATGTTGAGCAGACATAGCGAAGACTATGACGCGCTAAGGAAACGCTACGACGACCTTCTAACACAGCACACCCAAGCTATAGCCAAACTTGAGATTGCCCAAGACGAGGCCGGTCGCATTACTAAGCAATGCGAGGAATACAGCCAGGAGAGGAATAATTCGGTACATTCACACTCATTTTTAAGCTTCATCATTGTTTTTTTTTCAAATTTCTCCGTTTTGTTTAGTTGCGAGATGTCGCGAATCTGAAGCAGCAGCTGACAAAAGCATATGGGCAATGGGATATAGTAGTAAGAGATTGTAGCAAGTTCCGAGAAGCCCTTCAAATTTCTCAACAGAAATACGAGGATGAAGCCAAACAGGCTTTGGCATTTCGGATTAAGGCGACGAAGGAGCTGCAGCGTTTGACGGAGGAGCGAAACGCCAGCATGTCCGAATACAATCTCATAATGAGTGAAAGGTGAGTGTGACTCATCACATTTCTTATCAAATAAAAGATAAGCTTATACATATATATTTTTTGCGCTCGAGTAGAGATACAGTGCATAAAGAGATGGAGAAGCTGTCAGATGATCTAACTCAAGCGTACAAAAAAAACAAGTTGCTGGAGGCTGGGAACAAGGAGCTGGCTGAAGAGAAGCAGAGCTTGAACTATCAAATGGAATCTCTGAGGAGGGAAATCGCGAGTGCGCTGCACGATCGCGATAAGGCGTTGAAGGAGTGTAACGATCTGCGGGAGAAGTTCGGTGAATACAGTGCTAGCAAGGAGGAGAATCGCGATCTAATGAAGAGCAGGCTGGACAGTTTGAATCATCTCGGGGAGAATTCGACCAGGAAAGAGGTTCAAGTGGATTCGCGCAGTTTCGCACAGCGACAGCGTCTCGACAATTTGGACCAGGCCAATCAAGAGTTGGAGAGTCTCCGCAAGAGTTTGGATAAAACGCAATGCGAATTGACGGAGGCCATCCAGGAAGCGGAGGTGTCGAAGGGTCGACGGGATTGGGCATTCTCCGAGCGTGATAAAATCGTTCTCGAACGCGAGAGCATCCGAACTTTATGTGATAATATGAGGAAGGAGCGAGACAGGGCTGTGTCAGAGTTGGCCGAATCGCTACGAGAATCCGATGCCATTAAGAAGCAACGAAATGAATTGATCAAGGAAGTTAAAATGCTCAAAGAAACGTTGGAGATTCAGATGGAGAAGGAGGCTCAGCTGAATCAGTTCAGAGACATGGGGCATACCCATTCCCATGACAGTGCAATAGACAGTGATATGCAAGTAAGTAACATCATGAATGACAACATGTATAGACAAACTTGGTTCTTGATCAATAGAAAGAAATATGACTAGCATTTTCATTTGCCTATTTATATTTATTTCGCGTCAACAGTGGTGGAAATCTTTGAGAATCTATATTAAATACACTAATAATGTTGTGTTAATGACTGTTTATCGTATGTACTACGCGTTCAACTAGTATCTTAAATACATAGAACTTAAAGATTGTCTATACTTCCTGTCTAATTGAAAAATAGCATAGTTAATAGTGTGGTTTGTAACTTAGGAATGGGAGACTGAAATCCTTGAAATAGACTTGTCTAGGCTAACGAAAGACAACGATTTAGGTTTTAAAGTAGTTGAAGGAAGGGACAACCCGCATTTTCCTAATGATAACGGAATTTACGTGATGTCCGTAAATAAAGGGTCCGTGGCGGAGGGCAAGCTGCGCGTCAACGATTGCATAACACGCGTGAACAACATCGATTGCAATTCGATATCGACTCGGTTATTCCTAGAGACGATAAGGGCCAGTATTCCTGTTGTGCATCTGGTTGTCAGGCGGAAGAAAAGTCCGAATTGGTCGCCGCAATCTCGAACCACGCCTCCTAGCTTTCAGAACAATGCAAAGGTCGCTCGATGGGTGCACACTGCAAAGCTGGCAGCCGGTTGCCATGGGCTAAGTCTAGAATCGGGTGTTTATATTAGCAAAATAAGCGATGGTAGTTTAGCTTCGAAAGATAGCAGCTTAGTTGTTGGAGATAGAGTGTTAAGAGTAAACAATAAATCTATGGATGGCTATGACAGCATTCACGAGGCGATGGTGATACTGAACGACGATCGGGCAGACGCCATCACGATAACAACGCTGAAGATGAGTTATTTGGATCCGGAATGCACGACTAACGTGTTTATGCCGGTGCAAAGGTATAAGAAGGAAAACAGGAGTTCGCAGACGGAAGACTATAATAATGGGGACTACTATGACAGAAGATACATTCAGCATGTGCTGCCTGATTTCAGGACCAAAAGCAATCAAGAGACCAAAAACAGTGGCGCTTGGTTAGAAAAGTTGGGTATTGGTCGAGGTAGGAGGCATTCGAAAGATAGGAATAGATGTGAAGGAAATAAGAAGTATAGGAACAGTTCGCCGAACCCTTTGGAGTTGGTTTCGAACACCTTTGAACAGGAACAAGCGATCGCCGAATTAGATTTGGTAATTGAAAGTTATCATGGGGATGGGGCAAATACAATGAAGAGAACGAAAAGGCACGGCAAGGAAATGACGACGCAGGAGAAAAACGGAGGTACTTGGCCTAAGACTAGAGCAACGAATATTTTGGAGAACACGATGGGAACCATTGTTGCAAGGAAAAAACAGCGTCCGGGTTTGAGTCTGCTGATCAACAGAGACAACGAGTCGGACTATTATTGTCCGAATCAGATGAATCGGAATTCGACACCAGTGACACTGACTGTGCCACCGAATTTGAACAGACACAGCGCATACAAAAGCATGGACAACTCGTCGCATTTTCCTAAGGACTTCAGTTCGGTGAATGATTCGTTTGAGAAGCTGCGGGAAAACAAGATCAACGATTTCGATGCAGCGCGCGACGGCGGGACCCGCCTCAGTATGAACATGAAGAGTGATGATAGTTTGGATTTCTCCAAATCTATTAGGGATAAGGACAGCTACTACAGACCCAAAACTAAAATCGGTAAGTCTTTTACGTTTCTATGCAAAATACACGTTTTTCTTATCGCATACACATTTTTGATTAAGGAGTTAGCATTGACATTTAGAAAAAAAATAAGAACGAAAAAATCGAAATTTATGTTAAGTATATTCAATTTGAATCGCATTTAAAATTCATCAACGTGTAATATTAATGATAACGCATTTATTATATTTACATTTTTCAAAGAATAATTAATTACACCATAAACGATGCTAATTTATCATCTCCAATAAAAGTAATAAAATAATATTTTAATTATTTTAAATTATATCAATATGTTTTTAATTACATAACATTGTTAGTTTTTTTTTTAATTTATATTACTGATCTTTTAATCAATTGATAAATAACAGATAAATAAACGTAATACTATTTAGCTTTCATGGATATACTGCTAAAAGCACCATTCAGTTAAATTTAAAGAAAAAATTGCAATACAATTTGGGTTTACAGAGAAAGTTTGAAGAGTAAATGCATTTAGTTTATTATTGTGCTAAAAGCAAAACAGTTAATGTAAGTTGTTAGTAAATGTATTAAACAACAATGTGTAATATACATTTTCTGTTTAAAACAGAGGTTCCCAAACTTGTTTGTGTCGTAGACCCCTTGTCATGTTTTTCGGTTTTGGGTAGACCTCCTACTTATCTGATATTGATTTTTTGTAACTTTATTATTTATATTGAGGCATCTTTATAATTATTAAGATCTTTGCTCTGAGACTGCGTATGCTTGTAACAAGATGATACTGGTATATCATTATGTGCAGGTTTTTACAATTTCAAAATGTATTGCGACCACAAAGCGAATGGTTACATCCTACAACTTACACAATTTTATGAACATATATAATATTTTTTTACTTCATAGGTAAATAATGTATATGTCTTTATATTATAAGATAGTATAATGTAAGTAAATAGGTACTATCAGTGTATGTTGAGATCCACTATCGTGGACCCCCATTTTCATTTCATGGACCCCCAAACTTTTTTTTCGCTGACGTAGACCCCTTGCAGGTTGTCATAGACCCCTGGGGGTCGATATAGACCACTTTGGGAATCACTGGTTTAAAATAATTAATAGGAAACTGCAGCTTCTAGAAACAATCATAAATATTTATTTTTATAATTATTAAAAATTAATTTACATTAGAATTACAGTGTAACTTTCTATTATCTTGTTTTTTCAAACGTTTAGCATCTTGCGTCTATGATTAACAAATGTTTAACGAATTTCAGACAAATCTAGTAGATATGACTTCATATAATCTTAAGATATATTATTATATCATATATTACTTTTACAAGAGATTGTGTTGTTGTAAAAGGTAATGGAATAATGGGATGTGTTCTTATACTTGGTGTATGTTTTAGGTGGCACCAAGTACGGATCAGATTCGGAACGAGACAGCTTAATCGGTCACGAAGGTTTTCCGACAGCTCACACACGAAACCATTCGCAATTGTTCGGACCTCCGCCACGAGTGCCGTTCCCTTTTCATCCTCATTCCCACCCGAATCCATCCCCCGTGAATTTTCCTAACAGCAGTCACTCACGCGAGAGTTTCTGCTTCGAACCGCACTATCCTCCCTACTCGCATTCACACAGCCCCTCCGTAGATGTCGCCTACCCCAAGAGGAATTTAACATCGATACCGCCGATCTATTCGTATGTACCGTACCGCGACTCGGACCTCATGTACACGCAGAATTTTGAGGTTGGCACGTTTCCGAGGAAGAAGGAGAACCAGAGGTTTCGGATCCCTTCGAATCCGAGCGTGACATCCAAGAATTCCGCTGGAAAGGTGAGCACAGGAAGCATAGAAAGAACTTCGGAACGGGGCAGTCCGATGCCGACATTTCAAGTGGAAGTGCTGAAGACAGGCGCGAAACGCAACAGCGTACCAGACTACTGCTGGCCTCACAAACCATCGCAAGGTGATCTGCGGAAGGTGCACATAGACAAATCCAACGAACCATTGGGTATACAAATTGCCGATAATGGAGGCATTTTCGTCTCAACGGTAAATGATAACAGTCTGGCCAGTAGGGTTGGGTTGCAGATCGGTGATCAGCTCTTAGAGGTGTGCGGAATCAATATGCGAAACGCAACGTACAATTTAGCGGCGAACGTCTTAAGGCAGTGCGGCAACTCGATTACAATGCTCGTCCAGTATAGTCCGGACAGTAAGTTTTCCAGTCACCGAAAATTTGATTTCCTTATACCCTATTCATTACATTTTAGAATATCGAGAAATTCAAGGTCCTGGCTTCTGCTCAGACTCTAGCTCCAACGAGGACGGAGATGGCGAACCTACACCTTGCAACTCTCCGAAAGAAATACGGAAATCGCATCCCGCTTCGTTGAGTTTACCGCTTTCCGCAATGGCTGGTCAGAATAACATCAATCATAGTCAGCAAGCATCTACGAACCTTCAAAGGCAAAGTAGTGGTAATAGGAACGAGGAGGAGCAGCGATATCTGTCCATAAAAACATTGAAAACCTCGAATCTGGGTATTTCGTTGGTCGGCGGTAACGCTGTGGGTATCTTCATCCATTCTGTTCAACCCGATTCTTTGGCTTACCACGCTGGTCTTCGCACTGGTGATCAAATACTTGAATATAATGGAAGTGATCTGCGACACGCGACTGCCGAAGAAGCCGCCTATGAATTAGCCAAACCAGCTGATAATGTTACAGTCTTAGCACATTACCGAATAGATTGTAAGTATTACATTAAATTACTTCACAACTAATAGATTGTTTTAAATGATTCTAAAATATTCTAAAGTATTAACCAAAAAATGTATGCTTCATTATTTCAATTAATGCGCGTAAAATTTAAATATTGATATAATTAATATTTAAGGACTTGTTGAATATGATATAACATTTTTGATGATTACAATTTTAGGATAAATATTTACTTTTGATGAAATGTTTCAGGTTACAACGAAATTAAGGATAAACCAGGTGATAGTCTTTACGTACGTTGCGGCTTTGATAGAACTGGAAGTGAGGTGGCCGATAATTTGCAGCTTTGTTTTAATAAAGACGATGTTTTATACGTGGATAACACTATGTTTAATGGTGTCCCGGGGCATTGGAGGGCTTGGAAGCTGGACAGCGAAGGACACAGACAGCAATGTGGAATTATACCAAGCAAATACAAGTAATTTCATCCTACAAACACTAATTGCAGTAGCTTATAATTTAACTATTTAACAGAGTTGAGGAAGAATTGCTGTTAAGAAGAAGTAGCGGAGATCTGGAGAGCCGTGGTTCAACGACGGCGAGGAGAAGCTTCTTTAGACGTAAGAAGCACCAGAGGAGCGGATCACGCGATTCCAAAGAGCTAGCAAGTTTCTGTAACGTTTCGTCCGGTTGGTACTCGGATAACGGAACGCTTCACGAGGATCTCTCGCTTTGCTCGTATCAACGCGTCGAGAGATTGGATTGTGAGTGATCGTGGGATGAATCGAAAACACAAAAGTGGTAACAATGTTTATTATCTCTTCTCAGATCAAGAATTCAGACCGGTTTTGGTGCTTGGTCCATTGGCCGAGTGTGTGGTCAAAAAACTGGAGAACGATTTCCCCAATAAGTTTAGGAAGATCATTTCGGAGACGAGACCCGCCTCCCAGGGTGCCTTGAACCAGGATCTAGCGGACAACTTGATAATCGATTACAAGAGGAAAGGGAACTATTTCGAATGTACTACAGTTTCAGCAATTCGCTCTGTCTGTAGCTCGGTTAGTTTATTTTTATTTACATACTCAAAACTTTCATTAATTGTTTTAATTAATTGCAGAGATTGCATTGCATGATAGATATATCTATTTCGTCAGTGGAAAAATTGCATCGGCATCAAATTTTTCCGATTGTCCTTTTGATTAAGTTCAAAAGCACGAAACAAATTAAAGAAATTAAGGACACGATTTACTCATCGGACAAGTTGTCCGGAAAGGCTGCTAAGGAAATGTACGAGCATTGCCAGAAGTTAGAGGCCGAATATCGACACCAAATTACAGGTAACGTTGAGGTCAACATGCAAATTTTCTAAAAAAAATATCTATTCATGTATTTTCTTGCAGCTGTTATAACGGCCGGTGTGAATATTACTCATATTTGCACGCAAGTTAAGGCAGCTATCGATGCAGAACATAACAAAAGCCAGTGGGTTCCAGTACAGTGAAAAATATAGTCTCGAAACACCAAATCTTGCCTCGAACACAATTTTAATATTAGATGATTTTATAATATTAACAAGCGAAAACGAAATCCTGTTAAAACGTAATATTTAAAAAGAAAAAGAAACACACTTTTAGGCCTAACTTTTTACATCGGTTACCAATTGATATACAACATATATATATATTTACACTCATATATAATCTTCCAAACGTTATTTGTTTTCTTTGTCTCTATTGGTTTTAAAGATTTTTACACGTCTTTAATCGAACATATACTCAATTTTATTGTATATATACATAACTTTTAGATGAATTTTTATAATATATATATACACACATATATAAAGAAAAACAATTAAATTTGAGAGAAACATGTACGAAAATTATTACTCCCAATTTTTAAATAGGAACTACAACTATTGTAATACATAACACAGTATTTTTTTTATATTATATTATTATGTTTATGTTTTATTTTTATCTGTTAGGTATATGGTTTGTATAATTTATGTTATTAATTTTTATTTCTTCTGTGATTATTATTTTTTTCTCTCTTTATTTTAAAATCTATATATTGTATTTTGTTTTTTTTTTGTTGGCTTTGGCCTCTATGTATATTTCTTTTGAAGAAGTAAAGATTTTTTTCTTAAAGAAACGTAGTTATTACAATGTAATCGTTACTTCTTTTATTTGTTAACAAAACGTCCTCCACAAATCTCAGGTAAGATATTTATAAATTTGAGATTATGTATATTTATTTTTCAGGTAAGAGTTTTTCTTCTAGAAGAAATGTAGTTATTAAATAGTAATCGTGACTTTTATTGAATTTATGACTCAAGTGTGATTATTATAACACTTTTAAGTTTAATAATAAGTTTTTAAAATATAACCATTTGATTGATATTCAACAAAGGTGATTATGTTGTTTATTACTCATTTGTTTTGTATTAAAATATACTCAAAAATATTCATATATTTATATTCTTTGAAAGTATACGATTCATTGCAAATGAACACAATGCAATACATTTGAAGAACTAAAAAAAACATCTTTGCAATAAATATGAAATGAAACAATGGTGTATAAATGTGATGTGTCACTTAACATTTAATTGTGTTTTTGGTAAGGATTATAGGTATTTAATAACATATTTAAAGCTGAGTCGTAATCAGACCCCATTAATCAAAAAGAATTTCTATGTAAACGGATTGATAGAAAACGCAATGAGCTTCTAATCAAACACGTACCATCCTGTTACATCAAAAATCCAGATAAGCGACATGCAACTTACTTCTGCATTTCTGGAAATCGGCGTCTACGAGTCTAGAAAACATTCATTTCGTTACACCAACAATGTCTGCATTAACATTCCTTTTAATTCAAGTGTTCATCATTGCGCAATCCGTGGAGAGAGAGTTGAATCCGAACGGCCCTATCCATATGGAATACGCTTCAAAATGTTTAGTGCATCTCGTGAATGAAAGTTTGGAATTCAACAAGCTTATTACTATAGTGGAAGAGGATTTCCTGGATACTCCAGGATACGAAATCCAGGCGATATTTCTAAAGAAAATGAATGAATTGATGCGATGGTCTTACGAGTCGACTAATGGTGAAAGAAATACTTTCAATTCGTTCACGGAATGCCACGGAAAAGTATGCAAGCATCACTTCCAAACGCTGTTGCGATCGCATTACTATATGGTAATTTCTAAAGACTTCAACTCGATTTACCAGCAGATGCAGAAGATTATGCTGATGAAGACGTTCAGGCACAAGTCAATCTACTTGATTTATTACTATAAGATCGTGGACGATTATGAGGAGACGGCTTGGAAGATCTTGGAAAAGATGTACCAGATGAAGCATTACAGAACCTATGTGTTCATCGCGGCTAAGCCGGATAAGTTTAATATTTATGCCTACGATTTGTATTCGGAGGCAACGCAGGTGTGCGGCTCTAACCCGGAACTGGTGCTATTGAATTACTGCGAGAAAGGGACGTTTTCCAACGACAAATTCTTGATTAGAACTAAGTACAAGAACTTGAGGAACTGCTCCGTGAAAGCTGTAGCTATGACGTTGCCGCCGTACGTGATAAACGAAAAGGATGGTTTGGAGATTCGGCTTTTGAATGCGTTGGGACAATACTTGAATATTACGTTTAATATATCTTTAAGCTTGAGGAGCGAAGGTTGGGGACACAAGAATGGTTCTAGTTGGGATGGTTTGCTGGCTAAGGTTATTGCGGATCCTTTCACAATTGGAATTGGTGGCATCGCTTTGGATGCTGACCGCGTATCGGACTTCGACTTCACCATCGAGTATTTCGTGGAAAGGATGGTTTGGATCGTGCCGGCTGCATTACAAGTGCCTCATTGGAAAGTCATCTTTATTATCTTCCAGTACAGCGTTTGGATGGTGCTTATATTGTTGATACTCATTTTCGGCGTAATATTTTTCGAATTAAGTTACCACAATCCGGATGAATACAAGTATCTCAAAACGATTGGGGCTTCGATGATATTCTCCTTTCAAACAGTGACGGCGAATCCTGTTGCCTTGCAACCAAAAACAAAGGTAATTCGGATTCTCTTCATCCATATCACCTTGTACAGCATAGTAATATGCTGCCTGTATCAAAGTAGCTTAATCGACGTTCTAACTAATCCGCGTTACGAGTATCAACTGCAAACTGAAGACGAAATCTTCGATTCGGATTATGAAATTGGAGGAATCGCATCGTACCGCAATACTTTCAACGAAACGGATAAAAGATCTCTGAAGATTTTCAACAACTACAAAGTATACAATGAAGAGAACGACACCATGTACGTGTGGCTTTTGACTGTAGCGAGGGATAGAAATACAATAACGATCTTAGGCAATTACTATGTGACTTTCCTATTGGCGCAAGAGGATAAGTACATTGTAGACCACAACGGTCGTCCTAAAATCTATATAATAGAAGAAATCTTGTTCCACTTTCCAATAAGAATGCTTTTCCCAAAAGGTTTTCCTTTGCGTGATGTCTTCAATCAAATCATCGATTCCCTAACCAAGGGAGGTATTGTAGAAAAATGGTCCAAAGAGTTATTAACCAAAAAAAAAATAATTGATGATGATGATGACGACGACGACGAAGATGATCACAAAGATAAAGCCAAGGTGATCACTATAGAACATGTCCAAGGTGCATTCACTTTTCTGGTATTTGGTTGCATAACAGCTATCATATTTTTCCTCCTGGAGCTTTTTCATCATAGATTTCACGAAAGCAATGACGTGTACACCTATTTTCAGCAAATTTGGAGGAGAATCAGAAACAAATAGTTGTAGTTGGAAGCACTTTCGCTCTGAATGAATTTCATAACAGTCGAAATATGTACAAAATGCGTTTTGAATATTTGATTAAGTCTCTTCTTCTCTAGAAGGAAATTGGGTGATGGTGAAAGTATTGTTGGTTGAACTGCGGCTGCATCGTGCGGGTAGGAGAGTAGGAGAAAGACATTCATTCCCACGTTTCGTTTTGAATACTTTTCACACCTACTGCGCGCAGAAAGAGATGGCTTCAATGATACAAAGACAGGCGGGACAAGGAAAGAAATACCACTTGCATATTAATAAACATATACACTAACTGGGTAACGGGATACAATGGTTCTACCGTGCATCTTGAAAACACGATACATATCTAACATTTAGTTTTAAACACTCATTTTAATTACATTATCATCAAACATTTAATCACAATAACAAAAAGAAACAGTTTTATTGTAACTAAATTAGTTTCACATAAATAACTTTCAAGTTAGATTTTATTTATACCTACAATAAACTAGTTCCTACTAATTAATATATTCTATGAAACATAATATATAGATTAAAATACGTATAAATAGTGTTTGGTTTTTGTTTTTTCCTACTTGATTATAGATATTATACAGCGATTATTTTTGTTTTGTTTTTCAAATAAACGGATAATTTTTCAGATAAAATCTCTAAGCTTATTGAATTTATTGCAGCAATTTTCAATTTATTTCATCGGTGCTTTCAACGGATTGCCAGCTATTCGGGAAATGTCTGTTGCGGTTCAAGAGATTGCAACGGCAGGTCAAGCGAGAAACCATTTATAAAATTGGTGGTAGTATATAAACGACATGCGATCTAATGAAAATAAATAAATGTAGAATATGATCGATATCTTATTGAAAATTAATTTTAATTGGAATATTATAGCAAATTCACAGTTTCAATGAAAATTTATTACGTTTGAAATGCAATGTTATCAAATTTAATCAATGTTGATATTTTAGAAACCATTTCTATAGTAACATAATTATATTGTAATGTAACCGAAGAAATTGATTCATTTTCTGTATATTTTTTGAACTAGTTAATTCAAATTATTAAAGTCAGAAGTATTTTATAAGTATCATTTAACTTATCAGTAGCTTCATGAAGGAATTTGGTTGGTAATTAAATAACTTAATGATTGATTAATTTTAATGAATGAAAAGTGGAATAGTGGACACATCTTATGGAAAATTAATTTTAAATTGGAATATTGTAGCAAATTCACACTTTCAATGAATGAATGAAGTTTATCACTTGTAAAAATGTAATGTTATAAAATTTAATCAAAGTTGTTATTTGAGAAACCATTTCCGTTACCATAGAATTGATGATATAATGATCATAAACATAATATAGTCAACAAAAAAAGATTGTTATTTGTAAAAGTACATTTTATTTTTATTTGAACATGTTTAGTTGATTTCCTGAAATTTCAATCTAAGATTCTGGTCTCGCTATAACTGCTTGTCTTCCCTGTTGGTGACCTATCAGATTTACTGTATTTACAGATGCTAGCTCTTCATCAGCGCGAATGCCTTTTAGCAATGTCTCAGACTTGATTGACATACATACATACACATGGTAGAGACGCCATAAGGACTTCGGTGTCGACAGTCAGTTACAAAGAAAGTATAGTCCCAAATACACAGTATATACATAAGATTTAAATAACAAATTAATGTTAAATAGAAACATCTTAAATCTGTAATACCAATAGAAAGTACACATTTTATATTAGGATATTTACAAAAGTCATATAAAAATAAAAATCTACTGATTTCTTATGAAAAATACTATCAAGTTTACATTAATAAAATAATTCCAGAAAACAAAATATAATTTTATGAAACATTTCAAAAGAAAGATCTTAAATCTGTTGTAATAGAACAAAAAAATGCTAGTAAAAAAAAATTATATTAATATTTACCAAAGTAAATTATAAAGTAAAGTATACTTTTACAATACATTGAATTACATTGAAGAATCATAATTGCTGCTGTTAAGTTTTATATTAAGATTTATGACAGTTGACGTAATTGAGGAAACAAATTACGATTTTATGATTGCAATAAATATTATTTAACTATTACAAAATGTTAAAATTGTAGATTTGTACTGATATTTATAAAAGAAATTCAGAAAAGAAATGTTTTTTAATAATTAGAAGAAAGTACGTTCAATTCAAATTAGTCATACTTCGGTTAACGAAGCTTTGATATAACAAGGTTATACAGCAAGAAGAAAATAAAATCAAAGAAATTGGAAATAAAGTTATCCAGGGGATGTTAGAAATGTATTTCAAGAAATATCTTCGTCTATCATAATTATACTACAAATGAATGTATACTAATAAATATTACTGTCAATTTTAATTGATGTTTAAGTAAATAGAAGCAATTCAGAAAATTATTTTTTCCTTCAATGTAAATTTGTACAATACTAAGAAATCGGTGGCAATCGCAAGCCCGACAACCGAAATCCCGTCTATTGAAATCCCGACGTTCGAAATCCCGACAGTCTCAGGCTTGCGATATAGACCCCTAAGAAATATGTTTAAGTAAATATACGCAATTCAAAAAAATATTTTTTTTTAATAAAATATTTAATTATAAATTAATGTAAACTTGTAGTGATAATACTAATAAATACTACTGTCAATTTGATATTGATGTTTTAAGAAACCAAATGCAATTCAGGAAATGAAATATGTTTTAAGAATTCCAATAAATTACGTGAAACCAGTCGCATTCGTTTCGGCCAATTGTACGTTCTCATTATGCGTATTTTAATGCACTGTAATTGCGAAAACAACTTAAATCTGTATGCAAATCCGTAATTGTTCTCTCTAATTAGGAGCCGCTCGCCGGTTCAGTTACACAGGAATGCTAATATCGAATGCTCTGATTGAGGCCCCTTGCATTCAATTAGGAAGAGTTTCGGGATTCTCTTCAAGCATGTTTATGCGATACATTGTAAGAAAAAAACAAGAAGAACTTTACTAAAGAGTAAGAATCTAATTAGTGATGTTGAATCGACGTGAATGCATGAATGGGAAAGGATCGATTGAAGAGGAAGAAGAAGGCAATGAAAGAAAGAAACGAAACGAAAAGAAAAAAGTGGATAATCAAGCTTATGAAAGCCGCCGCGGCTAACTGTTTAATTAAACTGGTCGAGCTGTTTTGTCCATCTTTGTGAGTAGCCTACATAAGCTCGTACACTTTTTCTTACGGTTTGTGAGCCAGTGGAAACCTCATTTCTCCGAGGCCCCCCGTCATTCAGTCAGTAGGACTTGCTGCATCGACCTATGAACAACCAACATACACACCACACCACAAAACACACCGTATTCAAAATAAACCCATTGATCCATACGAGCGTGAAACATGTGCACTTTTAACAAATCCAGTGTATAAAGTTCATCATTGTTAATAATTAGTGTAAAAAATATTTGGAACATTTGTTGCGCTGCTCTCATTTTTTTTTTGTGGATTATGAAGTGTTGCCTCCGAAAACAGCAAAATGTTTTCCATTTTCTTAATACTAGTAAGTCCCGTAATATATTGAAAACCACGCGATATTTCTCATTTAACGCAATTGTTAAAATAAATATAAGTTAGTTTTAAAGGAAAGAATCGATGCTTCGGATCACCGTTCTATTCAAATTTTTTAAGATCGAAGTTTAGTCACGAATCGAATCTCGCATTTTGTATAATAAATTCAGGTTACTTTCTTGACCTACTGCTTTATTGCCTTACACGGGCCAATTAATAAACCGATAAAAATATTTTTTTTTCTCCGTCATTTCAATGTTACTATTAAAAAAAGTACTGTAATTAAAGATCTAAAAAATTGATTCATCTAAATATTTAAACAATGTCTCATTTCTATAAATATACTTAAGTAAATCAATAACGTTATTAATACAAAAAAGATATAAGATATTAGAATCATTAAAAAACTTTTACTAATTCAATATTAATCATAAGATTTATTACAATAAATAGTTTAATATTTGGTTGCTATAAATATAATTTAAGTATATAAAGAAATTTATGATTTATTATTAGTTTAAAAAAAAAACATTTTTAAAATTTATTATAATAATTTGTTGATTTATACATTGTCTTATTTCTTTGTAAATAAATTAAGTTATTATTAATTATCAAATTAATAACATTTTTCATACTTATAACCAATATTGAAAGCGGTTTTTTTTAATTTTGTAAAACTTTTGATTTATATATAATTTTTTAAAGCGAATATAAGTATTTAAATACTAGATGAAAATGAAATTATTAATTGGGTAGAATTTAATTAGTTTTCAATTTATTCGATAGAAAGCTATTAAAATATTTGATATATTCAAGTTATTGGGACGGAGAAGAAAAACTGGTGGAGATTTGAATATTAAACAGCGGTTTCTCTTTTATAACATAAATAGTTTCTAGTGGTTCTGGAAGATCATAATAATAATAAAAATTATGAGATAAATAACGAAAAGAAAGTTGTTTTTGACAAAGTTAAAAGTGAAATTTGGTGGAAATTTGCCATAAATGCTAAGTGATATTATATTAGTTATTAAATAACAATAATCGCTTTGCTTCGAATGACTTGACGACCTAATTAATGCGAACACGAACGATTTGAAATATTTCGCTAATTACTTAAGAGATGTATCGTGTTCGGTGCGTTTAGCGGAAACCTGTGGTTCGGTAAAATTGTAAATATAATTGACTAATGTGCTGAATGTGGGTCAGTATCACGCGGACTTGCAGTCACTATTGCTTTCACGAGAGAGACTTTTTAAAACGCGACGCGACAGCCGACTCTTCCTGCTTCGAATATCGATTGCAAATATAATATAAGGCTGTATATCATTGTTATTCAGGTTCGGTTCTTTTGATTCTAGATATACGCTTGTAGGAGTCACGGCTACGGTTACGATGCCGGCACGGATCAGGGAGCTTGTGGGAAGCCGTACCGGGCTTCGAGAATGTACCAACCTCCGTGCGACTTGACCAAGCAGACTTACTGCATCAATGCCGGTACAATGTACCCGTGGCACGCGGTCAAAAGGTTCATCAGGGAGAACCAGGGGTTGATGCGACGCATGTACGGCGATGAGAAGCACTTTGCTGTTCTTAAAGCCGAATTGGAATCGAACGAAGACTACAGCGGCGAGGATCGGTATCGCTACGATGACGATCTTTATGGTAACGGGGATTATAAGTCTCGCTACGCTAAACAGAACAGCGACTTCGAGAACGATATCTTGGAGGAACGCGAGGACGTCGCGTTGGAGGATGTGGCCGACGAAGAGGAGGCCAGGTATTTGCAGGACCGGAGGGATGAAATTATAATGAATACCAAATTTGTTTATAGTCATGAGCCGGGAATGCAGATCAAGTTGAAGGATCTGCAGCCCCCGAGATTCAGACCTACAAGCACAACATCCACTACAACAACAACAACAAGTACTACAACAACTAGCACCCAGAGAAGCGTCGAAGACCTGGAAGCGAAAACGCTCAATAAGACTGTAGAGTTGCTATATGAAAATTCCACAGAGATTTTTTACGAAGTAGATGATGATAACGCAAACAACATTACGACTACTGATTTAAGCGAAGAAGATGGTACTACCACCGAGTACCAGCAAGAAACAACGACCCAAAAGAAAGAGCCTAGCCTTTTCCAAGAACCAGACAAAACAAAGAACATGCTCAAATTAACCGGAGTGTAAGCATCTTATTTCTTATCCAATAACCAACAATTTTATAATCATTGTATTTCAGAAATGCTTGCCCGGTCAAAGAAGAAGTTGTGGCTCCGTTCTGGGCTAACAATACCCGAGGCGAGGTACTAGCCCTTCTCAACATGCAGCCCTTCGAGCAATACGTCCATTGGGAAAAGTGCACTCACGAGAACCGACAAATGCATTGCAGAGAAGGCTGCAGGTGCGAGCAAAAGTATCGTTTACATCGAATGTTAGCTTACGATCCTAACAACGAATGTAGAGGTATTTTCTCCGATTGGTTCCTATTCCCTTCGTGCTGCATCTGCAAATGCTACGACCTACAACTGGAAATAAGAATAACGTCGCGAAGTCCGCGTAGTAGAGACCCAGAAAAAGGTATTCCTAGTTGGTTCAAGAAAAAGACCAAAAAGGGTTTCAATAAAGATTAGAATTCGATTATAATGTGTTCAGAATGTATGACCCTATACATTTATAAATATTTAAATATATTCATCTGTATATTAACTAGTGGCAATTTAGACATTGCCAATTCGGTAGTTTTCGAATGAATAAGTTACCAGTAAACTGTATATAACTTTAAGCTGTTATTAATAAGTATAGGACGTCACTCTGAACGCAGATCAATGTACATAATTCGTTTTGTTAAAACAAGGCTCGTGTTAATTATTTTTATTTTGCTGTATATTATATAGTTATTTTTATTTTGTTATGAGATTTATTTAAATATTATATTTATGATATTCAAGGTTTGTTAATTTATTGCTAATATTTATGTTACTGTTAAATACTAATAAACTTTTATGCATCAATAAATAAACTATATTTATATATTCAATAAATGCTTTCCAAAATAATTACTTAATCCAATTCCTTAAATTATTAATACTGGTTTTAAGGACAATTTCTCATAAACCTTATATTTGGATTCAAATCATTTTTTTTCTTATTTAATAGTATAAATTTCGAGCAGAAAGACCTATATTCAATAGCCCTTTGCATCAGTTGACTTTTTTTTTTAAATTCTATATATTTGTTCTTTTTATTTCTGTATATGTTTTTTTTACGACATATGCAATAAACATTATTATTATTTATTAGTATAAATTCTTAAGAAATCTTTACAAAAATTAGGTAATATGAGACTTGAAAATAATGTATGCTATGCAAAAAAATGCATCTTAAGAAAGAGATTTAATATTTAAAAACAGTATAGTATTTTTAAAACCAATATTTATCAATTGCTTTTGAAATATAGTTGACTTTTACGTAAATATATAAATGTTTTTGGCAGAGCGTATGCATCTTAATATAGCTTGCTCTATATTCTTGTATTCACCTATTCTATTTGATCTTCGGTATTTATTTTGCACTAATATCTATAATTAAAGATAAGGATAATGAATAAAACATCGCTTCAAGTGAATAAAATTTATGTTTAAACTTAACAATCATTTTCCTATCGATCAGCTGTCGTTATTCCTGTTTGGGTTTGAGTCTGCAAACTAAATTCTTCATGGGTTTCGAGGAGTAAATGAAGACGCTGAGCAGAGATCCAACAGAAGCTCCAACCCAATAGACAATCATGTGTTCAACAGCAGTATTCCCTTCGCATCCGAACTTCAAAGAGGTAGCCAAAGCGGGATTGAAGTATCCTCCAGAAAAATTGAACGCAGCGACAACCATCATCGTAGCAAAGAAAGAATCCACGGTGCTTGCAAACCTAGCCTCGGTATCACCCAAGAACTTTGATGTTAAACGGCAAAGGCAAGTTGCAATGCCTTCGACCATGGCTCCAAACAACATAGGCACCTACAATAAGTTTAATATTAGTTTGTGATGTCGGAATGTAATATATTTTATTTATGTGTTTGTTCAATTGGTATTTAATTAAATAATAATCAATTAAATAATCAACTTAAACATTTTAATATCGGCCCTTAATACTCAGTGCAATTAAGAGGATTCTGTTAAATGCACCGTCTGATGGGCCTCTTTGGATATAAATCTTAAGCTCACCTGTAAATCAGCGGTGCATTCCTCATCGGCTCTACCTCTGTGATTCTCGGTTAACTCCAAAGACCATAGTATCTGTATGTATCTGAATATTACCAGTCCTCCCAATACTTGGGATAAGATCAGAAGAGTGGCTGTGGTTATCTTCTGCGTACCTTCCGCTACTTCCTCCATGATGTTGTAAGGACAAGCAGACGCGTTCTCCCATGTTTTTCCCCACCAAATAGTCAGTAGGAACAAATATAATGCATATACCCATACTCCAAAATTGTCAGCAACTAAAATAATGACGTTTCTTGTGTAACATTCATTACAATTATTCTATGAAAATTATAGTTGTCTGTTTATTCCCGCTAACGCACTTCAACATCATTAGTTAAAGTACCGGGAGTGGAACATATTAATTTAGGCTATCGAGTAATCAAAATATCAAATGATGCGATATTTTGATAATAACAGAGCCGTTGTGGTAATTGCAGTAACAAGGGGAATATGCTCACCAATTATCAGTTCAAAGCAGGTAGCGCACAATTCTGCTGTAGCTATGAACTCCAACAGCAACTGCCTCATTAATCCATCGTTCAGAGCGGTCTTTACTAACTTCCTGGCGGCGTTCGCTAATAGAGCTGTTAGGACTATGAATAGAGTTGAGATTAGTAAAGGGTTCATGCCTAAGATGTTTTTCTTTTTGCTACAAAATAATTTAACGTTCCAAAAGATACAGGCGACAACATTTAGTTTATTTACCCATATCCAAGTATTCCAGCCTTCTTGAAAAATCTATACGCAACCTTAAGGTAGTTCATTTTGTTGTTATTATTGTTGGTCTGCAGATAGTATTACTACTTGCGATCCATTCCGTTTGGCAAATACTTTACGTGTGTGCTCGAGACTATAAATAATCGAGTTCTCTCCACACTGTGGGGACCACATTTATATTTAGCTCACGCAAAACGCTTAATGTGCGGACAGATGAGCAGACTTACTCCTCGTCGTTATATAATTTCGCGCGCGGATTTTCCTGGCCGCTGCGTGCATGTACAGTTAATAATTAGATAACGTTTCGTAATTTCAAAGTTAATTTATTTAGCAATATATATTTTGAAGACAAATCCAACAAGATTCCAATTACATTATTTATTTAATTCATCCATCGTAGGTCCGGGGTTTTCTTAAGGAATTAATTAAATTAAGGATGTCCCTTCTCTTCATCTGCACAGTTTCTCTTTCCAGGGCTGGACAAGTTTCAATTTTCCTATGTTTCAGAGCAAAATTTGCCAAGTGTTCGCATTGTGCTAATACATGAATGCCACAATCATATCCATTGTTCTGTTGCAAACATTTGGGCTCATAAATCCTATCACAGTGATTGATGCCAAAGTAGAGCAAAATCTTAGAGCCTAACTCCATTGCTTGGTACTGGTTGGAACCATGGGAAGAATCAAAGTGGTAAATTTTTTTCTCAGGATAGGAAAACACCAGGAGACTCCAATGTGTTCCCCCAGATACTTCTGTTTGTTCATTATCATTGAGAGCGAAGAAAATGAAATCCTTGGTGCCAGAGTCCAATGGGTTCAGGAAGACTGAGATTTCTTGAACAGGTGTTATTTTTACGCATTGCGTCACCTGTGGAGGCACAAACAGCAGTGTGGGATTGTTCTTGAACTTTCTGACTTCCAAATACTCAAAGTAGAAGGATATCACTGTATCATTGAGCCAGCTGGGACCAGTCAAGAGTTCTACATCGGACACCCTCAGAAGACTCTCATGGAAGTTCAAAACAACAGGATTATTGGACATTTTGATACTATCTAAAAATGAAAATTGAATTATTTGTTAATGGTTAAGGTTATTTTAGTTTCTTTAACTTACCTTCTTATAACATGAGCTGCAGACTATATGTCCAAATGCATAGTATTAATAGGAAGTATATCTATACTGGCTTTTACAATACAAATAAGTAGAATTGGTTAAAAATAAGTTCAAATTCAATTTTGGCAGATGTATATTTACAGTAAATGTCACATTTTATTGGATTATAAACATGTAAATTTAGTTGCCTATAATACTTTGTACCTTTCTAGGATCTCCAAAAGAGGGCAAGAGAATTAAAATCCTATAAGAAAATTGTAATAATTGTTATTATCATAGTTAACTTGTTGGATTATACCATATAGGACAAAATATAAACAAAACATGTTATAGGATACAATGTAATGAATGGAATAGATTTCAAATATCTGCAACCAAATGACCCAAATTAATTACAATTATAATTAATATAAAATATTGTATTAAATATAAGAAGCAAAATCAATCACGTTAATCAATTTACTACAAGTGAATACTCCAAATAGACAACATAATTCCGGAATAACAATTGCGTTTTCTCAATTTTAAACAAAAAGTTAATTGAGTTTTTAAATCAACTTTTATTTTATGAGAAAAGTAATTAATATTTTGTGAATATACTGCATATATTTTATCGTTATATTTGCAATTATTTACAAAGAAATATTTAGTAGTTCACTTAATACAATAAAAGTTAATTAATATTATTAAATTAACAAAAAAACATACTAACATATTACATTTTGGGGTGCGTAAATCGCCCTAGGAAATGTGTCTTTCATATAGAACTAATTGCTCGAATGATGTAAATGTAATTGCTCGTAAAGTCATTTCATCTCTATTAGCTACTTTATTTGTTTACTCACGCCTACTACAATCAATTAGGTCATTATTTTTTTCTCTCGCAATGTTAACATTTATATTCTTACATAACCAAACGACTTGCGTTATTAATCAAATTAATATTTAATTTATTTTAAAGCTTCCGAAAAGGGTGGTGCGTTGTCGTAAAACTTGGTTTCTCAAAAGAGAATTCATAAAGTTTGAGTATATAAAAACACTATATAAGACTTTTAAAATTTCAGATATTTTATGCGTCCGAATTAATTAGCCCAAGACATTAAACTACGCCGAGTTATTTGCATATTTGCATAGAGATTATGGGTATTTTAAGAATGAAAATGTTAATTAATTTCGTATTCAAGAGTTACATCTTTCTATTAAATATTTTAAATTATAGTGTGCATTTTATTTTCACTTAGTAAATTATGTAAACTTCTTTGTTTTATGTAATAAAATGTTTATAGTTTTATAATTCACATCGTTTTACTGATATTTTAAAGAAAAAGATATGTGTAGAAAATATTTAAAAAAATAAGTGAAACATAAAATGTTATGTAATTACGATTTTTAGTACAAATTTGTTTCCTAGTTTGAACGATCGTTCTAAAATCTATGTTCATATGAACGTACAAGGCTAGATCATTTACAAAGTTTGTTTGAAATTTATTCCAGTATGGATATGTACATTATTTCAGTCAGAGAATAATAAATAATGATGTACGTATTATCGAATGTACGTTAAACGGATGTTCGGTCAGTAAGCGCTGGATGTATAATTTAATTAAATTTGCATTAAATGAACATGTCTATGTGGTATATGTGTATCATAATGACTTTTCTTGAATTTGCAATGAGCGTGTGATACGGGTTGATATCCTCACCGTGCGTTGCGGCGCCATAAATTATGTAATGCATGTTAATCTAAACGGCTTATCATTGGGGGAATTTTTGGTGGAAATGGAAAAACGTGTGCAGTGTATGTGTGTGTGCGTGCAGGGATGGAAGTTTAACGTAGAGGGGTTAATTTAAAGTTTGAATCATCCCTCCGAATGGCCGGAGCCCATTGCCATTGTTTATTCTGGGCAATTAGATAGCATTTGGTTCGAAACCGAAAGGGTAGCCGAAACTTTGACCCCCGGGAGACCCATTTTACCGAACACAGAGCAGCGCGAAAGTTCACATACAATTGTTTCATCAATTTATTAATTGAAACGTTTCCATCACTTTGTTTATGAACCATATACAACGTAACATCCAACCATAATTAAAACCGTACATCTATCATACTGTTCGTAACTTTTTATTTTCTATAAAGTGTAGAAATCCATTTAACATTTTGTGTTTATGGACCTAATTATAAATTTGGAATGGAAAATAAGAGACGTATACAATATAGTAATAAGCATGGATTGATATACTATATTCAAGAAATGATAGATTTTAGCAATCTTAACATTTATGTAATGCTCAATATACAGAAACCTTATAAAGTCATACGTCGTTCACGAATAGGATGCGTTCCACGCAATTACTTCGTTAAGCTAAGTTTCGTTTTCAGAGGTAAAAGGTCTATGATCAGGAAAACGTAAAGAAAATGAAAAGTTTCTTTTAGAACAAAGAAAAGTTTGATTTAGTAATCAGTCAACTTACATACAAATCACATTATAAAAAATGAATTATACGGAATTATTGCATTGAACACTAATACTTCTTCTAAGTCAGGATTACTTTCACTAAAAAGAATAAAAAAATTTCAATGTTATTTAAGCACCTTTTTAAATATTCGGTTGTTAAGATGTTTTTGCTAATAACTTCTTTAATTTCATCTTCATTTTCTTTGTCTTCTAAATCTTCCAGTGAAAAACCTTGATCATCTGCATTCAATACATTTCTTCATTTAGATTTTCGAAATCTACTGATTAAGACACCTGATCAACTTAATTTTCAATTATTTTTCTCTTCTAATACAATTTCAATATCTTTTCCCATTATTATGGAGACTTGGCTTTAAAATGGAATATTTTTTGTGCTAAAATTAAATTGTACACTTCGCTATTAGACGTAACATCTACCGAGAAATGCTTATATTTAATGAAGAAAAAAGGCATCTTCTATAGATTAAAGTATGTTTTGAATCCATTCATAATTGAGATTTTCATGACAATTAATAATTTATTTAATTAATGAACTTTTTTAAATTATTATATTTGTCATCACTCAAATATTGAAATACATTTATTGATGGGAAGAAACAAGATTGTATTTGGTTGCCTTAGAAATTTTCAAAATTTGATATTAGTGATTGTCTTTCTGACTAATATGAGATATTTTGGGTTGATAGAACAATAGAAAAGTTTAGAATCTGTATAGTTCATATAAGTGTGCATTTATAAATATATAACTATAATATTCATCAGCTAATATTTATGTCATGTTGATATTAATATACCATGTGACAACCATGTAACGTTATCTTAAATTAGGATAAACCAGGTAAAAATACCTATTTCTATTTTTTTACTATGTAAAATTAATAGACATATAAATTTTAGATTAATAAAAATGTTTGTAACGTGAATTACTTGTCACTTTTAACTTGGGTCAATTTGGTACAATGGCAAATTTAGTACTTGAGAGATGGAAATGTAGTGACAATTATTGAAGGGTTGTCATGGGTCCATTTTAAGATTTGAGGTCCCTTGATTTAAAAGGCTCCATGCGCAAAAAATCCGCTACTGATTAAATGTTATATAATGATTGAATTGTAAAGTCTATCTATAATTTTATTAAAGTGTACTGAAATAAATTCTTGTTGTGTTGTGTTTTTTCTTCTTCAAAGATGTATATGTATTTTCAATTCAATTAGGTTGAAATATCTAGCACGATCGAGTGCGTGCATTAGTGGATTAACAACACCCTCACAAAACATCGATACCATCGCACCTAAACAAACAAACAAACTTTCTTTGCATTCTATTCGGAAATTTTGGCATCCAACATAATGGTCTCGCCTGGCGCATTTCCATTACCATCGTCTTCGCCCTATTCCTTCCTTAAAGTTTAATTAGCTTCTGCACTCGCGACAAGTTGTAATCGGGCGCTGGCTGTCTTGGCACTCTTATATACAGGATAAATACACTCGGATTTTCCTACGCGCATTTCGTTCCCCCCATTAGAATGTTAAGCACTGGCAGAACTCGACGGAAACAATTTTGAGTTAGGAGCAACTTTTAATATCTTCGAGATATTTATCCGCGATATTCGGATGCTATCAAAACAGTATCCAGATTTTATAACGCGCCGCAACCTCATCCAACTTTTCCTGATCTTCCGCATCTCCCACCGTTTTCTTACATAATCTCTTTATAATGTTACCCATACATAAAAGGTATGATCAATACATATGTAAAGTATCATATTTCTCCGCTGTGGAAACTATACTTTATATATATAGACAATAATTAAAATTATTTCAAGTCATACAATTCTGTTAATGTTGTAAATGTACTCCAATTTTATTTGTTAGAAGATTTTCTTCTTAAATGGCTATCAACCACAATATCCTTCAATCAGAGTTACAGCAAGGGGAGGTAACGACCCCAGGCGCATTAAGCAAAGGCGCTGGTAATATGTAATATAGTTTTCTTGATTATAGCTTGATTTTGCGCCCCAATGAAATATTTGTCCTTTTTGATTTGAGGAAGGGGCGAAAATTAGATATTTGTCAGTAGGCGCAATATTTCCTTTCTGCGGCATTGTCAGTTCTTTTAGTAATTCAAGCAAAAATTACCGATCATTATTTAAATTTAGTTGAAGTAATTTTATTTTTTTAGCCGATTTTCTTCTTAAATGTCTATCAACCATATCCTTCAATAACTGTTATAAATTAACTCCATCGTCCTTGCAAAAAATACAGATCACTATTCCAAATCCTATCCCCACCAATATTACAATTCAACATTGCTTAATATCAGTAGTTTATCCAATTATTGCATGCGATTGGTTATATTGATAATCTACACTTACGTGCTTTGTATTATGCTCGGTTTCTCGACTTGTTAGTAAACTTAGTATAAACTTTATACAATTGATAATGTCCATTGTAAATTATACATAAACTTTTATAAACGAATTGTTGCTTTGTTAAACCTACAATTATTATGTAAATAATTCTGAGATGCATTCAAGGTTTCCCCAATAGCATATGAATTTGCATTGTATGAAAGACATGGCATGACATTGGCAAATGTGCTTACTATCGATTTATCTGTCAAGGGTTTGTCTTCGGCATAGAGTAGGGATCTAATTCAATTTTCCGAGGGACATCTGATTTGGTTAGAAGGTAATTTTGCTCTAGTGACTCATACTTCGTAAAAAAAGAATTAGTTACATAATCTGATTTATGTAAACCGATTTGTTAAGATTTTCAATTATATTAAATTAATATTACTTATTAAGAAACTAATATAACAGAAGACCTCAGATGTATTCTTATACGACAAGCGATAAATAAAACAATGTTAATTGAAGTGACATTAACATTACATAAATAGTAAATTGGTAAATTTAGACTTCACCTAGAACGTTATACCACGTTATACCAGATCAGCGTTAATCAATGAAGCGTTAAACGAGGTCTTACTGTATTTATATTTGTATGATAATTTAATATGATATTTTAGTATTTTTATTAACCTCTAATTATAAAAAAGACAATTATATTTTTGTTTAATGAAATTTGTAATGAATTATTGTATTGATTCATCATAGTTTTAATAGATTGTGTTATATAATCTTTGTAATGAATATACCCTTACCATAATGTAACCTAACTTAAACTAAGCGAACTAATCATAAAGTAATCTATCTTTTCTTATTCTAATGTATTTTTGCATAATGTAAATTAACTTCTAATTTGTCTTATCTTAAGTTATGACAAAGTAACATAACATAGCCTAATTCTGGCGAAACTAACTTCTAATTTATCTTTTCCTAAGGTATCTAGCACATAGTAACGTAACATAACCTAATCCTAGCGAACCTAAGGTATCTCAGCACAATGTACCGTAACATAACCAAATCCAAGAAACTGACTTCTAGCTTAATTTATACTAATGTATCTTAGCGCAAAGTACCGTAACATAACCAAATCTAAGAAATTCACTTCTAACTTAATTTTTCCTAATGTATCTTAGCACTAAGTAGCATAACATAAACTAATTCTAGCAAAATTAACTTTTGGTTAGTTAACCTAATAATAAAAACTAATCTAACTTAAACTAATAAAGCGTAACGATTATAACAAAATCTAAATAAATCTTATGTAACTAAGTCTAACTTTACATATTAAAGGTTTTTTTTTTTTTTTTCAATTACTACTAATTGCCATATTTGGTCCAACAGATATGAAAAATTAGTATAATTAATTTTAATTACATTATTTAGTTCAATGGACATTGTTTTGTGTTTAATTCATGGCAAGTTGTTTAAAATTGTGTAGGAATTAGCACATTTCATTGCATAACAACCGGGACCAATATGCCTAGGAAAAAGTCCTCTATTCATGTGAGGACGGGAGGTGCGGAGTTGGTAGTCACAAAAGATCCAGCGGCTGCGTTATTTCATTTGACGGCAACGGGAATTGTCCTCCGCGAGTTCCACACTGCGCCCAAAGGGCTTATAAATGATAACATTTTCGCTGCTTCCTCCGGCCTGGGATGAATATATATATACGCGACGGAGGACAAAAGGCTCGATTTCATTACGGTCTGGATCCAAGAAGAAAGAAGTGGAGCGTGGAGCATTTGCATGGTAGTTTAAAATTCGCACGGTACACCGTACATCGATTGGCTTTTATTGGATTAAAGTAAAATGAGGAAAGAGACAGACAAACAAAATAAAAGGGGTTTGACAATATAAACCGGATTGTATTTCCGTGATGTCCGTGCGCCGTTTGGAGATGGGTGCACAGAGATCTTTGGGTTTAATTTCCTTCGAAAGGAAGTGCACCGGGCGTTTATTTGTGGCGGAGGCGCCGGGTGCGTGCAACTTTGCCGTGGATCATAACGTGCGGAAGAACAATGTGCAGAGGAGATAACGCAAAACGAAAATTGGGTTTTGTATTGCGAATGTAATTTATGTGGGGACCCGGCCTTCAGATACGATCACGAGGAGATTCACGGCCTTCCCGGTTCTTGGCTTTCTCTCCCCGTACCATCGTTCCAACTTTACTCGAACAACTTTTGATCCAATTTATACTTGTTTTTTTTTTCGCTCTCTCTCTACTCTTCTCATATTTACATTTATATTAAAAAGAAAACAGGAAACTAATAATACTCGTGTTTCTAAAAATCTAACAGCCAGTACACAAAAGAAATGCTAAACTAATATATACTTTATATTTCAACTACAATTATTTACAATATATCTTTAAGATAATATAAAGTAAATTATTAGTAACAAGGTTTACATTGCAGCAATTCAATTTTGTTTTATTTTTTGTTATTAATGTTTATTGCAACAGTCACAAAAGTTATAAAAAAATAAGTAAATATGAAAAATTGGGCAAATAAATTTAACTTAATTGTCTTAATTTTGGTTAATATTAATTATTAAAATTTCTACATATTTTTTTCTTAATATTAAATCCTTTTAATCATAACAAAAAAAATATAATTAAGGAATAGTTGAAAATATAGAAAAAAGAAAATCAAGAAATGTAATTATTTTGTCTGTATTGAAGGAACATTGATATAAAATATGATACTTTTGGATTATTACACGGAAATCTAGAAATTTAAATATTTTGTCTATGTTGAATAAATAATATTCTTCATTGCAACAGCATAAAAACAGAAAAATTTTCATTCACAACAATAATAATGATAAATATTTCTATTCAATTATCAAATATTAATCTTTTGTATTATAACACTGTGACAAAGTCTAGAAATTGAAATATCTTAAAAAAATATGAATCTTAATTGTCCTTTTTCTTAATATTTGAGGTTAGTAGATTATCATGTTACATAATTTAAATTGTCTTAATATATCTAGAAAATTGAATCTTAAAATTGAGATTGATGTAAATTAAGAGATGTTCTTTATTAGAGTCATAGCTCATAAAATCGATAAATATTTGTTGTCTCTCAATATTGGTGTTAATAGAAATCATCAGAAAAATTTATAAAATGTCTTTCAATCGATAAAGTTGAATTTTAAAATTGACGTTGATGAAAATTGTAAAATCTTTATAATTTGGGTCATATAGCTCTGAAATCGATAGAAACTCAGAAAGTATAATATCTCAAAGTTAGTATTTGTAGAAATCATTAGACATTAATTCGTAAATACATTGAAAAGTTGATTATTAAAGTTAATAATTATACTGATAATAATGAAATTTAACTTTCAGTAATTTATATCAAAAATACTGAAACTTAAATCTTGAATGAAATAATAATTATAAACAATTATAATTTTATTAATTAATTTACAATATTTATACAAATGAATATTTAATTAGTTTAGTAATACATTTTGCTTAAAAAATGGAATTATGTTGTATTTTTTTTGGTATAAACTGCATAAAACCCACTGATTATGGACACGTAAACAATGAATCGTTGAAATTCACCAACAGAAATAATTATTTTTTCCGCGTTGTGAATTTGAAAGCAGACTGAAAACCCTTTGAATTTTGCATAAAGGAGATGTGAATAATTTAAAATATTTCTATATATATATTGTTTCGCGTATTCCATAAACTGGACGTCATTGCGAACGAGTGATGGAGGGAGGTGTAAGGGTACTATAGGGGTGCAAATGAATTTCGCTCAAATCAAAGTGGAAGGCTTTAATTGTACGCATTGTTTCGGGGTTTCGTTGTGGAGGCGGGGGCGGCGGCGCATATCTCGGGGCCGGCAGAATGATTAATGATAAGCGAAAGGTTTTTCTGGGTTTCGGAGCGAAAATTGGCAGGCGGCAGGAAAGGGATTTCGAGGAGACAGGCACACACAAGTATAGAGAGAGAGACAGAGACACAGAGAAACGGAGCGCCCCCTTTTGTGCGGCGCCCCCCTTGTCGCACGGTAGAGGGATTTATTGCCGTGGAGCACAGCTTCACGCCGCCCCTTTCCGCCGCCGCCCCCCTTAATGCACTTCGCTGTGTCGAAACAATGCGTCGACAACGATTAAACCCATACATTTCATTCATATACACACACAAACCCATACAGTTGGAGATATTTTTTTTTCGTTGCTTTCCTTTGCCGATATTCTGTTGCGACGAAAAGCGATGAACAAAATAAAAGTGACCTTATCAGTGCGATTTTGATTTATATGCGTCCGCGTATTTGATTTTACATTCGAGCTTCGTTTGTTTGCACAAATTTTCGCAAATGATTCATCGTTGTTAATATCGCGTTTAAATAAAATAATTCGCTAATAAATCGACACCTACATTCGAATCATAAATCGTTTTGTGAAATTCAATTAAAAATATATTGTTATTATTTATAGAAGAAATTTTTTTTCATCATTTTATTTTTATATTTCCGTTATTCTACTATGAGCTATCAAAATTGTTAAGGTTCACGTTTTATTTAATAGAAGATAAAAATCCATTCTATACTTATACCACACATTAAAAAAAAGCCTTAAGTTTTCGATTCAGAAATTTTAATTCAACTGACAGATTCATATTGTAAGCCTCTCTTCTATTACGATCTGTCAAAAGTGTCAAAGTTGAAAATTAACTTTCTTCACAATTTATTTCCGAAAAAATCAGAGCCTTATTTGTTCAATTATGATTTTTTTTAATTTTTTTGTGAAAATTCACTTGTTAAGCAATTACAATTGTTGATTTGTTTTTCTTAATAACTTCATAACTTTTTTCATGTAATATTCTTGTACTACTATTGTCCTACTATTTTAGAGTTTATTATCTAATAGAACGTAAGCGAGAAAAAGCGATTTTTGAAGGTTCTTATATTTCTTCAATTACTCAATTAATGAGAAAACTAAGAAAATCATAACATATGCATATTGTAGACAAAATTCTTATCTTTCTAATAAATCCATTTTTAAGTTTGTACTATTAGACGTTGGTTTCCTGTGAACTGTCAAATGTGTCTTACTTGAAAGTGTATTTTTATCATGTTTTATTTAATAACCATGCAAGGTAATTCCATCATAGAACATAAATCTTAAATAATAAACTACCACCTTTCAAATGAATGTGCTCAAATAAATCTAACCTTAAGTTATTATAATTTAAAAATTCTTGAATGTTTTAATATTTATTTCATATTTACTTTGATATAAAAATAATTTTATTTCATCAAAACAGAAAATAAATAATTAATTTGTTTTTTGATATTTATTGAAGCCTTTGCATGTATGTATTTTTTTGTATATATAAAAAATTGTACTCATTTACTTATTATATTGAAATATAAATAGCCCTTTAAAATGTGTGTTATATAAAATATACTGTTTATTATATTACCAAAGAAAATACTATAGGATTCATCAAACTCCGTTTTAGCCTGTTGCAATATCTGCAAGGAACAGCGTTGCATAACAGTTTTCTTTAAGACGATGTGCCAGAGCATCGTGCCAACTTGTTACGTGTAGTTTATTTGTTTCATCGTAAAAACCGGGAATGATTTAATCTCATAAGATTAGAATTCCGAACGACTGAAGAGAGAAAGAAAAGAAGAAGGAAGAAACAAAAAAGACATAATATCCATAAAAAAATGGATGCACCGTTTTATATTCAACCCCTATAAAGGGACATAAACGTGATATTTGCCTTATAAAGAGATATTTTTAAAAAAGGAAAAGAAAAATAACGAACGCAGTATCCAACATCTATTTTTCCCCCTTGCCGTATACTTTATATATACATATATTGTCTGTCCTCCTTGCGCATATGGTCTGGTCCTTGCCCGCTGAATATTTATCCTCAGGAATGTAAATATAGACATGGAGAGTTTCTTTTAAAAACCCTCCGGAACGGCATAAATTCAATGCATTATGTGGCCTCCCTCTACTTCTTCGGACCTAAAAATTCTCAACCTTCCCTCTCCATTCCGAACACGTGAATTCATACAGTCGCACATTCATACTTTGCTCCTTTTTATTTCCGCCCATGTGCTTAAAAGCTTTTGGATAAAAGTACAAACACACATTCGGAGAAGGGTTGCAAAACGTACTACGCTTAGTTCTCTCTCTCTCTTTTTTTTCTATATTCCATATGCCCTATACACACAAACTAAAAAATTCCTTTTTGTAATACACTTTTACTTGGGGATTCCATCCATCAAAAGCATAAGGTTTGAATAAAATATGACCGCACCTAATAGCCTTTCCAAAAACACATCAATGTTTCGATTATGATACTCATAATTTATTAACCAAAACAAATATTGAATTAGTCACAATAGTTATAAATTGAAAGATGAAAACTTTTATCATTTTTATTTAATAAATTGTTTTGTGTACCTTAAAGTTAAATATTCATTGAGAAAAAAATATAAATTTAATTATTTTTAAAATAAATTTCTGATTAAAATGTATATAAATAGAAATATATTATTATGAACTTTATACTGTCTATAAAATTGTTAATATAATTGATACATTTTTAGAAAATTAAAAAAAAAGTTTTCATAAAAGAAGTTTTATTTCTTTCCTAATAAGGTTATATTATTTTGTGATTTAATGTTCATATAGTATAGTTAATCTATATTTTTTTTATTCTAAAGGGATTTTTTGTATTAACAAAGTCTTATTGCTATAAATTAATTACAATAGTAACACTTCTTTTATGACAATTATCTATTTTGTATTTTTATTATCATTGGAAGAATTTAATACATAAATTATAAAATTTAATGCACAATTTGATATATTTGTTAGATTCAGTAAAATATAATGTATTTATATTTATAATGAGATACTTATGACATCTTTCTTATCCTTTTAGAATTAAAAAATATACATCTAAATAGTTTCCGAATTTTAAATGTCTTAAAATGAAATTTCCATAATTATATGTGGATTTCGACATTTCTGTTACATTTAGTAAAATATAATGGATTTACATTTATTTTGAAATTCTTATAAGATTTACTCCTTGAAGATGGCTTCATTATATTTACCAAATGACGAATTCCAGATCTAAATAGTTTCTGAACGCTAATATAGACCATCTTAATAAGTCCAAATTATAGTTTTATTCCTATTCTATCAATTTTTAAAGTAATAATAAAAGGGAAAAAGAACATCAACGTTAAACAAAGTTAATATGGATTTTGATGACTTAAAGTCTCATAAAATACTTTGAGACTTACTCCTTGAAGATGGCTTCATTATCCATACCAAATGACGAATTCCAGTACTAAATAGTTTCTGAATGCAGTTCTTGGTATTTTCACCAAAACCTATGAGATACTATTAGATATTGCAGTAATCCTTAAATATATATCATCTTAATAAGTCGCATGTAAAGTTTAATTTCTATTCTAACGAAGGATTTATTAGCTTGAAGGAAAAACAACTTAAAAAAGATAATATGGATTTTTATAACTTATAGTCTATGTAATAAAAGACAAAATATTTATTAGCTTTAAAGGAAACTAAATTAAAGCAATAATTATTGGAAAGAATAAAATAAGGAATTTTATGACTCAAAATAAAATATTGTCTTAATTATAAAAAATACAAAAATTGTAATGAATCATTTATATAAAATATTCTTACATAATAAAATATTGATCCAACGATGATTACAGTTATTATCACAGAACACGTTATTAATATATTTACATTTTTTGTCTTTCATTCTCTTAGGATTTATCTGCTACCACTTGCTGCGCACCCAATTACATTCACGTAACGATCGTGTGCACGCATTAAGCAATATTTATTTTTACGATATTTTCGCTGCGCAAAAACGAAAAATGTTGTTATTACATTGGCGAAATTGCATTACAATGCCCGAATGTAATAATAATTTTGCAATTTTACATTTAATTACAGTGAATAAATGGAAAATTTAAATAGTTTAAATTCAGTATAAAGTTAATTAACAGATAAAATAAATGAAAAAAAAGGTAAATAAATAAAAAAAAAACAAGAATCGATACGTTTCGTTTTTGTTTCCACTAATTTTATAAGCTGGGACATATGCGTAATTTACTTGATTAAATTTCACTTTTAATTACGCTGCGGATAAAATGTTTATGCAATTTTTTTATCATTTCTTTTTTTGTTATATTCTCGATTTTATTTCCATTCGTAATGAGCCTTTATATGCATAATTGCAATTATTTAATTATAAAATCAATTACGTTTGTATTTAGTCTTATAATAATGTTGATATTTCTATGTACATGGCTGTATTCCAGTTATGTTTATGTTTACATACAATTTATACCAGTAAACTATATTTTATTGAAAATAACAATATTTACTTATAGTCGTATATATGCGCCTTATGGAGCGATTGACAAAACCGTCATTGTTTTTTTTTAATAAGCTTTGACGTAAGTTCTATAGTGGCGCAAGAAACAGTTGAAATGCGACCTTCAATAATCCCCGTCCGCTGTAGGTTAAGTAACATTTTTATATATTTAATAGATTATAAAAAAATAATAGAAAAAGTTTATTTTGTTCTTTACTCTGCGTATGTATACTCACCTATTGATCGAACTGAAATTGTACGTAAACACGGATATTTGTACGTTAGTTCGGTGAGAGACTTATGTACGGATAAACGAACGTATTTTAAATGTAATTTACGTCACCATGTACAATCATACCATTAATAGGTTAGATATTTATAAATTACTTTTATATATTTTTACTGGAATTGTTGCGCACTCATTTAGATTTTTTCATAAATTATTTAGTTGTAAAATAATAAAGGTACAAATTTGTCTCTTCAATCATTTGCACAATCAAACATTATACATAATCAAATTTTATTCTTGTTAGAGCTTCATGTTTTTTTTTATGTTTTTCCTATATCGAATTTCATATAGACTAATTTAGTTTGACAATTCATATCCCAGACTTCATATTCTGTAAACTATGTTTTATTCAATATGAAAATATGGATTATTAATTTATACTTGTGTGGCAAATTTCCAATTTTAAAATATTATCTAAACAATATATAATCATAACACGATTTAATCTAATAAATTAGAAATTAAGTTAAGATTTAAGAAATTTTGTTATTGTTTAAAGATCTGTTTAAACATCAACTTAGACTCATATTTTAAAATGTGATTTTAAATAGACACTTTATTTAATAAAATATTTCTTTCTTAGAAAAAAAAACTTTCCGTTTTCTTTAAAAAAGATTTTTTTCCCAAAATATGTTTACCTTATTTTCCTGTATTTTCCTGGAATTCATCTTATTCGCTAATCGAGGTATGACTGTACCGTGTATTATACTCTTGAAAGTTTGAAAATATATTTGCTATAAAACATATTTTTTGGTCTTCTATGTTATAGTACAACATTGGCGGTGTAAGTTGTCAACAGAAGAAAGCTATGTTTTATACAGGAGTTCAGTATGGAGGATATGAGAGTCTAGATTTAAGCATCGGACAGCAAAGAGTGTTAACAAAGAGTCGGTAAATAAATGCAATCTTTTTTTTTGTCCAAAATCTTCCATGAAAATAGATCTACAAAACTTCTGGCTACAAATAATTATCTTATAGCTAGCAGTCGATGTGTTAAATAATGATATTTGATTTGAAGTAGAATTTTCGAGGATTACGGCATCATGCTTAAACATAATTTAGGTATATTGAAATATCTCCATTATAACAAGCCGAGGCCTAAACATGAATTTGCCGGGGATATAACCCGTGTTTATTATATATTGGTTTTCGCGTCTGAGGGTGTTTTATCTTCAGTAGGGGTGGAAAAGGCTTTCGGCTGCGTTATGTCCTTATCTCGAGGACACACCGCCTACCCGACATTAAGCCATTTATGCGATATTTTCATTATTGCTGAAGGCGATCCGATATCGCGCCTTCAGCCATCCCCACAAAGTGGAACAATATTCCGAAAGAGAATGCAGTATGAAACAATACGTATCATGCAAAACGCGCGAGGGGCACTAATTATTGGAATGCATCGGTATTGGCAGTGGTAGTGGTAGTAGTCAGCTCGCAGCAATCCTTCCATCCAAAACAAGTCCAATTTCCAATTGAATTGCCATTGAAATCCCTTTGATTAACAAACCCAAACAACAAAAGCCCGATTGTTGGAGTAAGTGAAAAGGGGGATTGAGAGGAACGGTCAGCTGTAGGCTTGGTCGCAGGAAACAATATTATACGCAATATGAGCACGTTATAAACAAACGATTCAAATCCAGGTTTCGAATCGGTTGGAAATGGGGGGCAGAAAGCATTTGCAGGATTAATTTCATTTGGCTGACGAGAGCTCTGCATAATTCCCACTTTTTTTTCTTCTTTCCTTTTCCTCTTTACCTTTCTCTCTCATTTTATATGCATCTCTATTCTCAGTTCTGTTCAGCAGATTCGCCCTTTCCATTTTAAATATTTGTCGAATGCAAATAAAATGTGCATTCCCGAATCCCCATCACAATGCAATCACTTTACCATCCGCGGTAACGATCGACGGAAAATTTGCTGCCACCTCGAAGATGACATCTCTCATCCAAAAAAAAAATCGATAACCAATAGAGAGATGAATTGATTTCGGAGCAACGTCGCTGCATCCATTCATCAATGGATGCTTTATAATAACATTTCACAGGATTCCAAGATGGAATGTTGACTTGAATAATATTTTGTCTCGTTGCATCCGCAGTTACATATTTATGTGCATTCAGCGTATTGAATCTCCGTAAACCAAAGTTGCTTTGAGCATGTATGACTCTTCGTATCCGGAGGTTCTGGGCGATGTTTGTCTGCTTTGATCCGTTTAGTTCGGGCTTAAATACATGCAGCATAATAAATTATGGAATTAATTTTACATTTAGACGTAATGCAATTAGCATTGGGTTTGCAGCAATACACTGGATAATATTTATAATTCGTGAAAATTAATTTAATTGCACAATTTCTAGTGTAATGTAAGATTAAAGCCATCTGTCAATTTATTTATATAATCCGAATTACTTTAATCCAAACATATTTAATACTATATCAAAGCTATATAAATATTTAATTATAAAATAATTGATAATTAAAGCTTATTTGAGTTTGTTAAAATCAATAAAATGTGTAAATTTATAATAAATTTTAAAATATAAATATTCCATTATTGTACTAATTTTAAATGTTACAATTTGACGGTATGCAGTTAATCTTAATGTTCCAATTACCTGAAGATGTATGCCCTACTTACGTAACTATAAGATACTTTGAAAGTATTAACTAGGGAGAATAGCAGGCTTTAAGTAACATTAACATGAGAAATAAATGCAAAGACCTGCGCATCCACCAAAATTCATTGAATTAATTATGTTAATTAATTTGTAAACTATTTAACAATATCTATTTATGTTATTGTATAATTTTTGTAATTTAATATTATGTCAACACCTGCCCCCTGTTACCCTGAAAGGCGGCATACTAGCGCAAGTGGATGAAGCCAAATACATGGGAATGCATCTAGACATACGTCTATCGTGGAAGAAGTATACAGCTATCAAAAGGAAACAAACAAACAAAAAAAAATATTATTTCATAAGTTTTTTAAAATTATAATTTCAGAAATGATATTAAAAATTTACTTACGATAATTTGAATAAAATCAAATATTTTTTTATTATCTAATCGTACTATTTGAATCCAAATATCTGAATATTTAATTTAGATCAAATCAAGTGTAATGACATATTTTTTATTTAATTACATAAATACGTGTAGTACATACTTGATTATTTACAGCTTTTTGACCGAACTTACGTACACATATCCATATAAACGTACATTATACTACTCTAATCGAGATATCTGAATTTTAAATTTGGATCAAAAAAAGTCAAACAACATATGTTTTTATGTAATTCCATAATCACGTACATAATTATTTAAAGCTTTCTGACTATACTTAGTTACACATATCCGTATAAACGTACATTACACATCTATAATCCAAATATCTGAATACTAAATTTGGATCAAAAAAAGTCAAACAACATATGTTTTTATGTAATTCCATAATCACGTACATAATTATTTAAAGCTTTCTGACTGTACTTAGTTACACAAATCCGTATAAACGTACATTACACAACTCTAATCCAAATATCTAAATACTAAATTTGGATCAAAACAAATCCAACGACATATTGTTTTTTATCTAATTCCATAATTACGTACATGATAAACGATAATCCAGATATTTGAATGTTATATTATTATAAATATTCAATGTAAAAATTGAACAATGTAGATATACATATTTAAAACCTGTGTATGCATGTATATTTTTTTTTGTTTGCTATATTCTGCATATTTATTTTATTTTTCAATATTCCCCAATTGTAAGTGCAAATATGAAATGCGGCAAATAAACAGCGTTTCATAAACACTCAACCTGCATTCACTGGAAAAGTGACATGCAATTTTGCTGCACATGAAACTACATATATTCATTTTTAATTATCGTTCTTTATCGATCCCATCCGGATTTTTTATTACAAAAATATGTAAAAAAAATACACAATTTTTTATACTGCAAAACCTGTCGATCCGAATCCCACTATCATATATTATTACTACTGGATATTATGAATAATATATGTGAACAAACTAGTATTTGCATCTTCGGCGCATTTCAAAGAGACAGCTGAATTTAGATATGGAACATGCTAAGGTTTATCCGACGGCGCGCCCTGAGGTTACTACATTCGTATATAGTAACTTAATCACCCTTGGCTTTAAAGTTAGTTCAGCTAACTCTGCCATCCACAAACACAGTATGTATCTCGAAACCGCTTGAAACAGATTAAAATATTTCATAACAAAATGGAATAATGTTAGGAATATACACAAAATATGTTTATTTATAAATATGTACAACGTCTTAAAATGTAATAGATCTTTGTTTGAATTTTGTTGCTTTCAATTACTTTAAATGTTATATAATATATCAAACACAGTATGTAATTTCAGTAATAGTGTAGGAATACAAGATTTATTATAAAAATAAACAGAATATATTGTGAATATTGAGTGTTAAAGTGTTCAAGGTGTACTAATTCATGATGTAATCAATATAAACTTTTTTTATGTCGTGTAATTTTATTTACACGTCCATCGATATGGCTGAAGGTCCTCATTCATTTGACTGTTCATCTGTGATGAACGATGGCCCTACTGCTGCAAGCACCGAGAGGGGTCACAAAGGGCCTGGCTTGACAAGGATTTGAACCTGTGACCACTGACACGTGGGTAGGGCTTCTTAACCATTCGGCTATTAGTCGCCCCAATATAAGCTTGTAGTACATTATCAAGTATAATACTAGTTCAGTTAACGTACATAATGTATCCACAATCATACGTTTGTACGTTAAGCAAATGAGAATTAATCAATGGGATTGTGAATATTAAGATATATTATTAAAATTTCGACTTTTTTGGTACATACGTCCATCTCTGTTCGCACGAACGTACTTGACATACATAAAACATTCACAAATTTCTATACATACAGTGAATATTATGAAATTTATATCTTTTGATACATACGTATTTTATTGTTAGCACTAGCGCAACGATTACTTTACACAAGATAGTGCACTTTATGATTAATTGATTATTTCAAGTATGTTTTATGAGCGTGAATATTTATATAAATTGATGAAATTTTGAATTTTCAGAACACACGTCCTTTTTTCTTCGCACGAACGTACTTTTATACGTATGAATATTGTATCAATTATGAGCACGAATATTTATAAAAATTGATGAAATTTTTATATTTTGGTATACTTATTCGGTTTTGTTCGTATGAACGTACAGTATCTATTCGCACGAACCTTGTTAACTTTCATAAGAACGTATATTTACATGATTATTTCAAGTATGTATTATGAACACAAATAATTATATAAATTGATAAAATTTTGATTTTTAAAAATATGTGTCTTTGTTCGCTTGCACTTACTGGACTTTCATACATACGTAGTTATGATTATTTCAACTACGTATTAGTAAATAAAGATATTTTTGTTCGCACAAACGTACTTGTCTTTAATATGAATGTAGACGTGTTTGATAAATACGTCATTCTTTGTTTGCTTGAATTGTCATTCAAACGAACGTACACTTAAATAATTATTTCAAGTACGTATTATTCTGTATATTCAGTAGTTGTACAGTATTCTCGAATAATAGTGTGGCCTGAGTGATATGGACTTTATATTATATCCATGAATTAATAATGCATAGTAATATTAAATAACTTTTAGAATATAAATAATAAATTAAGTTTTGGAAAGAACTAAAGGGAATAAGTTTCGATAAAAGCTTTGCGTTAATGGCACGGAAAAGCATGTAAAAATGTAAAGAAAAAGAAAAAAAACTGACGGAAACAAAGCCGTCGGCGCTTTATGAATTATAATTTCTCGTTGCTTGTTTCATCGTCGAAATCCCGCGATCCATCATGTCCTTTCTGCCCCGTGAGCGGCGGCGCCTTTTATTTTATTATTTCTTTGGCTTTCGAAACCTCCCTTCGCTCGCATCCACCTAGTGCACATCATTTAGCAGAATCTCGCATAGCAATCTATCAGGGATATGCGGATGGTGGGAGGGGAGAACGAGAGGCCTGTTCGTGAGCTTACATTTTTCGCAGGATTTTCCGGCTGACGGATCATCCAACGCATATTTCCTTTTCACACGGTCCACAGGATCCGCACATACGGGAAATGTACGGACACCCATCGGTGTTACGATAGAAACACTTCAGGGGCGACGACAAATCGCGTCGGGGCGCAAATAAAATTTCAGCGGTCCGCAGTAAAACCGGATATATAAGCTTACATGTATTTGATATTAGGCTGAATAAACTGAAGCCTACAAATAACAAAATATAAAGGTTTCCACAGATCACAATTGATATGAAACACATATATCTGTCAGTTGTACCAATTGATATTAACAAAACTGAATTGACAGCTGTCATATAGTGCTGCCACCTATACAAAGTAATCTGAACTATTTTTAAAGATTTTCTAAATAGTTTATAGACAAAAAAGACAAAGCCATTTATTTTATATTTATTTCAATGATTCTTTTTCTCTTCTTTGTTTGTTATTGTTCCTATTAAATGATGATTATTAAATATTAGTAGTTTTTTTCAGTTAAATTTTAGATAATTTCTTATAATAAGTACAGGATGCTCATGTAAAGCAAAATTATTGTGTAATCCAAGGTTTGTCTATTATTAAATATGTTTGTTGTGTATATAAGATACCGCAAAGAAGCCGAGAAGTTTCCATGTGAAAATAATTTATTAAAATCCATTACAGAATTTAATAAAAACATAAACTTTCATAACTTTTCTACAACAGTATTTATGAAGGTCCATTGAAGGTCCTCAGAGAGAGAACATAAGACGTCAGATCTGCTATTCAACTTTGTTGAAATTTAAATGCGAAAGTTTGTCTTACGTGTGTCGTTGATGCGGAACGTGAATGTGTTCCTGGCGTAAAATCTTCGAAGCAGGAGGAATGCGTTCTATATTTTATACAATATTGAATTTTACTGGTAATAAATGGTTCGCTTCTCAGCCGCCACCTGCACGAAAACAATGAGAATTCCGTAGGAAATATCATCTTTTTATTACTGTCGGAATAATGGCCTTATTGGCTTTCGGTATAAATTTATGTAAGCCCGAGCTACCTTTAATAATAACATATTTCCAACCGAGAACGCAGACACACACACACATTCAACCAAGAAAAAAATCTACCCTTTAGCATAAATCATATTTCCTAGTTGCCTGGAATTCATTATTGAGAGTCCGCTACGAATTACCCAATGAGACTTGCTGTATAATAACATGCGAATATGAGTTTGGATTTGTTCCAGAAAATTCCTGAAATATCACTATCAGATCAGTTCAGATGAAAAAGTGAAACATTCACTTTTTTCAGGTGTTTTCAGGATTTAATTTGTATTTCGAAAAGGTTAAACTAATTCTAGTAGACTTTATAATTTTATTTGCAAATTTTAAAAGTCGTAATTGTACTTTATAAAAAAAACATATTTCTTTAGTAATTCTCAAATGCATCAGTTGAATACGTGGCATTACAAAAAGTATAAATTTTTAATTGATTATTGCAATAAAAAGTATATATTTCAACATATAATTTAGTGTACTAATTCTACATTAAAATACTTGAAACATATTAAGTACATACTTTTCTATTGAAATTCTAAGAATACAAATATGTATACGTGGCACTTGAAAAGTTACTTGTCAAGATATAAACACTATTAGTAAATCTTCATATTAATACAAGTTTCTTTTTCAAAACTATCATGTTCTAAAGTTGAGGCTAAATACTTAATAATTGATGCATATTCGTTCATATGTTGAAGCCCTTCTGTTTCGACGACAACTTGAGGTGATGCAAGGCTTCGTTAATATCAAATTGTATATAGGAATGTAAATGTAATGAATTTGTCCCAATCATATCTGGGAAATTTGTAAAGTACATATGGAAATTTAATACAATTTACTTCTCTATACGAATATTAAATTCCCTATTCGCGTTTGGAGTAATCCAACATGCATTTCACTGCTACGGTAATTGCATCGCTTCCGGAAAATTTACGTTTCGAGACCGACGCAGCAATACAAACTGGTTATAGATTTTCTTTGATGCAAGCGAATTCGATATGAAACAAAGGAAATTACCCGAAAAAAACAGAAACTTTTCCCAAACGAAACTTACAATTTTAAATTGATATAAATAATGATGTCATTATATAATTCTATTTTTAGTAAATAATATAATGGTTCAATTGAAGTAATAGTCTAACTCTATTTTTAGACAATTTTCCACAATAACATGTATTTTTTCATTTAAATTATACTAATATAGATAAACCTAATCTAATAATATTTATACAGTTGGTGATTGATTAACATACATAAATTGTTTTAAACTACAATTCTACAGGTGTAAGGTGTTTGTAATCTGAATATTTGTTGTGTTTGTTGTCCAATTTGTTCGTAATCCGAATTTTTCGTTAACTGATCATCGATTTATCATAGTTTTATCGTTAATATATGACAATAAACTACAAAAGTGTAAGTTTTCCGATTTGTTTGCAGTCCGCACCGTTCGTTCGTTAACCAAGGTTTTGTAAACTCATTTATTATAAACGAAATATGTCAATATATAAGCCCTTCATTATATAATATAATATAACACCCAAATCTCTTAAGAAATATGAAAATTACTGTCATAATAATAAAAATTGAACTAAAAAAATATTTTTTCTAACTTGCGTTCGCTCGTAATTAATACTATTTCCATAAATAAATATTTTTTTGTGAATTTTTCGGAATGCAGGAATGCAAAAAATGTTATGTCCACTGATGGGGGGCAACGTTTTTTTTGGCGTTTTAACATGATTAACATTGAAGTTATGAATATTCATTGTACGTTTCCCGAGTTTATATAGATGAATCCCATGCTGCATGGAATAAAAATATATCCGACTTTGTATATTGTGTTATTTTGAGCAAATGTTGTTGTAGTAAATAATAACATTATTGTAATATTATGCGTAATATTTTTTACACCAAAAATATTTTTGTGAAAAATGGAAATTTAAAAAAAAAACTTTGTTCCAATTTCGTATTTACTAAAATGTAAATAAATGAAGTTAATAAGGACTGTAATTTAGTACTAAAACTGCAAAAATATAAACAACAAGGGAGATTGTAAAGATAAAAGACTTAACTAATGAGCATGATGAACAAAGTATTCTATGAAAATGTTTTACATATTCTTTGTTTGTGTGTGCATGCACGCTGTACTCAGCGTTAATAATAGCGGAGGAAAATGAAAAAAAAAACAAAATAATGGAAAAACGAAGGGGATGATATAACGATGAAAATGGGAGATTTTGTCACCCTTGTAGGGTAATTAATCGTAGTTGGCTGTATGTGTGTGTGTATATATATTCGTGGGCGGAATAGATGTGCATCGTGCGAAGGGGTGGGGGTGGCGAATTATACGGGTGCTTTATGTAACACGGACACATATACGCGTGACATATGTGGGCTGGGCGACGTTATGGCAGTGTAATGTCCTGCGGGCTGCTAAGTGCAGGGACATGTATCAAACTTACTTTATACGACGATAAACCCACCCCTTAGATATATGTCTCCGCGACCAACTCAAATGGCGTTCACGAATTATCCTTGAGATACTTGCAAAGCTCATCTATTTCTGCATGTATATTTCCAACGTTCATTTTTTTTTCACTTTATTAATGGAAAACACAACACACTGGACTTATTTAAAATTTAAACAAAGGAATACATAAATATATTATTAACATCATAATTAGTTCTGAAATATCACGCTGTCAAAATATAACTACAGAATAATTTTCACTTACATCATTACAATAACCAATAACTAAAAAGACACTGAATTGTGTAGTTTATAGTAGTCGATACGTCGGACAGGTGTGTATGTTGTGTGGATGCAACATTAGATTTATGTCTCCGTAACTAAATCAATAGGATTTATGTAACATCCTTAATTTACATACATAGCTCATGTATTTCTGTACGTATATTTCTGCATCCTCATTGTTTTACTGAGTTAATGAAAAACACCACTTTTAATTAAAGAACAAATATTTCGAAACGTACATCTATTCCAGTCTATATCGAAATTCCGACGTTCAAAATCCCGACTGTATCAAAATCTCGAGTCGGGATTTCGAACGTCGGGATTTTGATTTCGGTTGTCGGGCTTGCGATTGCCACCGCATCTCTTCATATACTAAATATTGTATGTATATATAGGTTATATATAATTATATAAAAGATGTTAAAAATTTATCCTTATCATAACCAATGACTAAAAAGACTAAGTATAATTTTTAGTAGTTGGTATGCTTGACAGATATGTATGTTGCATGTCCCACTGTGGATACTACATTAGGTTTATGTCTCCGTGACAAAATCAAGAGGATACATGTAACATCCTTAATATACATACATAATTCAGGAATTTTTGCATTTACATTTCTGCAAGCCCACTTTTTTACTTAGTTAATGAAAAACGCACCTTTTTATGAATATTGAAGAAGTTGTTAGAAGTGTGTACCTATTATCAATAGATATAGTATGTTTCATAAGTTGTCATAATGGAAAAAAATATATTACATTTTTACTTTTATCCTTACAAAATAATGACTAAAAAGCATTAAGTTGTGTTGTTTATAATAGTTGGTACACTTGACATAGTATGTGTATAATATTAGATTTATGTCTGCGTAACCAACTCATCAATTTCTGCTTGTAAGTTTCTACAAGAAATTAGAGGTTATTATTGAAAATTGGAAATATATATAGACTTTAAATCTGTATATAATAATTTCAGTATGTACTATTCATATAGATGTTAAAAATAATATTTAGGTAATTTACAAATAAAAACATAATAAAAGTTTTCATGCAAAAATTTCACTTTTAAACCGAAATCCTAAAATTTGTATGTTTTAATATACTGACCTACTTTTCTCATAGTCGTACATATAAAATGCATGAAACCATTATTTCTAACACCATCCTTCGACCCTAACTGTGATTTAATATCCTTCCTAAATCCCAAAACCATCCACATTTCCTTAAAAAAAACAACTCAATCATTCCAAGTATATAAATATGTATTATAGATAGATTTGAAAATGTCTAAGTATAACAATTTGACTCTCACTATATTTCAGTGACATTTAAATCCAAATATTTTGTTGGGAGGAATAACCTAAGAATATTTCAATATTTCCTTGTAATAATTTAATTTTTATATATAAAAGAAAATTAGAGAATTTAATTAAAATTTATTGACATGCCTTTAATATTTGAACATAATCAATTGTACTCTCTAAATATCAATAAATATATTGTCAATTGATATAGATCACCCATCCAAATAATTAACTATGACAAAATTATTAGTACGCCATCTGTTGTTACAAAATTGAACTAATATATAAGCAAATGAATACATTTGCTAAATAATTTGGTTCGCTAAAAGCCAATTAATAATGCATGCATTCATAAATCTAATATTCAAAATGCTCTCATAAAATATCATAATTAGTAGGAAGCAACCAATTTTGTTGTTTTTTTTTTCTCGAATAAAATTTTCCACCTAATGAACGTCGACCAATTATAATGCGTTTCCCCGTGTTTAATATATGGACGTCGGGCCATTCAGCGAGATAAAAGTTACATAATAGTCGTCACATAAATTACTCGACGGATGTGTGCAAATAGTTTGTGGTATTTACACCGATCGATTTTTTTGCGGCCTTCGCGTTACAATTAAATCGAGAGATAGAAATTTTACATGTTATTTACAGGCCGGATCAATATGACGCTCCTCCTCTTTGCAGGATAGTAAATTATAAACGAAATCAAGACACAAAAAAAAGTACAAGTTTTCAATTCAATTTTAACATTTCGGGAAACACTCAAATATTAATTCGGTAATGGAAATAGTTGAAAGTGGAAGTGTTCATAATAAATTTATATGTTGTTGGTACATCAGAATACTATATTTGACGTAATTTGCATAATATTTACATGTTCTTGATAGAAGCTTCCATCCAATAATGTTAATAATGGATTATTGATTGACTTGATTTTAATGATGTACGGCGGATTATCGAAGCGAGATCATCTGAACAACAAATACAGTTGATTCCGCTTAATTGGGACATCGCTTATCCTAGAGAACGGAAACAAAACCGAGCAAATAACGAATGGACATGGATTTGTCCCGAATCGACTGTATTTACTGCTAACAATACTTAGTAAGCATGCCTTAAGTTTATTACTATTAAAATAATTGCATTTAGTGGTTGATAGTAAATATTTAAATAAATGATGTATTTTGTATAGTTGATTAATTGTTATTAAAATGTATGTTTCTGATAATTATAGTTTAAATTTAATTGGAATGTATTTACTCATCAAACTGCAATTTACAAACTAGTTTATGTACACATTGACTGTTGTATTAATGCATTTACTCTGGCATATACATCTATCGCCTTTAATCAGATTCAATGAGATCACAGTGCGATATTGCATAGATTCGATACCGTAAATGGGTCACCAGTGACGTCACCGAGACATTGAGTTTATGTAAAATAAGTTGTCACTTCACGAATTTCCCTCGTATAAAAAAATAATTGGAACGTATTGATCGTAAAAGAATCCCTTATGGTTATGCAACAAGGATCCACCATGCATAAAGGAAATTAAAAAAATATATTTACATAAAGCAATTAAAAAAAATAATATATAATTTACCTTTAAAGATGCACAAGAGGGATTCAGGAAACGGCAGAGCGACGAGAATAATATTCAGGATTTAAATTAATGTAATTGTACTGTACTTACCTTAATTGGACGCAATTTACATTCTAAATTGTCGTGCAGGTTTTTTTTTTAAATATGGAAATAAAACTCTTGCATTGCTACACAGTTTTTTTTAAGTAAATATAACGTTTATTGTATTGATTACATTATGAGCATGACAAAGTAATTACTAAAAAAAGAACAGTATTAGTACAATTATACAAATATTGATACAACTAAGTACGTTTATTTTTGTCGAACATTCATATTTTTGTTTTGTTTTCGTTACGAAATGAAAATTAAAAACTCAGTTTCCATAAATAATAAGAATAACGATGAGCAAGGATGATATTGACGTGTTATGTTTTTTTTGTCCATTCGTATTTTATTAAGTAATAAAACACTTTTCACAATATACTTATGTTTTTATATGTTCATACAAATAGTCGATAAAAATTTCATTGACTTTCTTCTTTTTTCAGTATCATATATATATAATATTTTCAATATTAATTAGTTTTTTTTGTTTGTTACTAAAACACCTTCCTTATTTTGTACCTAAGATTATATTTACAAAAGGTTTCTCCGTCGAAAATTATTATTTTCCACAAAAATTATATATATATTTTTTTTAAACAAATGATGAAGTTAATTGAAGGGACAACATCAGCATCATCCGAGGACGACACCGAAACGCCTTCTTCTTAATTATTTTTAGTACACTGACGTTAATAAACAAGGAGTTATTAATTACTATTATTCTTGTTTATATCACACTTAAGTATAATTCTAATTAATCGCTACAGCTTTGTACAAATCAAAGTGTATCATATTTAATTAACCAACCAAAAAAAAACACATTTACATTTTCTTCTTCTTCGCTTGGAACAAAATAATACTTGAAGAGGACGTTTACAGGTATTTTATTTATTTTAAACTTTTCGTGTTTTATAAATATTTTTACTTTTTTTTTGGTTTTCATTCAAAAAATCTCGCTTGACTTCCAATTTGGACGAAGGTTAGGTTAAGTATATTTTATCAATTTTTGTTTATATATCCTGATGCCATTCCGCCTATGAACGTTAACTAGTGTTGCTCGGTTCATCGGATCTGATTGGGTTAAACTAAATTTAGTTCGTTCTAAAATAACGATGATGGAAAAGATACACACACTGCAGATTGCGCAAGAACACAGAAAAATAAAGGATTCGTTTCTCCTCGACGTTGTTGTGATATGGAGTGGGCCATTAAGAATGTTCTTAGGATTGTCTTTAAGTTGAAAGTAATTGGAATACATATATTTATATGTATGTATATATGCAATTTTTTTCCCTTAGGTTTTACGACCTGAGCGTGACGCGGATTAAACCTGAAGAATTCCGTGATGGTAAGAAAGTAGTGAGGGCTTTGAATCATTTGCGCCGTTTGGTGTTTGCGTTATGGCGAAATGCACTTTGCAGGTTTTAGGGGTTGAGGGATGGGGGGTGGTTGTTTGGTTTTTGCTTACTTTACGACGTCCCAACGTTTTAGCATAGCCCGCCACCACCTCCACCATCCTCGTATATCCTTATTAATATATTCATTATATACAGTGTGTGTGTTTAAGTTGAAAGTTCTTTTTTTTATGTATATGTATAAAGTTGTTGTTGCAGGTTGTTTTTTCGCGGATTATTTTCTCTTTGTTTTACCAGTTGAAATAGCCCTTATTGCATGCTCTGGCCGAACCGCACCATTTGGTTTCTAGCAATGGGGGACATAAGCGTCCACCGCGCCTTGCGTATTTCAGGACATCCCTGCGACGCTGCATTTCTCCGATGCCGCAGGACTTGCTGCATGGGCTCCAGTTGGACCATTCGCTGACACGGCAATCCCGAGGAGGGCCTGTGAACAAAATCACTTTAAATTGTACCGAAGCTTTCGAATAAAAATGTTAAGGATATTACTACAACATTATTACGTAACTTATATATTCTAACATAATGTCTTCAACTACAAATATTTCACTTTATTTGACTATATTTATAAGTCAGAAAAGTATATGTTTATTTTCACAATAATTTAGGTACTTATACACTAGCGGTTGTCATTGTCAAATTGGTATAGATTTTCTTGTTTAGTGTAGTTATTATCAGTGGCGTAACAAGAATTGTATGGGCCAGTGTGTGAGCAATACTAATGGGCTTTTTGACTGAATGTGTGGGCACCACGCAAATTTTTATTTGAGGGCCCCATCAAATTTGAACGTTGGAACCTGGGGAATTTTTTTGCCTTAAGTAACGATAATTAAAAAAAAATGTTATTTGCTTCGTCACTAGTATAATTAATAATTATTTGATACTAAAAGTATAAAAGTATGTCGTAAAAGATAAATTATTCTAATTATTCAAATGGACAATGAGTATAAGGAAATGAAAAATATCTTTGTTTTATTGTTGGAAAAAAAAAAAAGTTGAATATATTTTATATATTTTTTTTTTGTATATATGTATTAAGAGGGATTCAAGTGATACAACTCATAATAACGGGTGCGCCGCAGGGGATGGGATGCAGATGTTATGTAGGGGTTTAGTGGCCGGGGACCGCTGAAAGCACTTACGTTTATTCTTCTTGGGTTTACGATACTTCTTGCGGTGCTGATCCTTGGAATGATTCCTATAGGAATCCACGATGCTATTCATGATGGCGTCCTTGTCGCCGCGCGGTACCACGGCTGGTACTCCAGCTGCAGTAATGCCGAGAGCTTCATCCCTTTGATTACTGTATAAAAAAAAACACACACACACACATTTTATTATTTCAAACAAAAACCGCTTGAGGGGTATTTGGATGCCGGAGATCAAGAACTCAATGACGATTTTTGCATTGGCTACATCAAAGCGGAGGGCATCAAAGAGTGAATCAATCGTGGGAGATGAAAAAGAAAAATATGGTATATAAAAGGCGACTTGCATCGTGTTCAAAAGTCGATTCTCCGTTGTCGTTGCGGATGGCACCGTCGTCGCCTGTGAGGAAGCGTAGAACGATTGGAATTTCGGTCGGATCCTCTGCCTCTGGTGGATTTCCTGCTCCTTGCGCTCTTCTTCGATGGCAGCCTCGATGTCCCCGTTCCCGTTGAAAGCGCTTATACTGTTCTGGGTCATGTGTTCCATTTTGAGAACCTCGTAATGCTGGTCGTCTTCGGTGTGGTGGAAAACCTCGCTCAGTTCGTATTCCTTTACCTAATTAGAGTTTATTTTTTCAGAAGGGAGAAGATAATAAGGGTTGCGATTAATTTTGGGGGATGCTCAAATTTTTCATGTAATACTACCTTGATAAATTGGAAAGTGCCGATGGCTGGTAAGCGTTTCATGTTTGGGTAGAAAAAGGAGCCGGCGGGGTGGGCCGGGTAACGGGATGTGATTCGATACGCCACCCCCTGGGGATCCGTCGGCCAGTTGGGGGCGGTGAACGTGAAGCCGTTATCGGTGCCTGCGTCGATCGGATCCACCTAAATAAACAAATTCCACACACCACGGTCACATATACATATGGAAACATGCATTTTATTGCTGCACATTCATCACTCGTATGGTTATTATTATTTTACCTCGATGGTGATGCTATCCAGCCAATTGCCGTTCACGCATAGGTCGAAACTATCGATGCCGATAAACCAATCTGGTGATGGTACTATCCTTGATATCAGAGACACCTAAACAAGAAAGAAAAGTATGTTAGTTATCCTATATACACATACTTCATACTTATACAACAGATTTTGTTTCCATTGATTTTTAGATTACTTCACCAATTGAAATATTTGATATATATTAGTCAATGTTATTATCTACAGCAACAAAACGAAGTATAGATTATTAATCCAAATATTCAAATATTTTGCACCTCATTTATATATACCATACAATGTGCTTTTTTTCAATTACTATTTGTATACTTTGAAAACTTTGAACTGTATTTTGCATTAACAAATTGTCCAAAAATATTATTATTATTATTATAATTATATAAGCTGTACATGTTATATAAATTTGTGTGCTTAGGTTGGAGAAGACTATTTGATCTCACCACTTTTTAACACCATTAATTAAGAAAATTAATATACTTAACTTCTAACATAATAATCAGTTTTCAAAAGTTTGTTTCATAAAAGTAGATAATCCACAAAATACGAGTATATCATAGAAACTGACACAAAATAATTGGACAAAAAAATACAGTAAAACAAAATGGTAACGCTTCTTTTATGACTTTTGTAAATTTGTGCTTTTTCAGAGGAGGCTAATTGATGTCACAAAAAGATAGTACAGAAGATAGTTTGTCTACTATTTTTAATAATAACTACATAAGATAGTTTCAATCCAATCAGTTTTATTGATGATATAACAATTGTATATACTGATTTTTTTATCTCATGTTATTCATATGGATCTAATACAAAAATGTTTTGTGCTTTATCCTTTCAGCATGTTTTTCATTGTATTGCCTTACTACGTTGAATCCTTAATAGTTACAAAAAAAAAGAATACAGATGACAATAGCACAAACAGCAATCACATTAGTAAGTTGGATCCTTAATAGTAAGAATTGATGACATCCAGACAACACAAACAACGATTTATTTGTCTGCGTTTATTTTTATTTGTAGGTAGAAACCCAATAATAATTACTTGTCCTGAAGTTGATTGCAATTTTGATTCGAGTCCGTTGTGTGTCTTTTAATTGCGTACTGATTTAGGGAAGCGATTTTTGCGTGTCGCGCCACCCAGGATTACGCGGATGATCGGGGGTAGAACCTGCAGGGGATTAAAATCCTAACGGAGCGTATCAATTTCCCCCCGGTTACTCGGGACCCGCTTATAAATTCCATGTAAATTATAATATCCCGAGGCCCGAATTCAAAATCGCATTTGCTCTGTTCGTGTGTGAGGTGTGTGTGTGTGTGCATCAAGGGAGTATTAAAAAAAAATATAGAGTGTGTATATATAAATTTAGATGGAACAAAAAAAAAAGGGATATAATGGGAATATAATCAATTCGGGGAGGCAAGACAGGATTATGGCCTTTTCGTCTCTTGTTCCTGAGCCTGCTGGTGTTGTTGCTTTTTTCTTCTTTATTCTTTTCCTTCTTCTGGTTTATGTTCTGTATTTATATCAGGTGGACTGGCTCACGTAGGCTGCGAATGATTTACGGGGTTTCGTTTACAACTTCTTGAAAGTCTTCGGTGTCTGAGATCTGCGTGGTCTTTGAGAACGAGGGGTGGGTTCTCATCTCTTCTGTGAGCGGCTAGTGAGTGACAGGACACGTGCCCTGTGTGCAGATGCTGAGACATCAGACATCGATCTCTCATTACCGTCCAGGACAATGGCCCTAGTGTGCGTGAGAGTGTCTACTATGCGTACGTATATGCCTGTCCATTCATCCGAATGCCTTTGGACTGTCCTCACAAACATTTGATGTAGTTATGTTAACGGAAACTGAATGGAGCGAACAACGTGCCCAATTAAGGACGACCATTGATTCAATCTCGGCCCAAAATCTGTATACAAGGATACGTGCCATCCTATATACACCGATATTAACCAAGTATTGTTTATATAAATTCCAGACTGTTTATGATGTCTGTTGCGCGGACTAAGTGAAATATGCATTCGCGAAAATCTACGTTCGATTTGTGCTAATAAGCTCAAAGCTATGCTATTACATGAACGCTAAAATCAAGGCTTCCATCCAATCCAGAACAATATGTTGTAATTCTGTTCGCACACAGAATTTCCAATTAAATCGAATCTTCCCGGATCCCTTTCGCATAGAAATTAGTTTACGTCCTATAAACATTCGACTATACCAATATATCGCAATTTGTCGGATGTTCCCTTTTCGTTTCATTATAAGCATCCAAATTAATTATTTTCATCAAACTTTGTTTACACTACTTTATTTTATAACATATTACCAACATAGAAATATTCAATTTATAATTACTAAAATTAAGCACTTAGCACATGATCCTTCAAGCTAAATAATATTTATATAAGCACAGAATGTTCTAATTTGTAATTAAAATTCTAATATATTTCGAAAAAAATAATCGCATAAAATAATATGTTATAATCTGTTTCGTAACAATAGGTAGCTGAACTTTAGTTAATGTTTGTTGTGAAATACATCAATTTGGTAGTCATGGTAACAGATGAATGTTGAAAAAAAGAACGGGAATACTTATCAATTGTTGATGTATTTTTAATTTCATGCATATTTGTCCGATGAAAATATACAAATGTAGAAATAAATATTGACATTATTTTTATAATTAAACTGTAAAGTTATTTAAAATATTGTGTAAACAATTGAAGAATTTATATAAATATAGCATGTATAGTATTTCAAAATCCCGGACTGTTTGAAACCGGATCAAGAAGCGGTCATTTATGTATAAAAAATAATTTGTAAAATTTATTTTTATTTTGCTCAATTAAAATTTTGTTTGTTTTAAAATGTTCAAACCGGACTATAGCGAATCCGGACTGATCAAAACCGCAGTATGCGAGGTATTTCTGTATAATAATACAATTAATGAGTAATATATAAATAATTATAATAGTTGTGATATTATAAATAATTTGACGTAAAATATAAAATAGCGTACTTTTCAGTGAAGATTAATGTAATTATATCAATCTTATCAACCATTTTGTTAATTGATCTAATTAAGTAATTTTATGATTATTTCTTTATATGTAATTATTATTTAATAATAAATGTATTGTAACAAAAAGTAATAGAAAGAAAAGTGATGTTAGTAAATTGTTGAGAAGGATCACAATCTGATAAAGCATTTAATCAAAAGATTGTAGACTTTATGACTATTTTGGTACGCATCGAAGAGTGTAATTTCTTTCGGAAACACTGCACACTACAAAACAAATTCATTACGTCAATCATCGTTAAAAGAGTCGAAGAAGAATAAGAAGAGTAAATGAAAAAAGTTCCGAAGTCCTTCCAGTTGCAGAGATAACCTAAAATGGAGGACGCGCAAAGAGGAGTAAGCTAGAAAGAACAAAAAAAAAAGAAGTGTGTGAGAGAGAGAAAAAAGGGTCTGGGCTAATAATTACAAAGCAATTTTCATGCGGAACCCGTTCCGCTTCGAATCCTTTTGTTTCCCTCTTCTTTTTTTTTTCGAAGACCCCCTTTAACACCCCACCTCGTCCCTTCGTCCTCTCATCTTCTTCACCAGAACCCATTCGCGCAATCCTGCACACACTTTCCCATTTAGATTTTACGGCGCTCTCGTTCGCGCCATAAAACTTGTTTTAAATTCCTTTTCAGAGTCCTGGCTACCCTTCCCCACCGTCGCCGTAATCTCAAAATTCATTTAAATCGCAGACAAGAAATACTTTCCTACCCCGGCAAATTATTACGGGTGAGAATAACAATTAATTGCCCAATCGCTTTGCGATTCGATAAACTTCAGATATCTTCGAAGGCGGTAAGTTGGAAATACCCATTTCGAGACACTCAATTTCTTTTTAAGTGCTAAAATAAAGTTTTTATACTTTTACATCCTAAATATTACGTGGATTACCCAGAAAATACTTTATGTGTTCATTATTTTTTTTTACAAACAACACTACCATAAACGACATTATTAAATCTAATGGTGACTACACACAATACGTGAAAAGTGACATTAATGTCAACATACTACAAGAGTACCAACATAAACTTTGAATAAAATGGCAGAATATATCATAATGTCAAACATAACTACGATCAATTTGTTACAACACGATAGTCTGATTTCGATCAGTCCGGATTTACTATAATAGTGAAAACATCAGTGGACAAGCTTTAATCAGTCAAGTTTTTTTTTGTACACTTTATATTTTATTTCTCAATTAGTCCGGTTTCAATAATTGGCCGGACTAAAGGAAATATTATTTTATTCAATTTCTGTACAATTTTAATAAATGATTTCGATCAGTCCGGATTTAATATAATAGTCAAAACAAATTTAGTTTTTATTGAAGAAAATTAAAATAAATCTTAAAAAATCAGTGGACAAGCTTTAATCAGTCAAGTTTTTTTGACCACTTCATATCCTATTCCTCAATTAGTCCGGCTTCAACAATTGCCCGGACTAAACAAAATATTATTTTATTCAATTTCTGTAAAATTTTTATAAAATAATTTCACACAAATTGTCAATGCATGCATCTTTATTCCTCTTACAATTATTATTAGTTTTATTACAATTAATTTTACATGTTCATATATGATTCTTTATTAGAATATTAATAGCTTAGGACAGAACTTACACAAATGATTTGTTCAGGAAGTTTCTGAAGTTTTATGTTATTACAAAACAAAGTTTCAGTTTAATGAGGTCCCATTAAGAAAAGACATAACAGAAAATTATTAATTGCAGCGTAAAGTTACAACTTAGTACACAAGTTCAAACAGGTAGTAATACATTTAATATCTTCGTTGTATGTACATTTATTGCTAGGCAACTTGCGTAACGTGTAATAAGTCAAATGCAATTTAATTTCATATTACAAAAGTTTATTGCACTAGTGTCTTCAACTATATTAATAACAAGATTTCCATCAAAATTAGTTAAATTATGTAACATTTTATTAAAAGGTCCATTAAAAAATGTAAATAAAATAAATAAATAAATAATTATATAATTTTGAATATTTCAATTGGATTTTAAAGACTCAAATTAATGTGACTCAATATGTAATTATTTGCTATTCTTAACTATATTTTTATTGAATGATGTAATAAAAAGTAACAATATGTTCTTTTCAATTAAAAATAAAGTGATTAAATAAAATTGCAGACATTCTACGGAGAATATGTTGCATATCAACATAAATATTTCTTACTCTCGCAAGTGATTCCCCTCCTATAAAGGAGTTTCGTAATATTTGAATATGGCGCCAATTAACCGTAACATCGAGCTCGTTTCGAAAAGTTTTGTAAAGAGTTTTAGGAAAGTTCGCTGAAGTCGCTCTGAAATGGATCCGCCAAATGTCCAATATTTTGGGCATTATAAGACGTCGAGTATTTTCATTAAATTTACAAAATCTTATTTAAGTATTTTCAAAGGATCCTACTAATCTATCAGATAAATAAACTGCAATGAATAATTATTTTTTTAATAATGTATAAATTATAACTTTATTTCTGTATTTATTTTTTCTATATGTCACCAATTAATAGTAAATTTTGATAAACTCGCTATAAAATTAATCCTCTAAAAATCCTACATTTTTGTCACTTGAAGACAATATAAGAAGTCGTGTAGTTTCAAAATGTAATTGAAGTTTTTTTTATAAATTATAAAAAAAATCCACAAAGAATTATTTTTTAAATCAAATACTGGCTTGTGTATAAGGGTTGCAATTCTGCTGCCCTTCCAGTATGAAATGAAACTTCATCATTATTTTTGTCTTTGGTACCAATTAATGGTAGCATCAAGTTTGTTTCAATAAGTTTTGTTAAGTTGTTAAACTTGATCTAAATTGGATCCTTTCAAAATTTTAACCACCAGATGACATCAAATATTTTTACTAAATATAAATTAAAGTGTATTTCATGATGTTTTGTAAAAATAAAGTACTAATGAAAAGTCATTATTAATTCATTTATATAATTATTAGTAAAGTAACATTTATTGTTATATATAAATAAATTACTTAAACAAAGCACGTTTATATTAAAATTAACGAATATAACAAGAAGTATATAAATATGTTCCATTCTTATTTATTTTTTTATGTATAATTTGTAGAGGTTTTTTTTCTTAAAAATTTACATTTTTATAAGTAAAATAATTAGATTAGGTAATATATTAATATTTATATTTTCGAAACAAGAAAAAAAAAACTCAGAGAGCGCATTTATGCATAATTTATAAAGAAAACACTGCGAAAACCAGAGTTGAACAACAACAACAAAAAAATAAAAACGGTATATCCGTGCAGCGTCTTCAAAGAGGAGGCTTTAATTTAAGTTTTCAGCGGCGGCTGAAATAAATGAATGTTGTGGTTGGAATATTAAAGAATCCCAGCCATTCTATCCCTCAGCCTCGCGATCCTAATTTAGGGATGTACATGTACGTAGATTTTCTTGTTTAAAGGTGGAATTTATTAATAAAAAAAATAATGAAAATCTTATCCTGACGAATATTAAAAATGTGTCTGCAGAGAAGCCACAGCGTAATTAATCAAATTAGACTATCCATGTAAGTATTGTTTTTTTTATATAACGTTATTTGTGAAAAACGTTTTATCTCGATGGAATCCGTGATGAATTGCGTTCCTGGTGTCTGGATTAATGGTCCGCCATTTTCCTGCACCCTTTTGTTATTTAATAAATCGCCCACCGACAACAATAATCATTGCTTTTCTATTGTGGAAAATTGTGCCAATCCGACGATAATTCAAAGTGTAGTGAAAAGCAAGCCGGGGTCGCGATTTATAGGCACGAAACAGGCATCAGGATCAAAATGAAAAGGCGTCCACTCTACTGTAGTTTCCACAATCCAACCAACATGATTGAAGTATAAATGATATTGGAAATCGATGTTTTCGTTGGAGGATTCGGATTTACTTACCCTGGAATGGTTGCCATCTACGAAGAATTCGGCTTCGGTGCGGCCGACACCTGCTGTAATTGGAGGCGCATTGAACTCATCGTAAATTCCGCCTTCTCCCTGGCTCTGCTCCTCGAGCAAATCTGACCGACCAGTTTCCGCAAAGGCCTTAACGCCGTTTGAAGACTGCTGCCCCAAACGGAACAAAGTAAACGATTTGTCGTGGCTTCGACCTGTAAGAGAAAGGAAATTCGATTAGAAACATCGTTCACTCATTGCTTTAACTTTAAAGTAGAAAATGTACAAAATCGAATTTACTCGCACAAATTGTTTCTATTACATTACCTATTCATTCCTATAGTTGTAGAAAGACTAAATGTAGTTATGACTAATAATTAAATCTTACTAAATCTATTTAAAATCATTAAATTTCAAATCAAATTTTTGTAGAACAGAAATACCTCACATAGTGTGGCTTCAATCAGTTCGAATACACTATAGTCCTGTGCGAAAATTGAAATACTAAATTATAATTGAGCAAAATAAATTCTAACCAAATTATACACACAATTATTTTTGTTTATATTTAGTTCTTCGATTAGTTCGGTTTCAAAAATTCTGGGATGTTGATTACACGCACTATTCGTGTAATTCACTATATACAAAGTAGATGAAAATACAGTATAAAAGATTCTATGCAATATATATCAAAGAATGGATAAAAATAAATAAATTGAAACTTGCTTGATTGTTATATTTAGTTATATTGTTAAAACTATTTACTAAATTTATTTAAAAAATCCAATTGTTTTTAAAGTATGAAACAAATTAATACATTTTCAAACATTGATTAAAGTAATTCATAAAATAAGACACAATTATTATTAGTAAAGTATAAAATTTTTCTTTACAATTTTGATATAAAATAATAATGTTAATAAGAAAGTACATTATAAAAGTGTACATCAGTATTCCATTCAATATAAAACAAAGATGAAAATAAATAAGTTGAATCTTGTTTAAGAGAGGCCAAAGAAAAAAAAATGTAATTTATGTGTGTGTATCTTAGAATTGTATTGAGATTCAAGAGAGAAACGAGCGAAAGATTTTCGCGTGACATTTATATTATTTAGAGTCGATTCTTAACGGGACCGAAGAGGACAGGTGCAAGAGCAGGTGCGTGCGTGTACACTGAATCCAATCAGACTGGAATCCGAGCTCTTCGCTCGCTCACCGATCACCTTTTAGCCATTGAACCTTTCCTTTTTTTCTCTTTACTTTTTTTTTATACTTTTTCTCTTTTCTTTGGATCTCCGATGCGAGCAATCCACGTGCTTTCATTAAAAATATTTCTGCACGCTCCGTTTGTGACGGACACTTTTTCCGACCTTCAACAACGCAGAGAATTCTCTGCAGAAGATCCAGAATTCCGGATTGACACCACCGGATCTAGGAACAATGGCGCTAGAAATGCCTTCGCTTTTAATTAAACTCTTAGTACTAAAACTTTGATATTATCGTTGAATTTAATTACTATGTATCGAATTGCCACGTATGCAGTTCCCAGATTTGGAGCCAAGTGGGTTAATGAATTTAGTGTCAATTCCATGAGGAAATATCAATAGTTTCCATGATCAATTATTGAAACCCATTTAGTGCCATGTTTCATTAATTCAAGTGTCCACATTAAATATTTTTTCAATTTAGTTGGTAAAAGTTGTTTGAATTTAAAAATTATATTTATCAGTATTGATTTATTTCGAAGTTGAACACACTTGTTGGGTTTTAAGGTAAAATTATACAACAGTTCTTAAACTATTTACATTTCAAATATTTAAGTCATCAATCATTTTCTATATTACATAATCCGATAAGTTGATACTTCACCTACATGATTTATTTTTATTCTATATCCTTTAATAAATCAATCAATAATGCTACAATTAATCTGTGTATTTATCTATTAAAAATAATTATATTCATTCCATTCTCAACAAGTTTTTACAAACTTTACTAAATAAAATTACTTAAGATTTTATTGATGTAATGCGGCATCTACACACTAAGTAAGGTACACTTAACCTCAAATTATCAATAAACTAAACTATTTGTATATAATACAATTATAACAAAATTTTACAAAAAATAACATAATTTAATTATAAACAGTAAATTTTGTACTGACACTAATTCTGTGCATAATTATTAAGTTACATAATAACATGATATTAACGTCAATTGATTTTATTAGATGCGATAAGTTTCTTTACTGTAAACCCAATATTCACGTGTAAAGCGGAATAATCTGTAAAGCGATATTAATTATTGGCTGCTTCGGGTTCGTTCCAACTCCGGTCACGATCAATTAGTATAATGCTGTAACTAGTTTTGCCGGCGACGATAGTGCCGACCATTAAATTAATCCAGTTACGATGTATTGAACTTTGACATGTTAGATTGAATCTCTCTCAACACGGAAAATTCAATTGCATCATGCGTTTCATTCAAAAGATGTCAATTGCATTAAGACAAGATCCATCCTTTGTGTCGCAACTATTAGTAAGGATAGATTTAAGCACTGTTGAATGTAGAATATTTAATGAGTAAATATATATTTATAAAATAAGGCATAAAACTCTATGAAGTTTATCATTGTTATTACTGCTGTCAATTTAGTTTTACTGTCATCTATCAACACAATAAACAAAATTTGATACGTACTTATGAGTAATTTTGCTTGTAGTGAGGATGCAACCTTATAGCACGTTGTGTATTCATATTTGTCTATAAATAATTGGAGTTGAGTGCGCGCGCATAACGGTTTTATGGTTTTTTAAACCATAAAATCAATGCGCGCGCAACTGTTAATTAGAAAATACTTAAAGTGCGCACGCGTGATGTGATTTATGTCGATGTGGTGTGGTTGCACCTATAAACTAAGTTAAGTCTTTCCTCATGTTTATACCATTATATATGTATATACAATGTAGATCATCGGATTCATGGCGAGTTTGCAGTGTTCTAAATAAACAAGAGGAGTACATCCCGTTCATTTGGTCTCATTCAGAAAGCTGAAGCGAGTAAATGATTCACGTCTGCAGCTGGTGCTGGCTGCTCCTGTACACACATTCAGATATTGCAGGTACAAAAATGACGTGTGTATTCAGCGCCAGAGTATTTGCAAAGGATGTATTTAGTTCGCAGGATGATTCCCACCCTTCCCGATATTTGATTATGGTCCTGTTTGAATTATGCCCGAGCGTTAATACTTCATGATCCCCAATTGAAAATTTCCAAATGGCCCAGAGGATTAAATTATCATCAACCGCGCTTTAACACCAGAAACACAATACAACGAACTGCAATTGGGAATACGGAAACTAAATCCTCGGCCACATTAAAATATTAATGGCAAAGTTCCCACACGCAGTGTTGGATGCATCCAACAACTCAAAGTTTATTTTATTCGAGATGCCGCCCCGTTTCAACGGTTGCACAACTTTGCTAATAATCTATAATTTCAGAGCGGGGGCGGTTTGTGGAAGAGGTGTCGCTACGGCCGTATTTCTCCGGCTGCATTCCGGACGCTAATAAACTTCGTGCTTCCAATTATTTCCGGCTGCGCAAAGGGAATTTTGGGTTAAGTGTGCAGATTGCAGAATTAGGGAGTTATCTAGGAAATTGGAAATGTTCTGCTATTGCACCTATTGCAAGACTACATCAAACTCAAGTGCTTGATCTTTAAGTTTTCCAATCGGTTTACAGTGCAAGTAACGCTCCATCTTCCCAACAAGGATTAAAACTTCTTTATATAATCCCAATTATATCCATCAAGTTTTCTTGATCTCAATATTAACTCATTATATAATTAAAATAGTTAATCTTCTTTAAATATAACAGAAACATTCAGACTGAATTAAGGCATTAATGTATTAAGAAAATCTTATATAATAAAATTGAGGATACTTTCTAAACTAAGAAATGATATTTATGTAATGTTGTTTTCTCTCCAAAATAATATCCATGTTTATTTAGCTGAGTCATAGTAATAATATAATACGGTTCAGTACAATTTCACGGGAAAATATGAGAGACTATCATCAATAATTCGGCAATAATAATCATCGAGGGAGAAGTTGAAGTTGAGATATTCCCTTGCCCGAAGAGCGGTTTCATCATGTTATTTATAACACGAGTTTATTGTTGTTTTTCTCATTCCGTCGAGCATAAAGGGAGAAGTTGATAACGCGATGAATAAAGATATTCTCTTATCCGTCATTTTTATTTGTTCTTCTCCTATGTCGAGTAAGGACAATGTTGTTATGACTCAAGTTTCGATGTTACCCAGAAACCCATTTCGACATCGCCCCCCTTTATTATATAAGCTGGATACTATTATACTTTCTTGTTGTATTTTTTTTTTCCAGTTTCGGAACGAATTGATCAGATTAAATTATAGATACGATCATCCTTAATCCATCTAATATTCATGTCTACAAATTGATACTTTATATTCAGACTATTAGCTACTCAATCTTGGTTGTTTCTGTAATATAATTAAAGAAGTAATACAAATCCAATTAATTTTATGTATAAATTAATATTTAATTAATAACTGTTAATTTTTATGACTGAAAGGCCTATGATCAATAGCTCTTTGTAGCAAATCAATTTGGTTTTAATTTTATTATTATATTATTTTGTTGAGTTCTTAAATAACATTTAAAATAAACGGATGTTAATTATAAAAACGTTATTATTTATATAATTTCATCAATTTTCAACTTTTTTTCTATAAATTAAAAAATATTAGAGGAATTTAGTACATATAAGAAAGGAATTCAAATTTCTTAAGAAAATATTGTTTTTTTTTTCAATATTAATTTATACTGATTTAAATAAATTAGTCAATTAATTGGAAAGACCTTAAGTATAAAAATAGAAATACAATTAATTAATAATTTTATTAAAAAAAAAATCTTTTAGTAAAATTTGTGAATCTTTTAACTGAATGTACATTAAATGAGTTGAAATCCTTAGAGAATTGAAAAATGCGATGATTATAATTTGTGACGTCTCGTAATAGGCTTGGTGATGATTCAATTGAGCAAGTTTCAGTTCGGTTCCAATCAAGAAGTTTCATTAGCACCAGGCGCATCCACCAGAAGTTCGCCCTCCCCTGCCTTTATTGAGCGACGTGTGCTTCGAGTCGTCCGGTTCTCTCCTGCTTTCTTTTCTTTTCCTACATAGTTTTTGTAGACACGTTCACACTCGGTCTGTGGGAGAAGGAGGTGGCCTGGGGGGTGGTTGCTCTGGCGAAGGCAGCGGTTTCGCTTTGAATGTTAAGCGTAGGCCAGTAACACTAATGAGAAATCTGGAATTAACTCCGGCAGTTGCGTACGTATGTGTTAGTTGTGGATGCGAAGAAGAAACGTGGAGGGTTCAAATCGCGTGTAATTAGAGTACACTAAAGCCTGGAGTCTCACTAGAAACACACATATATATGTAGACCGACAGACAGAGACTGGGAGAGAACCTAAATACCTAGGTTGCGCGTTGTAAACCACCGCCTCAGGGCCGTGTAAATTGCGCGTTTTAATTGCATTAAAGCAGTCGACACTAATTAACGAGATAAGAGACATCATACTCAGGCTCAGACGGCGGTAGAAAGAAAAAAACAACCGCCGTTAAATGAGTACGCAATTGTCGGCACGCAAACCACCTCCTACAGTTACCCACTCCTATTCGATCTCTATCAGCTCATCAAATGTTATGAAAAACCTCTAAACTTGTTTATGTTTTGTCTTCTGTTTTGTTCATCAAGCTTCTACTTTATATAATCTTAATGCTAGGTTATAAAGTCTGTTGTATGCTATGAACAAATGTAGAGTTGTTGTGAAAATAGTAAACTGGATTTAAAATATTCTTTTTACAAGTTAAAATGTTTTACTTAATTTGCTTTGTTATTGCTTTGATCACCTCGCATAGTGCGGTTTGAAAATTTTAAAACTAAAATAAATTTTATTTGAGTAAAACACAAATAAATTTAAAAAAATAGTACACACAATTATTTAAGCAGTCAAGTCTCTTTTTGTGCGGTGTATTCCTTATTATCCTCGATTAGTCCGGTATATTGGTGGAACCGAAATACCCGCACTATGCGAGGTATTGCTGTATTTGATTGCATACATACATATAATATTTGGCAAGTAACAAATGTATAAATCAATTTTCTATTATTTTTGATTAATTAATCATTTGATTAATTTTTCAGAATTTACAAAATATTCTACATGGAATTAGGAACAGAAAATATTGATTCACGGCAGTTGCATCAACATGACTATTAGCCGGTTTCCTTCTGTAGTAATTTACAAAGTTCCAAACTAAGTTTGGACAATCCGGGTGGATACATTGTACGCTGAACCCTCATAATTACTCGCTTATAACCTATATTTTAGCCTTTTGATTCCGTTACAAATTTACCGTAATGGATGATGTTTCCACACAAAGCCTACATTATTTATTTCAAATGTTCTTTGATCATTGATATTAATCATATTTTATAAAAAAATATATTTATTTATTATATATAGAAGCAATTTAAAGTTATGTAACATTTAAATTGAAAAAACTACATGTTACTAACTTAACCATGTACATATTGTTTTGTTAAAATTATAAAATATAAATGTCGTAAGTAAATCTTTAAAAATGTATATCTTTAGTAGATAAAGTCTCCATTGTAAATAATATACATTAATAACTAAAATAACGTTTCTTTGCTGAAATATTAAAGTTATAAGTAAATTTAAAGTGTACTTTAGTTAATAATAATAAATATTTAATTATGTTTAGAGACAGAAACATGTTTTTATCTAAAAATAAAATATTGATTATAAAAATAAATATGATGCATCATATGCATGAATATATGAGGTGGTCCAATCAAAGCAACTTTTTTCATATTGAGAGAATTGACTATAAGACTTTTAGGTTAGTTTCTAAATTTTAAAATAAAACATATAAGTATAAATATAATACGCTTGGGATGGATAAAGTATGAAAATAGTTTCGATGAAAATTGTAAATAAGTATAAAAAATTGGAATTGTTTCATATATTTCCTGTATATATAATTTACAGCAGTGAGACGTCTGATCTAGGATAGTTGCGAAAGCATCGAAAAAGTTTTTATGCACAAAGAATATTTCATATCTGGAAATATTGTTGAGTTGCATTTGATTTATGTGGACGGAAAGTCGGTAATATTTATATCATCGCAAGAAGCGCACCGTCGATGAATTATTCAGCATCTCGTAAGTGCAAATAGTAACCGGAATAATCAATTTTTCATCAACTATTACAGAACGTCCGATCAACGCCCTCAACCTAACCCAACTAATAATGAATAAGTAACCTAACATCACCTAAGACTTAAAACATCAATAATGGGTATTTATTCAAGAGCGACGTTCAGATTTCATAATAATAATACCAGTAATAACATAAAACAATTGCTTTTGTTTGGGATTTTCAAGCAACGATGATGATGATTAAATTTAATTTCGCTCCCCCTTGCTTTTCCAAACCTTCCGTCCATTCCCATGAGCTCAGATTAAAATTCTTCGTTGTACTCAGAAGCTTGAAACAGCATTCCTGATGCAATATTATATACTTGTAAAAAAAAAACGAAGTAATATAGATTTATCCTGTTTCTTCTCTTAGTTTGTAAGAGGTAAGGCAAACGAAAAATCCCTCCCACCCCTCGTTACTTTTTAAGTTCGTTAGTTTTCCGCCGGGGCTTTCTTCTTTCCTCGACGGACTAACTTTACTCTTATTGTATTTTCTTTTTATTACAAAGGCGAGCGTTCGGATTTCGTTTATAAGATCCAACCCCTATTTCGGCTGCATTAAAACAGAACAGCCATTTCAATTTGTTTAGAACTAATCGGGAACAAAAGGGGACGAAGGAAAAGAGAAACAACGACGCTCCGGGCCTGCTACAATGGACGAAGGAATCCTTTTGTATGACCGTCGCAGGAAATCTGATAAAGAGCGAATTAATCCGCAATGAAGAGATTCCGTTGAGCGAACTATTTTATTTTTCTGTCTCGTTTTGTCCACTTTTATTCGTGACCGAATGAGTTATTTAATTAATTATTTTATCGAAATTGCGTAATACAAGTTGAAAGCTATTAGATTGATGTGAGTTGGTCTTTTGTGTCGGTCGTCGACAATCCTCTTAATAAAAGTAACAAGGCTTGGGCCATTACTTATACTAAATTTAATCTGGGGCAGGTTTTTGAAACTTTTCCGCGGGTGGCTGAGGTGGAAATTCATTAGGAAGCCAGATGTGGAAAACATAAAGTTTTCGCGACCAGAAGAGTGTGAGTGAGGGGTGAGAGAGGTATAAGGGAAGAGTGAAAAAATACTCTCTACGCTCGGATTGGGGGTGGTAGGAAAAAAGGCCGAACCGAGGCGAACGAGCGTATAAAATATATGTGCTTAACTACATCCATTCGCGTTCTTTCTCTCTTTTTTTATGCTCACGTCTTCCACTTCTACAACGCATGAATGGATTGAATTTATGGACCTTTTCGAAATTTAAATCCATGTTATGGCAGCAATTTCTTAATCTGTGATATACCTCATAACAAGACAAGTATAATATAGGAATTTTATATTGAAAATATCGACTGTATCATTTTGTGTTCTTTGTTTCATCTTTCTAAAATATAAAAAAATTTGTAAATTTGTAAATGATTATAAACATTTTCACTCCTAAATATGAAAAGATCTTTATTATTTAAAAAAATTAACTAATTAATAATTTCGTATTTTTAATATTTAAGAACACAGAGAAGTTTTTTATGTTATTCCTTATGTGTTTCAACGATTATGCATACATTCAGGCCAATATTATCTATTAGACACACTAGGTACAGTGTCCATGAGATCTAGTTAAGTGGTGCCTAAAGCCCATGGCAATCTTCATGCTAGCATTCATTTTAAAGTAAATGTATACATTTACCAATTTTAATATATTTAATAGAAAATAATTTTCTTTCACTTTTCTCTTATTCTTATATATAGAATAATCAGTATTTGCAAAAGCTTCATAAATTAAAGCTAAAATTTTAATTGAATTCAATTTTTGTATTTAGTTTATGATAGAGATTTGCAAAAAGATTTATAATTTAAAAACAAATCTCAAGTATAATAAAGTTATAAAATGTAAAAAATATTTCGTCAGACTTGATTTAAGAGTATTTCTACTATCTTGTTTCAGTTTCTATTTTGTATGAGAAATGCAACGTGATTCATAATTTAAAAATGGAAAATAAATATAGCAAACTGAGAATGCTATTTTTATCAGAATGTATATAAAAGCATTACATTTTATATAATTAACTTTAGTTTTATATAAGACATTTTTTTAACGAAAATTATTGTTTATAACTTTTATATAATTACATACATAATTAAAAATTTGCAGATTAACTAATTAATACAATTTTACTTTATTCATTTAATTTTGCAACTGACATCTTATATTACGAATATAATTATTTAAAAGGAATCAACTTGTTTATCTTACTTGACAGTATGATCTTCAAAGCCGTTTATATAATTAGGTTCAGTTGTAAAGCATAGCAAACACGGTAAATGCATTTCACCATCTCAACTATGTTTATGACTTAATCCTAGATCTCATTTACCAAGTCTTTTGTTGCTCGGAAAATGTACAAATGCACAAGGACTGCAGTACATTGCGGGACGATCCTTATAATTATATAACGAGAAATGATCCATTTCCTTCTAAGATTTCATAATAATGTTGAGAACTTGGAAGTGGAATTGTCCCCTCGATAATTTTAATCCTTTCATAAAAATCCTTTTTAAATATTTACAAAAGGATTGTAACTATGTGTTAATAATTTTGAAATGTTTTTCAAAGATATGCTAAAAACTTAGAAAACTTGTAAAATGTTTGAAAAGATCTTTTGAAATGTTACAGTAATCTTGACAGTATTGATATTTGACCGTAGTAATGAAAATATCTCTTTTTAAATCCTAAATATGACAATAACTTTGAAAACTTGCAATTGGATTGTAAAGATTTGCCAATAAATTTGTATACTTGCAAGAGGAGTGAAAATATATTATTACAAATTGTGCAAAGATATGACAATGATATTGAAATAATGTGACAATATTGTTAAAAAATTATAAGAAGATTTCGAAGATCTTTCCTTCCTACGACCAATAAAGTAAGAACTTGCAACATAATCGATACACAGGATATCCTTGTAGGATATGCCAATAAAGAGAATACTTTCAGGAGCATCGAAAAGATTTCCATATATATCTTGCAAAGATATGACAATAATGTTGAAAACTTACAAGAGGATCAGATCTTCATGTTTATCCTTTCCAAGATATGAGAATAACGTGAAAACTTGCAAGTGGTTCGAAGAGATCTCCATATACTTCCTTCCAAAATATGAGAATAATATTGAAAAACTGGCAGGAGAAACGAAATGAAAATAAAAGCAAAAAAAAAAAATCGTAAATTTCGTTTGCGATGTTCGATGTTCAGTGGGCGAAATTTGGCATACGTTCAATTCGTGTACGAACGTTGATCCGATTTATGCCACACATAAAGCGTATTCTAACGCAATGTTTACGATTTAATCTTTGATCTCATTTGCGAAAGTCTTTTGTTGTTGGCGCGCACGGTTGCGCAACGAAAGTGCAGTCATTTTTGGAACAGTTTATGGGGACAATTTAATTTATGTCCACGGACTAGGCTTTTCGCTACAGAGGAAACCGCGAGCTTCGCTCTGCATAAACACTCACACTTATACATATACATACGTGTTTATATATATGTGTGTGTGTGTGAAAGGGAGGAGGGTTTGGGTTTTAGGGATGTTCGGAGTTGGCGCGGGGCCAACAGCCTCGTTACACGAGCTGCAAAGTCGCAAATCATGCCGTACCAACTCCAATATCGATGTATATATATGTGTGAGTGTGGGGGGAATGGTTGAGAGTGGGTTCAGGGGGTGGATGTCGTTTGGGGGGGTGGCACGGCTGCAGTTAGCGAAGCTGCGGGGGCGAATTTTATCGGAAACTTGCATGTGCAGCGCCCTCTCAATCTAGCTTATTGAGAGACATACCAGCGCATCCTTTCCCCAGATCGGACATGAATTCTTAATCAAATTGAAAACGCTTCACTATAATTCACATCTATGTACATTTCCTTCTATCTCCCGGCCGCCCCAGATACTCTGCTATATATATTTTTTGTGTAACCTCACCCTCCGTGCTTTACCTTTGATATTTGAACATTCGTTTCAATTACGTCCCAGATATCAAAAAATTGGATTGAACCATTCACTCGTCTGCTTCTCTGCTCCTATTTTTTTTTTATTCATCCACCCTCTATACTTTTTTTTCCACTCCACTCGTACCCATCCTGATGAAATGAATACTTCAATCCACCTCAAGAACACAAACGGTCCCAGTAGAGATACATAATTTAATTTGTAAGTTAATACCTTTTTTCAATTAATTACAAATACAGCAATACTTCGCATAGTGTGGATTTAGCCAAAACCGGACAAATTGAAGAATTAAATACATACATAAATAAACCGCACAAAAAGAGACTTGAGTATATAATAAATCGATCATTATAATATAAAAATAATATTTTTTTTAGAAATATATTTTTATTAAATTCAATTAAAATTTATATTAATTAAAACATTTTCGCACTAAGCGAACTGCACTTTTTTATGTTAAACTAATTAAAACAAGGAATTTTTAAATAATGGTACGTACACACTACCTATGATAAGTCACCTGTGATACGCGCACATATTCTAAAGGTATACTTGTATATTGTTACATCCACTCTACATGTTATTCGAGACATAAATATTTTTCAGTAGTACCAAACACTCTCGATTATTATAATTCTAATGAAAGTGTCAATTATACTGGTATCAATAGCAAATAACATCATGATAGTATCAACTGTTTGATTTATACTATTTTCACTATATATTAACCGGAAGGTAACTTTTACTTGTTAAAGTGCTCGTTTTCACATCCAGTTCACAAAGAAACCTACTAACAAGGAAAGTTTACAGATCTTACTATAATACATTTCATGTAATCAAATTTTCTTACCAGGTAAGTTTACAATACGAGCATAATCACAATACCAAAAAAATCAATCTGCTACTTGAGCAAAATAAAATATTTTGCAATTATAATTCTAGTTTCATAGGTTTTATTGAATTAAAATCTATAGTTTTGCAATATAATACGTAGTGTACTTAAATCATAATTATTTCGATTATGATTGTCTTCAAATTATAAGAAAATTTCATTTAATTAATTAATTAATTAATGTTTACTTCTTTTTAATCATTACATGTGTATTTGGATTGAAATAATTGAAGTTTTCATTGAATCATCAAAGTAATGACTTTTTGTCTGAAATTCCTGTATCTTGTTTGTTACCTCTCTATTTTGATGGTTTGATGGGTTTTCTACCGAATGCGACGACCGCACAGTGTGTTTGCCTGCATACTTGCCCGTTTGTGTACACACACATATACTGTCGAATCAGATATCTTGTTGACATTTTCAATTGGAAATGGTAGTAGTAGCAGCACTGCATCTGCTTCCCACTAAATTGAAACCGCTTCAACACAATAGACCCTAATCTCACAGGTACTTCAACGTCCCATCATTGTGTTACCCTACATAGGATTCCATCGTGCATCTTTTTTTTCTCTTTATATTTCGTTTTTTCCGGCATTTTCATCTTCGCTCACTTTCCACTTTCAACTCTCCGAGAGGCACAACAAAAGCGACTCCAAATGAGTGTAATCCAGCGAACGTGAATCAACATTTCTGATTAATTTAATCTACTCATTGCGTAATCAAGTATACGTCATGTCATAAACCTCTTCTTAATACAATTTATGAAAAAAAATCTTTACTTCATATTAAGTACTTTAGTTTAGGTAAAATATTGAAAAAACAAATAGATTTAGTTGGTCCATAAAAAAATAATGATTTTAATGATAAATTCAATCTAAAAATCTATATATTTTATCTTAAGACAATTTATTAACATATATGAAACACATTTTTCAGTCTTTATTTTTTACACTGCAAAAAGTCAGAAATAAAAATTTTAGATTTAGTTAGTCCTTAAATATAAGTAACTAACAACTTACTTTGTTAAATTATTGAATTAAAAGTCACGGAATTTATTGAATGCAGCAAATAATTAACAAAAAATAACAAGATCTGTTCAAAATTAGTGACAAAAAAACTAAAATTTAACATTTATTTATAATCTTGCACATTTTATTGATAAATTACTTTATTAAATTTTTATTGATTTACTGAAAATTTAATTAATTAAATAATAATAAAAGTTAATGACTTGTAGACTTTTTCAAGCATAAAAAATGTCAATAATATATTTCATAGAATACTACGATTTTCATTGAGTATTAAAATGTATACTGATAGAAGTAATTAAACATTAATATTAGTAGTTACGTAATAATAATCACGATTGTTGCAATAAGAAAATGAATAAGAATAAAATAAATACATATTAATAATATCAATTAAAAAAACCTATTGCAAAGGTGTAATTACATTTCAATGAAATAATTAATTGTCATAACCGGAAGCCAAGTGGATTAATGATTGAAATAAAATTGCTTTAATTACGTCCGGGTGTGAGGTTGTGTTTATTTATATTTTTTTATTGCTTTATTTCTTTTCTTTTTTCAGTCTGATAGAGGATGGTGAAACGATCAACGTACGACACGTGACTTGCAGAGTTTGGATGTTTCCAGCGAATCTTGGATGTCGATCAAGCGAAACCGTTTCCGGTTCGCGGCGTGTGTCAAGGAAGGTCAATCACGCACACAATGAAATACATCTATCTATCTGCGACAAGCAGAAGTCAGTCACAGCGGGGATACGATACGACAGAGAGTGCGTTAGTAGGAGACGGAAGATGCAGGGTTTTGTGTAGAAAGAGTGCGAGAGAGAGAGAGAAGTAAGTTTCCGCGGGTTGCGTGGGCGGGCAGTGATAAGTGATGCGAATGACTCACAGGACCCGGGTTTCTCTGGTGGTACAAGCTGCAGCTTCCAGACATGTGCTCGACCGCCGTTTGATGTACGACCAGACATTAGTTACATGACCACCACAATATCCCGTAATCCCAACACGTATGCGCGCCCCAGCACCGACTCCAAAAGCTCACCCCTCGCGCACTTACATAAACTGTTTCCGATTCCGAGCAACTTTCGGGACGCCACAAGAAAGCAGCTTATCTGGAGATGTTGTTTATGTTTGCAGAAGAGAAAACGTTCCAGATTGAAAACCTGCATAATCGATTCCCCACAGCGTTTATTCCAATCCCAACGGTGACTCGATATATCTCCTCCTGCTAATTATATAGAATGATTCACGTTTATTTGCGAATCGAAACGGAGGACAACAGAAACAACTCTCGTTTCGTTTGATCGTAACAAGAGGATCCTTTGTGTTTTAAGAACAAACGCAGGACGATTACGTAGACTACTAGTGCAAGAGGCTTTTGGTATTAATCACCAGACTATAAATAAAGTGTCGTTCGCAATTGAAATGCCAATGAAAGAGTCGCGCGATTCCCAATATTTCGCACGAGGACGCAATTATCCGGGGGCCAATCTAAAACGCATTTGGACTTTCGCACATCGCGGTTACGAAACAATGACCTCAGAATCGAGCTCCCCCAATTCGCGGCCGACTAAATCGGATGATCGAAATTGGCAACTAATTCCGCGCGCCGCTTTTACTTAATTCGGTTTCAATTTGCTCCGTTCGTTGTAATTGATCGAATCCATATTTGATTGATATCATTTAACATTGCCCAATTCTAATTGTTCACGTTAGATCATCGGTATTTAAGTATAAAACCTCATAAATTCAAAAAATCATTAAAATATTTCAATTATTCAATCATTAAATTCTGTCTAAGAAATGTATAAATTTTTTTTATTTAAAAAAAGTTAATATTCAAAATTTTGTTAATATAAGTTAAACTTTTTGTTATTTATATGTTTATGTGTCCAAATTGGGTACTTTCCAAATAATTTATAGTTTTAAATGTTGAAAATTATTATGAAATAAATTAGTTTTTGATTAGATTAGACAGAAAAAAAATTACAGAAAAGTTTGTTTTTGATAGTTTTTCTTATTCTAAGAGTACTTTTTGGAAAAGATGTTTTAATATATTTAGTTGCTAATAAGTTACGTAACTCTAACATCTACAAAAACGCGAATTTAATAATACCCAAAGTTTTATCCAAACTTAAAAAAACATGTGACATGGATTTGAAACGCATTTATATAAAACTTCTAAAAAAAAACTTTGAACCATCGACGTGAATCTAAATGTAAAAGCAATTGAGTAAATGTTATATTTGGTTATTCTATTGATTTACACATATTCAAATTTTTCTCCAAACATTAAATAAGATAATTCAAATTTAAATATAATTTTAATAGAATTGAAAGAAAAATAACATTATTAGACTGTTTTTAAACAGTCCAGGTACAATTTGTCTACAAATTCCAATATTTAAACAATGTAAATCCAATTTTTTTATTGTTCCAATAAAAACCCATAATTAATGCTTCCATAACATGCATAGATTTCTAACAAATTTGAGTCTATGCAACATAAAAAAGACGATTTATTTTGTCAAATTACATAACAACGTCAGCATGGTTGACGTGAGTGTATTTACAGTATCCATTTTATAGTGAGTGTTGAATGGCGTGCATTGTGTATACGTTTCAATGCTTTTGCCAAAATTTTCAAATATTTGGATAAGCATCTATTCATCGTTACACATAGGGGTAGGTTTTTGATGAATTCGGTAGTGTAATTAAAGTACATTCCAATAAAATTAATCACCTATGATTGTGTTACAGTTCAAATGATAGTACAATTGAATGATCGAAATAAATGTTCATAAAAAGTGTATTTCTGATATTCTCCAATTATTTCCTCTTTTGTTTTTGGTATTTCCAATCGCAACTTTTCAATAGAAACGTATGTGTGCTTTGAAAATTACTGTCGGATTTGAGTGTTATTAAAAATTTGCTCGTTCATCCTTTTATTTCAGTATAACTATTGTTCATATTTATCTTTTATTTCTTAGTTGTTCTAGAATTGAAATTGGAATGTTTTTCCAATATTACAAAAATATTGACAGAACCAAAGTGTTGGATAGCACTAAAAGGTTGATTAGAATGTTCTTAAAGTTTTAAAATTATTAATTTTTGTTTAATTTCTTAACTTATTTTTACATAATTAAATATTTTAAATAATCTATTAGAATTTAATTCTTAATTCTGATATAATCAAAAAGTTTAATTTAATTAAGGATTGTAGAAATTGTTCTTGTTAGAATCGTATGGACATCATAAACGGGAGTCCTAAGCCTGAAGAAGGGTATACTCGATGTCCGGGCTTTGGGTCTGCGAATACCGTTCACATAAAACGGAATGACAGAAACATAAACTTAACAGAAAAAAAGGGTGGCCAGTAAAGCCTGAATATGTGCTCGAATACAATAAGAATGTGAGAGTTTCGTCCTTGCAGATGGAAAAAAAAGGCAAGTAAATAAAAGGCGTACAAGAAGAAGACATAGCACATAAAGATTCAGATAACACCTTTATCGTTTCGAAGGCTTTTATGAATTGTGAATTCGATGTAGAAACAACCAATGTTGTATACGATAATGCCTCTTTTTGTGTGTTTTTTTCAAGTTCATAATTTGTACACAGCTTTATATATAAAAGAGTTGTATTTGATTAAATAAGTGTTTAGAAAATGTAACACCTATTAACAGGTGCCAAATTTTGACAGCTGTCAAAATTTGACACTAATCAAACATATTAGCAGTTGTCATATTATGAGAGACATTAGATTTATATATAACATAAATGACATAATTATTTATAAAATTTGTCCTCTTTGTAATTTATCAAGTAAAAACAATATTTCATGTAGTTCTCATATAAAACAAAATAAATATATAATATAAAGTGGATGTAATAAATTGGATTTCTCTTATGATTATTGAAGATGTTTTCTATAGAAATGTTTTGATGAAACATTGAATAATGGAAGGTGTCTAGTTATAAAGTCTACTCGAAGCTGAAATAATTATTGTTTTAGGACTTAATGTAATGCCGTGAAAGTTTATAGAGAAAAGGGTTGGGATTATACCGTAAAACCGAAATGGGCGTTAATAATTCACCATTTGCCACTAAAGTCGAGAATGTCACCCGGTCCCGAGAACACGCTTTCATAGGCAACGTATGAATAATTAAACCAAACAAAACTCAAGGAGGACAACGAAAGACAAAAGTGGAAAAAACCATTACAGAATTATTCAAAGAGCGACAAGCAAATGCACGTTTTAAAATAATTCAAGGAGCACAATGATTATTAAAGTATAAAAGAAATGGATTTACCTCGATTAACGAATTGGATCAGTAAAATTACTTCGTTAAGTGAAACTTCGTTTGAAGAGGTAACAATTCCTTTGTAAGGATAATGAAAATATTACTAACTTTATTATTGAGTAAATATCTTTATGTATAGAAGTTAAGTTCGTTCACGTATCAAAATGTAAATGGTTGTTAAATGTAATGTTAGAGAGTTTCACTTACTAAACCTACTAAAACTGTATATATCAAATGCACGCAAAAAGAAATTCAACAAGGACAATGTAAAAATAAAGTAAAATAAATGGATTTACATTCCTTTATTGCTTGAGTTCTATTTATACCTCGATTAACGAATTCGATCAGTAAAATTACTATGTTAAGTGAAACTTTGTTTGAAGAGGTAACAATGGGTATATGTTCCTTTGTAATGAAAATACTAGTGACTTTATTATAGAGTAAATATCTTTATGTATAGAACTTTAAGTTTGTATACGTGTCAAAATGTAAATGGTTGTTAAATGTAATGTTAGAAAGTTTCACTTAGTACACATATTAAAACTGTATATAGTTATCAAATATAATAAATGTCACACGTAAAGTAAAAACTACGGTATTACAGAATTATTCAAAGTGCAAAAAGTAGTGTAATTAGTTTTCGAGTTTGTGTGTATTTTTTTTTGTAACTCCTTCGTTCTGATGTTCTCTTAGCTCGAATGTAAATTGGATTGCAGAAAACGTTCGGGCAAAGTGTTTGTGTCCCATCGCGAGCTGTAATAGAGATGTAGCGCGTTCCAGATTTAATAGATAAATGGTATGCATTACGCAAATAGAATTTTCGCTGGGGAAAAATGGGAGCGCAGCGCGGCAAGGGTTGTCTGAACGTAATCCCGGTTCCAGCAAGTTCGGAATGGCCAAGTTTCCATGGCGGAAGTCGTAGCCTAGATAAAGACTCGCCCTCAGTAGAGCCACCAGCAAAACCCTTACTACACTCTACATAGAACTGCACACAGTTTCGCAATTTATAAGTACAAAGGGGAGCAGTTTTGCACATTACGGCGTCCACATACTAAACATCCTGCTCTCGCGACCCGCTTAATATTTCAACACGTCCTGCAAGAGAGAACCCAGAGAGTCCTGACAACGTACTGCTCCTACGTGACAATCCCAAAAACATACTCAACACACACACTTGGGTGTAAAAGAGAAAGAGAGAGAGAGAGAAACACATGACAACCAAAGTTTGTTCCGAACTTTTAACCTTCCAACGAAGCCGACAAATTGAAAAAAAAAATACACACACGCATCTATATCTATATATATAGTGAAGGGTGTGAGATTGCACGGAATAGACGAAAAATGAAAGTGAAAAAGATGCGATACTTCAAGGGATGTCAACGAATTTCGACGTGGAACCCTTCGCTGATTAAATTCTTCCTCCGGCGCGAGTGAAAGTGAAATGGACCATGCCCAGATAAGTTCATAAAGCGTATGAATTGTTATCTGTACGTGTACACTTGACTGCATCAATTCCAAATCAAACTCGAGCCTGGGTGTGTGGAAGGATCGTATCGCCATTGGGGAGGACAACCGAAATATGATTGATATGCTTTCGCTTAATGCAATCAGACAAGTTCAAGAACCCAGTAAACTGGTTTGTAAGTAAACAACGGTCTAATGTCTAGACTTGTGCGAAAGGAAAACAACGCAAACGGACAGCTAAACGTATAAATTAAAGAAGTAATTCGTGCGTTTAAGGCGCTCTTAATTTAATGTCCTGGCGTTCGCTGAATTGCGTAGTACCATTTTACTCTAATTGCCTTCTACGAAAATAACAATAAAAAAAGATGAAGGTAACGGTAACCTTTAATTAAAACCTGCATTATTCCAAATACAGGTAGCTTTGATAACTTACGAATTCATTAGAATTAATGAAATCAGGATATAATTGAATGAAATCAGAAGAAGATAGAAAGCAAAATTAAATATTTATGGTTAAAATTGGTTGGGTGATACATATACAAATGAGACGTTATAAATTTGTAAAAATAATCGATGCCACTTGTTACAACATTTTTAACTAAATATTTATCTAACTTTTATACCAATTACCCCAAAATAAAGGTTGAATTTCAATATTTCTCATGAATACATATAATTTTAAATATAGAACGTCCTCATTACAGCATTTGGGGTAATTCACCCCGGTTCGCCAACCACTAATCTGAGTAGTCGAGAATAAGTTACTTATTATATATCACTCAATAAACAGCTTTTGATATATACAATATAATCGAATAATTCGGTTATCGAACAACCGTAAATTATTATTTTGTTCGAAAACCGAGTTTATAATTTAGTACTAATTTGATAAATATTAAAACATCATTTTTTGTTATGAAATAATATGAGTCACCTTTTCTTTTTTTACAAAATGCATAAATCTGTCCATTCTACAAATATAAAAAGACCTGAAGATAATGACGATGTGAGAAACTGAAAAGTAAATTGATGTGAACCGAAATAATTTGAACTAATGAAGCGAACTTCGAATGTCCAGACAGTCCTAATTATATCATCGCCGATATTGTATGTGGATCATTAAATTGTGTAACATTTCATCATCTCCAAATATATTTTTTTTTATTAATACTAAGCACAAAAACATATGGTTAAGCAACATTTCCTGGTTTTATATTTTAATAATAATACTCTAATTGTTAAAGAGATTTTTTTTATTAATAATTTTTATAATTTTGATAATAATTCAATAAGGGTGTATTTTTTTTTCAACAATTTAAGTTTTTTTTACTAATTACAATTTATTGGTACAATTAGTTTATATAACTACTTAAGTGTAGCTCTTAAAATGATTTCTTAAAAAATATTCACTAATGAGTTTTTTTTTTAATAATTTGTTTAATTTAATTTGTTTTATGTATCTACTTCTATTTAATTCTGAAATTTGTCCATCATTTTTACATTATTTATGTAAATTTATTGATTCTGATTTGGTTTAATTAATTGTTACTACTTTGTGTAATTAAAATTTATTAATGTATTTACTTTCATTCAGTTACTAATTATAATAATGTAAAACAAATTTCTTATACTTTTTACAAATTTTTACTAATTCATATAATAATTGAGCTGAAATTCCTATATCTACATTTGTAGCAACTTTTTTAGAATATGATGACAACAAGAAGTCTAAATATAGTTCCTAGTAATTCAGGAAATATATAGAAACTATAGAGTATTTTTCTATCAATAATAAAGCCTTTGTTACTACTTTAACTAATTACAGTATTATTGGAATAGTAAAACCCTTATACAAATAAATAATTACAAAGTAAACCACGATGTAAATAAATTGAATTAGTATAAAAAGACATAGGAGATTCGGTTGGAAAATAAAATCGGACGGCGCATTAGTAACGTGCGAAATGTTACGTAATAAATAAATATTTAAGTACTTCTGCGGACGCAAAGAAGGGAAATGCACATTGTAGATTTTTAAATTATTCACGTTGCACGTGTGTCGGAATTGCGGTAATTGCAAGAGCCATTTAAAAGTTTAATTCGAGGCCTTCGTACCTCCAACTTTACTGCCCGTTCTCGAGCTCATTTTTAACCCTTCCCCGCAATCCCAAGTATAGCGCCCTTATTTTCTCCACACTGCATTTACAACCACCGCCGTGCCGTTAATTTAATACACACTTTTCACATTCGAGGTCGTTCCGCAAGTATTCAACGACATTCGATTCCGCTTAATCGGGACTCATCGGGACTAGTACAATTTGTCCCAATTTAGGGGCTGGCCTAATTATCCAATGTTCTATAAAAATTACAGGATTCAGACACGATTACTGTCCCGATTAAACGGAATATTGTCCAGGTAAAGCGAAAAAAATTTGTGTTATTTTCTTTTTGTTCTTTAGGATTTGTCCCTAATAAGCAGCTGTCCCGATTTACCAGTGTCACAATTAATAGGAATTGTCTATATATATATTTCTTTCCATACAGAATTACATCTTCCCAATTTCGATTCCTGCATAGCAACAATAAAAATAATAAAAATAGCAGAGATAAATGCGGGAACGTTAATATTTTTAGAAAGTTTTGCGTCCGTTGAAAGGGTTTTGCAATTGAATTAAGTCCAATAAAAATTAAAATAAATTTCCATTAAAACTTGCGAGGAAGGGGTGGCAAAACGGTGGCGCCTCAGCGTGCTTCCTGCTGGAAACCGGAAATGGGTTTATATCTTAAGCAATTCATTCATAAAGTGCCCGGAGATGTAGGAATGACGCAAATGGGTCACTTGGGGGTCCAAGTAACCGGAGCGAATGTCCTCGCGGAATTAAATTTCCCGTTAAAAATAAAACCTAACGGACTGCTGCACTCAGCATTAGAAGGCGAAGGACTCAGCTACAAGGAGCGGACGTAAAAAAAAATAAATACTTCCAGCAGGAATGGACGGCAACGGTGTAATTGGGTAATGTAAAGAAAGGAGGGTAATTCCTTGGAATTAATTGGTTTGACCCAGGTACCTCGATTAAGGAAACCGCTCATAAAAAAAAACGCGTATCTACAAACCAGGATCATTGTAATAACAATTTAGGGAATCAATAATAATAATTATTATTCGGTCCATTTAATACTGAATTATGATGAATATCATCAAAATGTAACACCTGATATAAATAATGGTAGGAAATTCAAGAATGTAAGAAGAATTGTGAAAATAATACTTTCATTAATATTTAGCTATGAATATTTATACTAAATGACTCGATGTTTCGGTTTTCGAACAGAATATAAGTTTAAAAACCAAGCTAGATTAACGTGACAATAAAAATACTTTTACTTGATCACTTGTTTCACTTTATTTATGGATGTGCAAGTACTGAAGAAAACTCAGTTTTCGAACAAAATTCGGTTCCCAAACAAAAAATAGATAAAAAAAAGTCTCCGTTTTGAACAGAATAACATTACAATAAAAATACTTGTACTTGATGACTTGTTTAATTTCACGTATGCATGTGTAAGTACTGAATAATTCTCAGTGCTCTAACAAAGATTTCAGTTTCCAAACAAAGAAAAAGTTTCGGTTTTCGAACAGAATGTTGGTTTTACGTATGAACATCCAAGTACTTAATGATAGCAAACACAAACAAAAGTAAATGAATATACATGTTAAGTATTTGGGAATTTAATGAAAAATCGAAGAAAGATGATATGACAATACAAATACAAGTACTTGTCAAGTTTTAGTTACGAATCTGCAAGTAGTTTGTTTCGTGACACAAGCATAAGCAAATCAATATATGTATTTGGGAAAATCATGGAAAATCTAAGATAAACTTAAGAATTTATGAATCTTATATTATTGTTATTGTATCAAAATAATTTGAATTTGTAATAAATGAATGTAGGTCAGTACACAAATTTACAGTATATTAAATCTTTATAGCTGAAGCATTTCATGGATAAACAGAAGTTCCGTATAAAATGTATATAACCTGAAAATTAATTAAAGTTGAAAAAGCATGTTTAATGAACTTCAGAATTTCCGTAAATATTAAATGCCTCCTGATTCAGTGAATCCTGAAAGGTGAAAAGACAAATCATTTAATTACATCCACCTTCGTTGATTCACAGCAATCCTCGTTTCGATTGGATTTGGCGATCCGAATGATCGTTTCTTTTCCAATGTTTTCGTTCAGAAAAAGCGATCGGCTCTGTAGTGCCAGAGCAGCGATTAGTGATCACAATGGCTGTGGAAACGAGCGTCGCGACGTCGGCCTCATGCCAGTTGGCTAGACGACGCCGAAACAGAAAACTCCTGCTGGCCCAAAGCCAAGCAACACAACACAACAACGAAAAAGATAAATTGTATAAGAACAGAACATGGGGTAACTGCAGGTAACTAACTTTCTGGCTTAGTCATAACAAATTTTTGTGACTGTTTCCATATAAAAAAAAATTAGCATTTTCTATCCTGAAAACGCTGCTGTAATTGTAATTGTAATTTGGGATTAGCCGTACCTTTGGGATCTCATTCATTTCAGTGCGCGCGTTTTTAGTATTTCCGTCGGGCAACAAAACTACTTTAATTAAAGTCACTTTTACGAGTCCAAATTTTATTCCTTCGGGGGATGGCACAAAGCGAGAGGCGAGGGCGTAAAATCGGAAACAATTAAATTGTGTGCGACCATTCAGACAATAAATCGCCCACACCCAAAAAAGCTCTACCGTTCGGGATTCGAAAATACCCGTTCTTGCGAAAAATTACCCTGACTTTCCACCGTTCAAATTTACAATTAAACTGCACACTTCACAATAGGGGTGAGTTTTACTCCGGTATGCATGTAATATAATATTTCCATGAGTACAAACAAACACCGGCACTTTTACAAACATCATTTATAAAATAAAAACAATTTATTATTAAATTCATATTTTCACAAAATTTATTGTAATAACAATAATTATTTTCTTTCATCTTTCAATGGAAAAAATACTTTTTATATGATTTAATTTATAAATTTATTTATTAGAAAATGAATAAGAAACAAATAATAAATTGTCTTATAAATCATATATACAATATTTTAAATTATTTTGTGCGTTGATCTTAATTATTCAAGTCCTATTATGTAATATTATGATTACATTTGATCTTATATAATAAACTATGTAAATGATTAAACATATGAAGGCTATATTACAAATTATTGGTTGAAGATGTGTAACAGTAGGCTGTGTATAACGTTGTTAACCATGTCAAAGGGTAATTGATATCTCCTGAGCAGAATATATTACTATTCAATTGTTATTGTAGCAGTCATGTAAATTTGAACAGATTAATTATAGTTTCAGTGGACAACCAAATATCCGTGGACAATATTTGGTTTACAATGATAATTCTAAATAAATATTGATGAAATAGACCTTTAGTTTTGACTAAAATTTAATTTGTCAATTAAATTTCAATTATAATTATGTATTATTATTGTTTAAAAAATGTACAAAAAAACACAATTATTTTTCATAACTTTCATTTATTTCTTATTTTTAATAGTATTTTGCTAATTTCTTAAAGCATTTTGTGTATCAGTTTTATAATTATATAAAATCAGAAAAAAATATTTAAAGAAATACAAATTTCTTATAATAATACTTGTCCTTTTCAAAGTTTATGAAACATTAAGTTAAGTTTTATATTTATGTATAAATTTTAATTCGGTTGATGATTAATCTAATATGAAATATAAAATGTTATTCAAAATAATTTGCGTTTTCTATATGAATTTGTATGTAAATAATAAATTGTATTTTACTACTATATATGAATATTTAATTAAACATTTAATTACCTAGCAATATACAAATTATTGACTCAAAAATAAAAAAAAAAGTGAATGAAATATACGTTCATTGGAATCCGCATCGAATTGTCGTTATTTACAAAAAAAATGTCATACGGATTCATTAGAGTGTTAAATTAAATAGCATTGAAATTTATAGGTATTCCGGATGGTAATTAAATATGCAAAATAATTTTGCGTAATGCATGCAGCGCGAATATTTTCCAAATTAAGTGCATTTAATAGCTGATGTTGTTGTTGTTATATTTTTTATTGTTGAACCATTCGTAATTAATTAATTAGAGTGGCGCAATTACGTGAGCAAATAAAAGGGAGTTGATGATATCCAGAGCGCAAAAATTGAGCAATAGCGGATTATGTAATGCGGATGAACAAATTTATCCTTTTTCTGTGTACGATGGGTAAATATGATGGGACGTTATTGGGGGTTTGTATATAAATACGTGCGTTATTGAAGGTTTGATACATATGCGTACGTTATTGAGGGTTCGATACACATGCGTACGTTGTTGAAGGTTAAATACATATGCGTACGTTATTGAAGGTTGAATACATATGCGTACGTTATATAAGGCTGGATTTATATGCGTACGTTGTTTGGGGTTCAATACATAAGCGTACGTTATTGAAGGTTAAATACATATGCGTACGTTATTTGAGGCTCGATTTATATGCGTACGTTATTTGGGATTTGATACATAAGCGTACGTTATTTGAAGACATATGCGTACGTTATTTGAAGTTGGACATATTCACGTACGTTATTGGGATTTGATACATATGCGTACGTTATTGAAGGGTTTATATATATGCGTACATTATTTGGGATTGGATACATATGCAAACATTATTGAAGGTTGAATTCATATGCGTACGTTATTTGAGGCTGGATTTATATGCGTACGTTATTTGGGGTTCCAACCATAAGCGTACGTTATTGAAGATTAAATACATATGCGTACGTTATTTGAGGCTCGATTTATATGCGTACGTTATTTGGGGTTCGATACATAAGCGTACGTTATATGGAGACATATGCGTACGTTATTTGAAGTTAGACATATTCACGTACGTTATTGGGGTTTAATACATATGCGTACCTTATTGAAGGGTTTATATATATGCGTACGTTATTGGGGATTGGATACATATGCAAACGTTATTGAAGGTTATATACATATACATACATTATTTAGAGGTTGGAAAGCTTACTGCGTTTTAGGGGGTGGTTATTTCATAGGGTCCAACGATACAATTTGCTGGGCCCAATTAAATGTACAATTAAAATTTCCCTCTCGTCGTTAAACTGTACGCGTATCGCCAAAACTGGAGTCCATATTAGAGCCGCATAATGAGGCCCTTTTCGAGTCCTGTAGGATGATTGCCGTTTGGGTACTTAACAGCGAACGAAGAAAAATCGTGACCGATGAATGCTCGAATGGCGCATTTACAAATGTAATACTCCAGAATGTATGTCAAGTGCTTGAAACTCCCTGTTGTATTTAACAAAAAAAAATAATAGAAAAGTTAACAGTAGATGGCGTTGTTACACATTGCATACGTGGCACATTTATAGATGCAAAAATAAGTTATTGATATGAAATATTGATATTATCCTAGCAGCAGTGGGCGAATGCGGCTCTTTTGATAAAAAATGCGGCTCCCAGCTCTTAAAAGGCTTTAATATAGAAAAAATCATTTCACTAGTAAAAATAGCGATTGCAATGCTACGTGCGGCTCCATATTAACAGACACTTTGGCTCTTTGGTACAGAAAGGTTGCCAACCCCTCTTATAATAGAAACCACTTTGCATTGTACAACTTTCAAAAGTTAAGCAAATACTTTCACGTTAGTCTTTCTTAATTAGTCAAAAACCAAATAAGAATTTATTAATACCAATATTATTTTCTCTCAAGTTCTTAATCAATTAGATAATAAATATCTTATGGTCGATAGACAGTTAAGAAAATTCTATTAACTCATTTAGTCGAAAAAAAATGTTACAAACATTTTGTACTAAAAATATTTTTATTTATATAACTTATTAATAATTTAAATAAAAATGAATAATAATTAATTGATATAAACTACTTATTTGTAAAGACAAAACATTATAATTTTCAATTAAATTAAATATTGAAATAATTTAATAAAATTTAATTGAATATACTTTAATTATAATTAAAATTATTTACTATATGATAAAACCGTTGAATTCTCCATTTACAGCGCAATACTCATTGCTAATTAATACAAAAATATTAATGAAATTAATGAACACATAATAAATTATAATTATATATTGTGTACAAATAAAATTATATCAAAGGAAAAGTTGAAAACCCTAAGAATGTATATATTTCATAATAATTAATTCAGATTTTTTTTTTGCTTCATTAAGAGAGCGACTCGACTGCTTCGCAATCAATTATTTATCAAAGTACGATCCTAAGATCCTTAAAACTTGTATTAACTTTGTCTGAGTGGTAGCAACAGTGTATGTGTGTAAGCTATGAAACAACTGCGGACCGAGGCCCGAAGCCCCAGAACTTTGTTACGTAAAGCCCGCCGCTGCCACCCCCGCGTTTTGCAGTCTCAGTTTGGCGTTTCGTATAATTAAGCTTCCCCTTTGAGTACACCGCATGTATTGGCGCGCTTGTTTGCGATTATTTTTTTTATTTCCGATGGGGATGCGAAATTAGGGTGGTTTTCGGGTGTTGTGGAAGGGCGCCGTATGCGGGTGACGCTAATGTGTGGGCGGTTGTGCGTGGGGGCGGGATGCGAAGACTGAGGTGTCGGGGCTCGCTGCTAGATGAATGATAAGAGATTTCCACGGGGATGATAATGAGCTTCGCTGCAATAGAAACGAGGGTGTTTCTTTGTTGTGCAAAAGGGCGTCAAGGGAAACTGAAGGTGTCAGGTGCACAAACACAACAACCCTCTGCAAAACCACGCAACGCGTACACGCCTTCACCTAATTTTGGTGTTTCGTACAACTTTTTTTTTACCATTAATTATTCACATTTCATACGGCAATTTCCGGTTTTTCTTCAGCTTTAGCAAGTTTTATATGTAAAAGTTTAACTTTGTTTTTCTAAATATTTTATCAATAAAATATAAATATCAATTTTCATTCATAGGAACTTTTAAGTTTAAATAAATTATAAAAAGGACACCTTTATTAAGGACACTATTTTAATAAGAAATTTAATCTCATTAATTGTTTGTCTTTGAAATTTTTCATTAAATTTTCTTAATATTTTCTCATAGAAATACAAATATTAATTATTATTAATCGAAATCTTTAAGATTTAAAGAAATTATGTAAAAAAGATCTTTATTAAGTATTTTTGATAATTGCGCATAAGGATTTAATAAGAAATTAACAAATTTGATTTGATTAAAAGGAAATTATTTTTCTGGAAAAGAAAATTTGTGTTTAATTAATAAATTAATTTTTTTCTTTCATTGATATTTTATAATTGAAAAATTAAAGAAATTATACCCTTATTTAAATATTCTTTCAAATTTTAATAAGAAATTTCTAAATGTTATGTTATGTTTACAAATAATTTTCTCTCTGATTACGAAAATCTTTGTTTAATTCAGTGTATTCAAGGCTTCTTTTCTCCTCATTAAGATAAAAATATGAAATTTACTGTAAAGTTTGAAGAAATTATGAAAGGGACATCTTTATGAAAGATTCAATTTTAACAAGAAATTTGAAAAATTCTAATTAAGAAGAAAAAAAAATTTTTTTTCTGCAAATAAATATCTGTTTATTTCAGAAACACTATTGTAAATGTGCTATATTTCAAATTTCTACAATAATTTATATAAAGATACACGTTTCATGCTTTAACCTAAACTATGTACACGTTTTATTGGACACTAATGAATAGTAATGCACAACTGATTTAAAAGCTTTTAGTTAAGAAGCTTAACTCTCACCAAATGGGTAGAGGAAAAAGCTTATGACCAAAACCACATTTTACACGACTCATCTATGTATAATTAAGTATATTTTAACGTATTTTCTTCAATAATATACTGCAATTTTCACTTTTTTGAAAAAAAAATTATGAATAATTAATATTCAAACTTTAATTCCTTATTAATATTTCGTGCGTTCATTTTAAGTTTTTTTTTAGTTACAATTTGTTTAATAATAAACGACACAAATTGAGAAAACATGTTTTGTTAATCAATGACTTCTCAAAGAAATGTATTCTTTAACTCTATGGCCTATCAAGATTCATCCTTTGACATACCAATCAAATTAAAGGATAATTCCTCTTTCTTGAACATTTCTTAGAAAATTATAATAATGCCCCACTAGGCATGTTCAAAAGGTGGGACAATGCGGGCCTCAAGGTCCCTCAAAGAGTTAAACAAAATTTACTTAAAAAAAAGTGAAATTAACAAACATTTCTTGTAATTTAATAGTAATTTTTAGGTCAAACTATGTTTGCAACGTAAACTATGTGTTCCGTTATAATAATCTCTAATGAATAACTGTAGCTATTAGTTAAGAAAGTTAACTTTCGACGAAATCGGTCGTTAAGTTCATCAATTTGTCGTCATCCGCTAATAAGATCCAGGAATTTCTTTAATGCATCCAATATTTTACAAGTTTGCAAACTTTAATCCCACTCACTTAATCCACTTTGTTTCCATGAAGTCTCCTCGAACTCGCCTTATCTCCACCATGTTATCCTAATCATTTTACGAGGCCCCTTCAGCATCGGCGGTCCTTCCAAATCCGGATATAACGTTCAAACACACATCCACATGTTTACGACCGCCTCATTAAACCGACCACCAAGCAACCATCCGCATCACCCCAATCGCTTAAAATGAATGTTAAACTTTTTTCTTCCTCCATCCGCATTAATGAGTCGGATCGCATTTCATTTTGCGCCGCAAATTGTTTTATATCGAATTTCGGATCCGCAAGTTGGAAAGCAATATAAGTTGCGGCGAGTCAAGAGGACGGATGGTGAAAAAAAGGGAAGACGTAAAGGGATGAAAAGAAGAGAAACGAAATGGGGGATCGCACGGGTGAATTGATTGGACCCGACCGAAAAATTCAATCACTGCTTAAAAATTCATGGAATTATAACATGGGGAGGAAATGCAATCAATCAGTCAGTGCAACCCTTCCTACCTTTTTTTTTTCTTTCCCCAGTTTTTTTTTTATATTATTTTCATTTCGTTCGCTTTCGTCGTGTGCGTGTATTTTTTTTTTTCGAATCAAATAAATATTTCCTGCGTGGAATTTATTTGAAGAGTAAAACGATTCCGATGATGGAATTTTATCCTTGGGAAATAATAATAATAAAGGGAAGGAACGAAAAAAAAAGGACGATGCTTTGCGTAACTCACGGATTTCTCTTTTGACGCTCCCACGCAAAAAAATAATAATCATATTTTGGTTTAGAATTTTTTTAGATTTGTCGCATATTCTTTTCCAGCAATTCTTTTATTATAGAAATTCCGTTATGTAACATAAAAAATTTCTATGTAGAAAAATCTACATGGAAATAATTTTATGACAAATTGCAGTTATCTAATAAAATCTTATGACAAAGTCAATTTTATCTACGATTATTCTTTTTTTTCTCTCTCTAAAGAATCAAAACTTTTGTCAGTTTTGAATTACGAATTGAATAATTTTATAGAAAACCATTAGAAATTGGGATTGGACAACAAAATACATTTTTAAATTCTAATTTCGTGGGCCCTAAAAAGTAGTGTGGGTCGAAAAAGCTTGAGGGCTTTATATCTAGTGCTTAATGGATGAGAATGAAAATAGGAAGAGTTGTTTTAATAAATTATTTTTTTGAAGATCTAAATTGATTTATAAATTAAGTTCAAAACTGAAGTGTATATAATTAAAGTAGGAAAAAAATGAGAATAAATACGCTCGATTTATTTGCTTACGAGAAGAATATGCGTTACGTCAGCAAGATTTCTTCGGGACATTTAGGGGGAGATGCGTTGGTAATGGCGCGGAGAATGCTGTGGGGTGAAAGTTGGTGGTGACATTACAAAGAGAGCGTCTTAAAATATTAGAAGAAAAAAAAAACATTTATTTTCTTCATGAAATGAATTCTACTTATGACGCAACATTCTGCAATATGTTTATAGCAAGATTAATGAAGGAAGTATGTGGAAAACAAATGATGCATGTATTTTGGTATGGATTATGTGATTATAGTTTAGATGAAAAATCGTATCAGCTTCGTCCAGTAGATTCATAATCTGGGAATCGGGGAATTGCATACATGATTAGAGCACCTCCATCAAAACAATGCCCGCTGGTCAAATTACACAATATACATAATCTTTGTTGTACCTTACAAATGAAATAACATGTGCAATGTACACGTGCTCAAAGGATTCCATATGATGCAGAGAACATATTTTCTTTGAATTATTTTTATTTAAAACCCTTTCATGAGGACCCAAATGAAAATTAGATGGGGCCCTCAAATTTAAACTTTTCTATGATAAAAATATACATGGGGCCCACAGATTTAGCCAAGCTTTGGGCATGCCCAATATGCAAAGAAACATGCAATATTTCGATTGACTGCAAATATTGTTTAATTCTTCATAAATATTTCATATTATCAACACTTTTCTGACTAAACTAAATTAGTTACATAATTTCTGACAATTTCAGCTTCAATCCATTTTGTTTTTTGGATCAAATTATGGGGGTAGATGAAACGGAATATTTTACTGTATATAAAAGCGGATTTCTTTCTGGTCTGTTGTTCGAGAAGGGAAAACCATGGGTTTTAATGAACCGTCGGTGCGGATATTATTCATAATTTAGTGGACATTATTGCATCGCCACTTTCTTGCCGTTGCCAGGAGATGCGCTTCCACGGCTCCCCCAGATCGGCTTACGTAATGCACGTGGGGGGGCTGTGGTGTTTGCAGTTATTGCTCTCCACCCTCGTTGTTATTACATCTGCCATTGTCCTGAATCTTTCTGCTACAAGCACGTCGCCTTAATAAGGAAACTACATCGTATTCAATTATTTTATATTAGGTTGCTCTCCCTCTCTCAGTGGACATTACTTTTGTATTATATTTTAGTACAATTTTAACAAGCTCAATTGTTGGATTTTTTTCACAAATAATATATTAATAACATACAGAAGCATCTTGCTTACATATTTCGTCCTTTATTTAATTAGTAGTCTTGTTAGTCAAGTATGAAAGAGAACATGTTGCAATTCCGAAGCACTTAAATGTTTAAAAACTGGAATATGAAACGTACTTGCATATAATTTAATATAATTAAAATTCGTATATTATACGCATCCATATATATTCAAGATTGCATAACATAAATTGATAATATTTAAACTTAAACTTTTATTAAAAAGAGACTAAATATCCAATATAATTGTATTAAATATAATTAAAATTCGTATATAATACGCACCTGAATATTTTTAAATTTTATTTAAAATTGGACGTTAATTAATAAAATTTAATCTTAAAAAGAAAGGAAAATATCAAATAAAATAGAAATAAAATTCGTATATAATACGCACTCATATTTTTCAACTGAAATTATATAATATATTTATTAATCAGACTTAACCTTTTACTAGAAAGAAAGTAGTATATCAACCATCATCAGATACGACTAAAATTCGTATATAATACGCACCTATAAGTTTTTAAATTTTATTTAAAATTGGTCAATTATTAATGAAACTTAAACTTTTAATAAAAAGAAATGAACATATTCAATAATATTAGATACAATAAAAATTCGTATATAATACGCACCCATATTTTTCAATTGAAATTATATAATATATTTATTAATCAGACTTAACCTTTTACTAGAAAGAAAACAGTATATCAACCATCATCAGATACGACTAAAATTCGTATATAATACCCACCTACAAGTTTTCAAATTTTATTTAAAATTGGTCATTTATTAATGAAACTTGAACTTTTAATAAAAAGAAACGAATATATTCAATAATATTAGATACAATAAAATTTCGTGTATAATACGCACCCATAACTTTTGAAAATATTATTTAAAATTGCCTAATAAATATCTTAACCAAACTTAATCTTTTAATAGAAAAAATTACATACAATTACGTATTATATATGAATTCTATTTAGTGAAACATAAAAATTGATTGATACAATATTATATCAAATATCAACGGATACAAGTGTATTCGTATATTATACGCACCCAAAATTATTCAAAATCACAGAATTAGTACGCTTTTTTAATTACTCAAGTATAATACGCATCGCCGAGTTTTTCAAGCTAAACATGTAAAAGTTGTGCGTATTATACTCGAGATTTGTCAAACTGAAAAAATATACAGATTTTAAAATAAATTGTTTAGGATAGATAAATCAAAATTTTGTTACAATATATTTTTATGAGATATGTGAAAATAATCTATACTGTATAGATTGTAGCCTGTTGAATAAGATTTTGTTTCATCAATATAAGCTTACAAAACGTTATCCATTTCGTACATGCAGGAAATGTAATTTAGTTACGTGCACTTACTTTCAATCAACTTCCTTCTATACACTTATTCTTTTTTTGTGATGTCAGTTGATCGTGAGCGTATTAAATCGGATCCCATCGCGGTGCAATATCAATTACAGTGTAGTTTGTCGGTAGCAATAAACTCATTCCCTTAATGGATTAGAGGATTTCCATTTCGGGATGAGAATTGGGGGAGAGGAAAGGGCGTTCCACAGACCGTACATAATTAGAATGGAGGGCTTCGCATGCACCGTACTGATAATTGCATATTACGCGGATCATGCTGGTGTTAATTGGCAATAGCACCGTGTCTTGGTATGTGAATACATCTGCAGCTCAAGTGCTTGTTACCTTTAACCAGATGCTTGTTTAACTATCTATGCGCATTACGCAGGAGCTGAACTATATAATTATATATGTATATACATATATCTTGGTATATATAATCTAGCAATAATACCTTGAGGAACAGGATCATCCTTGAGAAAATATTATCCTTAAGCTCCGAATCTACCAAATGCACTCCCAATTCCAATTTCCACCTCACCTGAATTAGATTCAATTAAAACATGAAGCTTTTTACAAAGTGCCAATTTCCTAAAATAATTATAAAGTAATTCCATTGAGCAAGTTTAATACTTTATTAATTAAAAATTAGTTTATTTTTTATTTAGAAACACTACAGCCTTTGTTTTTGTTATGTAAACAATAAATTATTCAAAAGAAATGCACATTATCAGTTTTTTTTTTAATTAAGATTTATTTTGGTAAATTTGTATTGGGCCAAAAAAAAATTTATGCACTTTCTACCTAGTTTTTTAATAAATTCTTGTAATGAATGGATTCTGAATATTCATTGAACATTAAAAACGTAGATTGTACGAAACTCATCTGAACGATTGTTGCATTGTTTGAAGTGCCGTCTTCGGGCAAGTTCAGAAATTCCTCTCTTCCATAGATAGATGAAAGTCCCCATCTGATGAATACTGCATGCAAAAGTTCTTTTCAATATTCCCAGAATACACGATCCGAAATGCAGAGAATTTATAATTTAAACGGATCTCGCGCGACTCTAAGAACCCCGCGCGCAATCTTATTTTAGTTTTTTTTTACAATGGAATAGAGAAAACTCCGAGTGTAATAACATCTGTAGACTTTTCCACAGTAGCTTATTTGATTAAAAAGTTACTTTAACTTCTTTTTTTCAACTATTCTGCCGCTTCCCGCCGTGTCTTTGCAAAGTTTGTACTGGAATGGGAAGACTCTGGTTCCCATCGCAGCGTTGCGGCATCGCAAAGAATGGAAGAAACATTAAAAATATCCGAGTTTTATTTGGACCATTTATTTCATTGCATAGTTCATCTTTCTGCTCGTAAAGCGCTTGCAGGATATGAACTTTATTATATTTTATAGGTTTTTTGTTTGCATGTCTCTCTCTCTTTACATTTTATTTTTATGTAACATTAAGTAGTTTTTATTTGTAATTTTATTAGTTAGTAAATGCATTTTAAAATTCATATTTTAATATCGTCATTAATTTTTTGGGAATATAATGTTGTATGCACACTATGTTTTATACATGTTAGTCATGTGTATCAACTAGGATTGTAGCAAGATCTCATTGACATTGAACTACAATTGTACTGTAAATACATATTAGTTGGTAAATTTAACAACCATAATGTTTCATGAATAGTTTGTATATAATAGCATTGGTTTATGTAATTATTTCTATCTTATTATTGTTAAGAAATATAATATAAAAATATAATAAAATAATACTAATTTATCAAAATTTTTGTCTTTAGGAAGATTTTTTTTAATTTGTAATATCATCAAGCATTTACAAAATTCTATATCATGCTTGGATTATTTGATAAAATTAAATCTAATATTTCTTTTAATTAATTTAGTTATTGAATAATCTTTGAAAGTTATTTTAATTTCCAATTTTTCACTTTGGTTTTAATATTACTAATCTTAAATAAGTCAAATGGGTACTTTTCTTAATATTAGTTTAAGCAGTATTTATATAAAATTAATTAATAATCATGTGAAAAATAAATTGTTACTTCATACGCAAAAAAATCAAAGAATTACAGTTTTCCCTTTCATTAACTAACATTGATTAATTTTTATATACTGTTGATGTTAATTAAAGTTACAATTACGGAATTCTTTACAACTTTTCTAAATCAACTATTATTAATTAATTTAAGAAACATTCTTTGAGTTAATTAAATGTTACGGACATTATATTAATTAAAAATAAATTATTAAATTGTTTGCAATTTTACAATATTTATACAACGAACACTTAAAAATTGCCGTATTATATTTAAAAACCTAGTTTAGTATTTTTTTCTATTTTCCAGTTATGATTGCAAGATTATATAATAAGTAAACTAACTGACTTATATAAAATATTGTATTGAACCATTGGAAAATGTATACAATATATATTTAGTAAACTTGACTTAATTTATTCCTAAATATTAATCAATTTCATTTCATTGTATAATTAGAATATATTTAATTGATAATTTCAGTATTTTAAGATTGTCTTCAAATATTTTTAATACATTGGAAAATCTAAATATTTTTTTTTATTATGGTTACGTCCATTTGTTCCTTTGATAATTTCAGAATTGTCTATTTTTTATTACAGTAATACATCGCATAGTGCGGTTTCGATCAGTGCGGATTCACTCGAAAAGGGTTTGAAAATTTCAGTAGTTTTTTCTTTCGGTAACTTGAAGATTGTAATAATTTACGTAAATGTCTATAGCATAGAAAGAACGCACAGCAAGACCTCGTTTAACACCTAGGATGCGTTTTTAAACGACAGGCGCTAAACGAAACAACGTTAAACGAAGACACATTAACATATTGCAAATAGAAAAATTTAAAGCATTTTTAGCTTCGACTAGACTATCGTTAATTGAAGATTCTCTAAACGAGGTTTTACTGTATAAAGTTCTTTGAATATTTGTGTATTGAATACAATGACTTTCAATAACCAAGTATTATTTGGAGCGTTTGCTCCATTGCACAGTTTATCATTCTGGTCGTAAAACCCTTGGAGCATATGCACTTTATGGATGGTAATAATTGAAAAAGGAACAGGCGAGAAGAAACTTCCGAAGAATGCGAGACGTCCTGCGGTACATAACCGGCTGATTTATACTACTGGTTTACGGTCTCACTCAACTGTTTCCTGCGGTATCAACGTATTCAGCGTTAACCGTAGGAATATCGAATCGCGGTTATAATTACATTGTTCGTGGTAATACTCAAAGTATCGTCGCACGAATTAATTAAAACGCCGCCTCCTCCTCGTGTTTCGGGATTAAACCAACAAAAAAAATACAGCTATACATATAGATCCAGAGGATGGGAACAAAAGGACATAGTTTATGGCGTTAGGGGAATCGCAGGGTTTTGCGGTTCGCATCTAATGAGTTCGTCCTGCATTCGGTATCAGATAGGGCGCAAAAATGGGCAAACACGGGGAATTAATATCGCGGGCGAAATTCGAGCCACCCGGATTACGTTATTAAGGTCCGTGAGGTGCGAAATTGGCTCACGGAAATGAGCGTGGGGGTTTGGATGAGGGGTTGAGGTAGTTGGTTTGCATCTGCAACCCCTCGATGGCCACATCTTCGCTTAATTAGCACCCCTCTCCTGCCTACACCCAGCAAATTATTACCTCGTTTCGCTACAATATTATGCTAGACTAGTTTTCTAGGCTGCCACCCCTATTTCAACTCAGCCGGGTGCCATAAATAGATCAGGTAATGGAAGGCCGTGACGCGGAACATAGTGCATGTTGTGTATTTTCAGTAATTTTCAGCGAGCTTTTCAGTGCTGCGATTAACTCAATTTATTGGCCTTTAAAAGATCATTTGCGACTCGCGACTCTCGAAATACACAGGTTTTTTATTGTGTTTCCGGTGAATCCTATAAATTTGTTTACAAACAGAACGTACTTTTCTTGGCACAATTACAATTTTTTTTAACACAAAAAAAAACAAAAACAATCCTGATTTAAATAATCGCTTCATAGAACTTATAAAATAAATGAACACGGAAACTCATTATGTCTAAAAATATTTAACACTTATTGACTTTGTCAAATCGGTCATCCATCCATGCCATAAATTGCTTAACTTTCCTAAGTTTATATAATGCACGTCTCAAAAGTTTACATATGTCAGAAATGACCTAAATAGAATCTTTAACTTTCCGTAATTTAAATTATGTTTAGGAATCTACTGACTGGCATGTACTTAAAGAAGAAACAAATTACTAAAGCTCGCAAATATTGAAAAGAAAAAATGAATTGTGAATTGAATTTAATAAAATTTTTCTAATAAATAATATATAAAAATTTTCACTTCTTAATAATGAAGTGATAATGTAAATATTTATATAATAATATAAATAAAATTGAAATTCACACACATTATTTTGTTTAATACAAATATTTAAATTATTATTATATAATTTATAATAGCAAAGGATTATTATTAATATGTTAAATAAATAAATTATACAAAAATTTTATGAAATCATTATTAATTTGATAAATATTCAAATCTATCATAAATTTGTATATAAAAAATATTACATAATTAAATAGTCATGAAATTTAGTAACATTCTCTTGATTATTTTTTTTTAAATAAATATGTTAGACTAAAGAAAATTATTGATGTAATTAATTGAATGTTATTTTAAAATATGTTTTATTTGTACTGAAAAAGATGAAATATGAGTATAGGAGTCACTGGGGAGGTCATTGGCTAGGTAAACAATCGGATCAAGATGGATGGTAGGAAAATATTTACAATTGCGATGTGGGAGGATAAAGAAAATGAAGAAGAAGAAGACAAATATGAATGTACTCCACTAATTTCGGTCGTTTTTGTCGATGCAAGTGTGTGTGTTTACGTTGGCGCCTGGCGTGAACGAAAATAAACAAGTCTTATTTAAGTAGTTCTGGCATAATGCCGTACGCACGAAATGAATTGTATGAGCAACAAGTTTATTTTTGTATGCAAGCTTTTCAGTCATACATGCATACGCATAGTATAGCTATAGTTCCAATGCTATAACCACAACTCGGTCAAACCTGAATATTTGAGCTCAGCATCGGGAACTGTGTTTATGTGCAGACATGCGGATGCGTGCACATACATCAAGCTGCAATGGGAATATTTTCTGACCCCAAAAACAAACAGATTCCACCAGATACCATACAAATGTCCTGTTTTTCTGCACATCCTGAACGCGATTTATCGATGGATCGTAATGACTAATATTCAGTTTTAGCACGGATACTGATTGCCATTTGCTTAGCACCAAAATCCAGACACAAATCAATCTGTTACTGTTTTGATACATTACACTTAAGTAAAATTGATGTTTAACCTTTGATAATATTAAAAAATTAATATATTTTTCAGCTAAAATTTAACATTTTTGAATTATTCAATTAATTAAAGTGAACATTATGATGACTTAATTTAAAATAAAGCTAATTAATTCCAATTATTCTATTACATAATTTTTTAAAACTTGATTACTCAAATTATATAACACCACATAGATTTTAATAAATTTTTATAAATGAAAATGAAAATTTTTAATATTTTTCATATATTAAAATAAAATTCTAATATAAATTGATAAAAATAATTAAAGGGGTGTTATTTGATTTTGTTGGTTTAAATTCTTAATTTCTTAATGGAAAAACTTAAAAATATTTTCATAATTATTAAAATTCTAATTAATTATCCTTTATAAAAAGAAATTTAATTACTTCACAGCAGATTGTTCTCAAACATGTTTATAATTATATATAAATTTTTTAAACTCAGATTTTTTTTATAACACCAACACTTCCACTTCCTTCATTTCACTCCACGTAATACCAAAATATAATTTACTCTTCATTTACACTCCGCACTCACTTTTCAAGTAATTACAAACCTAATCCTGCCTTTTTAATTTTCAACACTCTCGTCTCTTTTATTACCCATTCTTACTTCTCAACTAATTACATCCAAATCCACCCCCTCTTTTGTTTCACTTTCGCACTGTTCCACTCTTATTTCTCTCTCTATATATATCTTTCTTCATCTCTCCTTCATTCTAGCTATCATTGCCTTTTTCCCTTGAAAGTATTACATAATTTCCGGTATTCGACGTCTTGCGAGCTTCCTCTCTCTTCCACTCTATTGCACACATTACTTCCAGAAACTTTACTCCCTTATCTTTCCCTTCCGAGAAGTAATACTTTTTAAATTCTTCTTTTCTTTTTTTTATTATCTTATAAACACATTTTTATATCCTATTAGTCGCATGATGAAATATTAACATAGTAAATTTATTAACGCTCTACCACATATATTTTTTTATTAATTCGAATATAGAATATATTTATCTAATCATTAAAAAAATATACAAAAAAATCTCACAGAGTCCGGATAACAGGTTTTTCCAATATCCCGGACTGTTTGAAACAGAACAAATAGAAAAATTATTATTTTTTTTCCGGACTATTCGAGATATTGCATATTTTTCTATTAATTCTATTACGAATATATTTATCTAATCATTAAAAAAATATACTGGAAAATCTCACAGAGTCCGGATAATAGGTTCTTTCAATATTCCGGACTGTTTGAAACAGGACAAATCTAGGAACCAAATAAACCACATAAATTCGACTTGTACGTGTACTGTACACGCCAATGACATAAAAATATCTATTATTATTATTTTTATTCTGGACTATTCGAGATATTGCTGTATTTACTATATACTATTAAATCCATTTAATTACAACAGGGTTATTTTTTTATTATAAATTTGAATTAGAGTAAAATATTATTTTAATACAGTTAAATTAATATATAAATTTTAATAATAGATTATGGATGGGGAATTTTACGTTCAATTAATTAAATGTAATTATTTCATACCCGGCGCGTCCACATTTATTTTAAATTAAAATAATTACTGTACAATATTTTATGAATTATAAATTTAATTTAAAAATTAAATTTTTATATTAACTAAAGTCAATATACATTTGTATGTAAAGTGGAATAAATATTTACTATAGTTTTCTTATTTTTACACAAACAAAGGTTGTTTGCAACTGACTAATATTTGATAACAAAGAAATATAGAAATAAGAAACGGCTGATATTTGCAATAATTGAAATGTATGGATATGTAAATAATACAAATTGATACCATTTTAATTGTATTTAATAATAATTATCAGGGCAGAAAGGCAAAGAAGAGATTTTTAATAATAATCAATTTGACTAAAATTTCAAGGTAAAAACTTCTAACAAATTCTGATTATAATTTATAATTATAGCAAATACTAAAACACTTATAGTAATTGCTTCTACTTCAATTTGAATTATGTAATGTAAGTGCTGGGTGAAACATCAAATTTGTAATACTTGTGTGAAGCTTTCAGCGTAGCTTTGAATGTTGACAAAGAAATCCAATCATCGAATTGATGTGTACCTATTTAACAAAAAGTTAAGCAATTGTGTGCTATTTGGATGGATGATTCTTACATTAGCACAGTTATTTATATGTATGCAATAACTAGAGTAATGTACATAAATTCTACAAGACTGATTCTTAATTTTAATAATTAAAAAAATATTTATATTTTTAAAATCAAATGAAATTTTTTGATAAAAAGTATAAAGTTTTAATAAAAGACATTGATTTTTAAACCAATTCCAATAACAAAAAAGCACGTATTAGAAACCGTACTAATCGAGTTCTTTAAACATTTTTAAAGAAAATAAACTGACCCTTAAAACCGCACTATAGTGAATAACTATAATTGACTCAATTCGTATTATATAATATAAATAAAAACATGAAATTTGTAATACGTGTTTGAGGCTTTCAGGGTAGCTTTGAATGTTGACAGGGAAATTCAATCATCGAATTAAATCTTAAACCGATTACCGAGGCTCTCGTTCTCCGCCAATGCATTTACTCTAAAGTAACTAATACCGCCTAAATTAGAAACCAAAGTGCTTAAGCAATTAAGCTCTAATAACATCGGTGCGAGAAAAAGGTGTATTTGCACAGGGGTTGGAAGACGGTATTGGATAACCGACACCCCGTGAAATTTCTCCGGAAATAGAAAGTAACTTAAAATCCAATTAAAATTTTAGCGAATTCACGACTAATAGCGCGTGCGGCGTTACATAATCCAATCGCAATCCAGAAATGATGTGCGTGCTACAAGGGATGTGCGAGTGCTGCAAGGCAATCGGATCTACCCCCATTGTGTAAAGCCGTTCAACGGGATTAGTGCGAATGCAATTATAATTATTCGAGCCGGGAATTGCATGCACGAGAAACGAAACGCAACAAAAGAGGCGGCGACAATAAGGAGGGAGGTGGATTTGATGGTATGCGCACTTCCGTGGGTATTCCGTTGCATTAGGTAATCTATGTTGGGTAATGTGTATTTATGGCATCTTCACGGCCCATAATGGTTGCAATAAATAAATTCGATGACCTGCAGCCTGCGTCCACGATTTATGATCTCGGGTAGCATAAAAATTTTCGCAACGGCGATATCTTAACTATAATGATGGACTTTATGGCGCCATCGTTTCGCAAACAATTTCCGTTTCCGGGGAAAAAGGAAAACATCATCCAACCCCGTCGCGCGGTTTTATGTTTTCTGCATGTTCGGACCAATGCGACCACGTTTATTGCGCATTATTACAAATAATCCCGCAGCACTTTATTGTTTTATGAGACCGTAAACGCGCCCCCATCTATTTATTTATTTACGTACGTATAATTAAGATTTATATAATGCATTATTTATCACATCACCTCATTACATTAACCTTCATCAACAAACAATGTAGCAACTTCTATTTTTAACAATCCTTTATTAATATTCAACAATCATTTGTATAATAAACACAAACTTTATTTTACCCGTATCTACTAAGGACAAATAAATAAAATACAAGTATTATCTATGGGTCAAAATGACCCGATTATTAAATATTTAAAAAAAATAGAACAAATTATTAATTTTTACAACAAACACACATTAATTATCATTATTTAAGAAATTTAAATTATTTACAACCTACTTTATTTTTAAAAACAGTCTGGTCAAATTTTGTTTCTGAGCAAATTGATCAAATTCATCTTTTCCATATTTCATGAAACGTTGCTGTTGCTTGGAGAAAAAAAACACTTATTTCTTTTGGATGCAGGAATAAGTTGTTTTATCAAAGAATACCAAGAATTATTATTTCTCAATGGTGAGGATTCATATATAACTCTACTGTTTACACCAGCGATATTAAATATGCATTGAAAAAAAGCCATAAAATATATGATATCAGTTTTTTTTTTGTATTTTCATGCATACTGGATATCAAAATTATTGATTTTTCCCGTTTTGATACATGGGAAATCAAAGTTGTTCCACTTTAAAATCTAAATATTGATGATATATCAAGAACGTATTTGCTATAGACGGGTCAATTTGACCCAAAAACACTAAAAATACATTTGCAATTCATGTAATTTTTTATTTAAAACTTTGCTCATAATTAATTATACAAATATTGTTAGTTTTATTATTAATTAATTGCAACTTAAATCGTTAATTAGTAATTATTTTTTCTATATAGGATTTTTTAATTGACAAAAATAATTAATATTATATAAAATATTATAGGATAGAGAAATTTATTATAAGTTACACTTTATTATTTTTTGTGTTTGTTTTAAAGAAAGGAAACTAATAATATAGAAATAAATTGAAACAAAAGTTTGTGAACTATGCGCGCAACGAGATATAAACTTGAAAAGAATTTATTAACTTTCAAAGTTTTGCGCATAATACAATCTATCTTGTCATTTATTTATAAGGCATTGAACGAGGTTTCGTTTCTTTTATGTACAGGCACAGTGCGGAATATTCAATGGATATTGGTGGATGAAAATTGATATTGAAATTGTGTTCCATAGACTTTCGTCAAGGTAATTGAATTTAAGCTATAGTAAAAGAAAAACAGTAAACGTACGTATAGAAACAGAGAAATATTGCTATAAAAAGTAAATTGTATTTTGAAACAGTAAAAAGCAGTATTTTTTCAGTAATAACTCGTTTAGTGTGGTTTAATAGTACATTTTCCAACTACATCAATTTCATGTTAATGGTGTATACAAATTATGTTTTATATGAGTCATAAAGGTTTGTATGTAATTAGAGATTCATGTATAATTGAAGTTGTCAGTTTAACTGTCATTGGATTCCTAAATTACTAATAGACAATTATAAAGTCATAAATATTTGTATGTAATAACATATTATAGATGGCAATTTAATTGCCATTGGACATATACATTACAGATTACAAAACTGATGGACAATTAGGTATGATCTTATGTATTGATGAGAAGTCATGAATGTTTTTATCTAATGATAAATTGCTGTTTAACTGTCATTGGACATATACATTACTATTTACTAATGAAAATTGACAAAACTGATGGACAATTATGTAAGATCTTATGTACTGATGAGAAGTCATAAATGTTTGAAACTAATGACAAATTACAGTAGTCAGTTTAACTGTCATTCGACTCCTAAATTACTAATATAGATGATTACTAGTATAGCTGACAGACATTTGTGTATGATCTATTGTAATGATGAAGTCATAAATCGTTGAATGTAATGACAGATTGCAGTTGACAGTTTAACTGTCACTAGACTCCTAAATTAATGGTACCAGATGTATGATACACAATTATGTATGATGAATTGTCATAAACCAACACTGATTTAGACTAACAAGTGAGACAATCAACATTTCAGAGCAGTATCAACAAACAGCACCTGAATGCTGACGAAGAAGAGGAGTTTTTAGTGGGAAAGAATCCCACAGTACCACGAATCCACCGTGATCCCTATGCAAGGTTTTCCTCTCCTCCCGAAAGCCTCATAAATGATTTATTGTAATGATGATTAGTCACAAATGGTTGAAGATAATGACAGCTGATATACTTATACAATATCATAATTGTTTGTGCGTAATGACTGATTGATGTTGTCAATTTAACTGTCATTGAACTCCTAAATTAATAATAACAAACATATTTTACTAAAAGTTGGTAAATCTTGACACTAAAATGATTTCATTAAAAAACATATTAACAATAACTCGTTTAGTACGGTTTTAAATATTAATCTTTAAAAGTTAAGATTTGATGCATTTGCTTCATTCTAACTTATTGATTTTTTCACTATTGTAAAAATTGGGTCAAATTTGACAGTTATTTACGTAACCTGAATAAACGTTCTATATTATACAATAAGTATGTTTATCTAGTTGAAATTGAAAAATAGGAATGCCATTCTCATACACGTTTTTCGTATTATTTAGTTTGAGTTTTGTATTTTGCCGGAGAAATAATTTCCAGGCAAGTCGTCTCGAGTGCAGAGTAAATATAAATTAAAAAGTTTCCCTTCGATTTTCCTACAACCCCTGCGAGTAGAGGAGCGTCCGGTTTCGACGTAGAAATATATACTTTTTTCAATTTATTTATTTTTTATTTATAATTTTCTCTCGCTGTCTGCCTATGCTCACACTGTTTTCCACTTCTTTTGTTTGCATCCACAGCGAGGGTGCTTTTAATATCTAATGGTGTGCATTAAATGCACTGTGGTAACGGCAAAATAAAGAGAGTCTGGCCTCGAGGTAATAACAACCCTTGAACGTATAATCAGAGGGCAAGAGCACAGCAATTACATTATGCACGAGACGACCAAAATGCAGTGGGCGAAAAATAATTACTGTTTGCGTGAAACAAGGGGATGCTGCAAGCAAGTTTCATCTCGGAATTGAATTTACGGATGCGAAGAAGGAAAAAAAAAGTATATAGTCGTCTTCGGCGTGTTGACATTTGTATACAGTAACGTTCGGTCTCTTCGATGTGCAAATATCAACACGGTTTATATTTAAATCCTATTTGCACGCTGAGGATAGAAGTAATAGTAATATCGTTTCTCTGAGGCGGGAAATTTAAAATTCATGGAATGGGAATCCGGTTTGCGTCGCCTTTAAATCACTGGACTCGGGTAGGCGCGAAAGAATAGATCATTATCGTGTTAATACGAAATTTCGCTCAAGAAATAAAAAAAAAACTCTTGCGAAAGTCGAAAAGTTCAGTTTTAACGGGAGATGTCGTAAAGTTTTCGATTGATGTCGAAGCACGGAAATAAAAGAGGTTGCATGGCAATTCCTGGATACGAGCGTACACTTCGATTCCAATCTAGCCAATCCTTATAGGATTGCGACAAATTTATACTGACTTGCATCGATACCTCTAATGCTATTCATGAAGTTTTTATTGGAATTTGTTGTATGATAGGAGTGCTTTTCGAGTCATTTTTTTTTTGGCTGGTGCTAAGGCTTCCTGTGTTCATATCGAGGGTTTCGGCTAATAAATACGTGCTTCCTGGGGGCGGTTGCGGCTGGTACTGGATTGATTGACGCATTTTCGATAAAAAATTGTCAGTGCGGACAAACCGCGTCAATGGCAAAAGGGGGCCGAAAGGCGAACGAAAATGGGCGAGAAAGAATGGGGAGCGAAAAAAAAGTATATATATGGAGAGAGAACGCGTTGGCGAAGGGCCTTCCCCGCCCAGAACCGACGATGATGGATTGATGGAAATTGTTTCTGTCCATCGATCATCCCAAAACGCGAACTCTAATTTTAACAGACAGACAGACACTGCGTCTTACAAACTACACTTTAAATATATACTGGCACCTATTTTACCATCAAATTAATTATCAATATTGACAATTTTACATGTCAACAGTTAAATTACTTAATTTCATAAATTTATTCATGAAACTATACAAATTTACAGAATTTATGTTGTATATTGATAATATTAGGTTTACAATAATTTATATATTTTATTTATTAAATCTTCATGTAGTATTCATAACTTGCATTATTAGTTGACTACTAAGTAACTTTTTTGAATTTGTTCGCTCTTTCCTCAATACTTTTCATGTATAAACGCTTTAGGATATTAATTGGCAAGTAACAAGTTTTGAAAATGTATTATAAATATGATGTAACATACGAAACTAATACTTAAGCTCATTTTGTAACATAAATTAATATAATTTCGTTCGAAGGTATTTTGAAAATTGAAAAAATTAAACAAGTTTTCGCTTTGTTGACATTCTTCTGAAAATTGAATCTATTAGAAATATTAATATTTACCATAAATATGTCCACTTTCCTGTATTATTTTTTATAAACTGTAAAATATTTACGTAAATTCTTTTGGTAATATAAAAAAGCAATAAATTTGTATGAAATTCATGTATAAAATGTCGTGTAGTTAATTAGTAAGATGAGTTTTGAAGACAAAGTAAAGTATAGCAGTAAAATAGAAATAAAGCGTTTGAATATACACATTTCCCATTAAAAACGAGAAAAGTTATGAGACCGTCGCTTCAATGTGGGGGAAGGGATGCAAAATAAAATCCGTCTTAACAATAACTTTGAAAGGCGCGAATTCTTCATCCAATTTTGTCACAGTCTCTTTATTTCAGTTTTGCAGCAAGTAGAACCGCCCCCTCCCCAAAAAAAGCGCAACGCAAAAGCAGAGCAATTATTTAAAACAGCCCCATTTCCTCCTCTTACATCTCCGGCCATACTTCTTCCCTCATGTGTCAAGTGCGTAAAAGTTTTCCAGCTTTTCGTCTGACCGAGGCGAAGTGGAAAAAATTTACATCTTGTTATTATCGCGAGTCGTTAAGGGAGGAAGGAACAACGGAGAAGGGTCGCAAGAAAAAGAGAAACTTATTTAATAATTATCCCCTGCGAAGTTTTTTAATAAAGGACACTTCTCTTTTCTTTTTTTTTTCACAATCCACGCGAGAATTGTACGAGATGAATAAAAGAGAAGAACAGACGAATTTCTTGGAAATTCCTTCGGGATGTTTAATTTAATTAATACCTGCTATAATTGTATCTTACTCAATTAGCTAATGAATTGGTACTTGTTTCTCTGATGAATTGAGCTGTTCTAAGAGAGATGGAGTATAAATACGAAGAAAAATAATGAAGATGTTTCTTTTTTATAATTATCCGCCCACGTTGAAACTCGTCTTGTGGTATGGAGCAGTTAATATAATGTTGTAGACTCAATTAACTGGAGGATTGAATGGAGTTATAATTATGTCGTTCCACGTTGGTACACTCCAACCCAAATATTGAACTCTGGTCGAACAATACGCAATTCCGGAACACGCACCATCTCATCTTAATACCATCACTAATTTGTTTATTTACTGGCGTTACGCTATGGTAAACATCCTGCCCTTAACGATCGATCCTAGCCCTGGATTTCTCTCAATTTGGACGTGGAATAAATTAAAATCGCCAAGGGCTGCGACCATTACAAAAGTACTTACACCAAATAGTCCACTTCCGTATTTTCCGGGCTTGGCACTTAATTATACTTGCTCGTACATCTCCAAACTCCATATGGGATATATACAAAGTGTATATATCCTGGGCAGGAAACACGTCAAGTATCATCTGCTACTTGACAAGTATTACTAAAATGTACTTGTCAAGTAGTGCATTGGTAATATGTATTGCGCAATAATACGTAGAGTTTGTAAATAGTATAATTTTTGTAAGTACTTGTACAAGTAAACAAGTACTTGGCAAGAATCGATTATTAAATAGAATTCACAGGCTTTGAAATTAACTTTTTGTAACTAGTACTAGTAAAGTAACCTTTCAATGAAACAACGTTAAACGAAGTCATATTAACATAGAGTAATTAGGTAAATATAAAGATTTTTTAAATTGCGAGTAAACAACGTTATATCGAAACAGCGTTAACCGAGGTCTAACTGTAATAAATGTGCAAAAGGCTATTGACAGCAGTATTAAATTCTTATTTATAGAATATTATAAGTGAGAATTTTATACGATTTATGTATCTAAAATCCACATTGATATGTGTTTCAATAAATTGGAAAATATCTTTGAGCTGTTTAAGCATCCCGAAATGCAGGGACACTTAAAGGAGACAGTTGTACTTTATCCTTGTTGAACTATGACCCGCGACGTGGGCGGAGTAGATAGTTTTTCAGGTCTGATGAGACCGTTTCAAAATTGATGGCCGTCCGACCCTTCCGACACCTTGAAGATGCGACTTAAATAATTCAACTTTATGTGATTTACTACTTAGTTACATTTACTCTTTTTTATTTATTTCTTCTCTCCTTTCTTATTACTAAAGTTCTTTTTTATCCTCTATCTCTGCTTTATATCATTAATGATATATTATGCCAATTTATTTCCTTCTCACTTTTTTACATATTATTTTCAATGAAATATGTTTCTACTTCGAATATAAAAGAAATTTTTTTTTTACAAATGTATCAGTTTTTCGATCAAATGTCCTTTTAAAATCCTCGATTAGTCCGATTTTAAATAATCCGGAATATTGACTCATACGTACTTATAAGGAATTTGCTTATTAAAATAATGTTTGATTAAATAATTTTTTTGAATCTAAGAACTTGAAATTTATATATTTTTTTTATAGACTACAACAAAAGTAAAGCTCTGAACAGAAAAAAAAAAAAGTAAAGAAAGCTGAATGGATGCAACCCAAATATAGGCTTTGGTTTTCCAAACACACTGTATATAAGAGGGGTCCCAAGCTATGTGTTATCAAGCTGCTTTACAAACAGTAAATTCCGGAGTCCGGACGTGACCACGGACCCCAATAGTCAGCATCCATCCACCCACCCCCAAGGCTTTTATTTATTTTTTTCCCTCGCCTCTCCGTCTTCCTCCTCCTCCTCCTCCATTCCTCGGGAGTTGGGGGTTGGAAGAGAGAGGTCTCGTTGCATAATGCACGGACATCCCCCTTCGTTCCCCTTTCGAAAATAAGGCCACTTTTCTATAGTCCACCCCCTCTAAAGGCCGCAACGGCGCCGCCGACGGCCACCATGAATATTATATCCGGTTTTCAAGTAAGCAAACCGAGAACGAAAAAAAAGAGGGAAAAACATTACAAAAAAAATGAATGCAAGAGAGAAGGGAAAATGCGAAAAGTCCTTTTCCGGTTAGGTAAACACGCGGCATACGCGGATTGAATGGAAGCGCGAATGGCAGAAGTAATTACGTGATTCTATAGACATTCATTCTTCAACTTTTTTTTTGTAAAAAAAAAAAAAACAAAATTTGCTTGCCTCATTTGAGGGAGGAAACGCGAAATGAAACACTGAATATGCAAATTTAAAAGGTTCATTTATGCTAGGAACACCTCTTGTTGATGGGAATTCAAACCCTCTGCTTGGCTTTATATTTATGGTGTATTAAAATTGCAAGAAGGTTGTGATGTTATGGTCGTGGGATCTGTTGGTATGTTGTTTAGATGGAGATGTTTCGTTTGAATTCGCGTGCCGGACTAATTGAATTGAGGATCGCAGGATCAGCTGGTTTTGTAGGAGTCCTGTACCAGCAATATCTTCACCCTAACACAACAACCCCCCAACTAATTAGACGGGAAGTTAGTCCTCTAAGTATAGGCCAGCAATTCCTGAACTGAAAACGCGACGTAACAGCTATTAAACAAATTTATGCGTCAAAACTAATTTCATCATAGTTTACCATAACCAACTTATTATATTATACACAGATTAATTATGTTTGTATTAGAAATATCATCTAATTATTAAATCATTAAATTATACATATTCCTCAATTAATTTTATTTAATTAATTATTATTGAATTTTAAACTTAAATTATCAAAGTTCTTTTAAATAAAATTATTTATTTTCTCTTCTTTATTTAGATTCTTTTAATTATTATATAAAAAGAAGGAAGCAAAAAATGTTTTGCTTAATTAGATCCACAAAATTAATTACATTTTTCAAAGCATTTCACATCTTCTTCACTATTGTTTTTATTTCATTCTGAATAATTTACAACTTATAACAATGCATTACAGACAATACTTGCATTCATCCGTTTATATTACAATACTTTTACTACATTCATATTACAAATTATGACATTAATTAATTAAAATGTCTTAACCCTGCGCCTCCACCACCATCAAATGCAACATTTCAATTATTCCCGCGGATCATTAAAATACGTAGTATCCGGCAATTGCTGTCAGATATCGGGTAATGGTCTAGTCTATCCCCGCATTAATTTTAATGATTAAAAAATACCTTTCGTGTATACACAATAGGTTTTCTCTTTGGTTTTTGCCATCTTCTACTTCTTGTTAATTTCCAGACCCGACGTCGTTTCCCTTTCATTACTCCAATTATTATAAAAATTCTGAACCAGACCTGACGCTGCATTCATCATTCACATAACACATTTCATAATTACGCGACCCATAAAAGTCTTCTTTTGTAAGCAGACCCATTGTATGTCACAATAAAACTTATTTTTGTACTATTTCTTTTTCTTGCTATTTATTATTTACTCTTGTTAGTTCTTGTTTTACATTTCTTATTTTCATTTACAACTAACATTTCATATACATTAATATATTTTTGTTTTATTTGTTAAACTATATATGTTCGTCGAATGTTGCTTTCCTTAGTTTGCAAGAGTTAAGTAATTTCTTTAGTGGATTTTATTTAAATGGGTGATCAAAAATATGTACCTAAATACATAAACTATAGATATTAGAAACTTGTTACTCCATACTTTATATTTCTTATTTTAATACAGAACTTTTATTTCATATCATTTCATAATTTTTCTTTATTAAACTATAAATATTCAACAAACTTTAATAGATTATAATAGTTAAGCAAATCGTTTAGAGGATACTATTTAAATGTGTGAATAGATTTGAATCTATTTACATATAGGTATAAAACAGAGATATTTGTAACTTTACACTTCTATTTACTGACTTAGAATTTTAAGAAAACATATTTGTCCAGAAAATTATACAAAAAATATATGTTTATGTTATTTACATAATGTAATGAAAGTTTATTTTTTTCAGAAATATTTCTATAGTCATACGTCGATTAACGAAAGTACTTCGTTAAATGAATCTTCGTTTTCAAAGGTAAAATATTTTAGCCATCATCTTCTTACATCCTCTTCGTCGTTATTTTAAAATTCCTTATTGATTGAGTCACCTGGATAACTTATTCAAACAATCGCTATTTTTTGTGTTGGCTTTAAATTGAAATATATGTTATGAAATATGGCTTGAATTTTCGGACTTCAGAGGTGACGTTAACAAAGGTTTGACTATATTTAAATATACTTTTCGAATTTGTACGAATTCTAAATACTTGAATTTATTTCAATTTTATGAATAAATAATTTCGTTAACATTTTACTATGCACAAATTAAAAATTAAATTAATAATTTCAAAGTTTGAAAATATTTTATAAAATATTTTGTAGATTTATGGGTTTATTCAACATAAAAAGAAGGTCAATAAGTTTCGCTTCGCTGCAACTTGCGAAATATTCGTTTTGTACTAAATTTAATGAATTAAATTTGCACGATGCCCGGGTTTTTATTAGCCCGTTTTAATAAATTAACCGGAAGCAAGGCCTCACGAGAACAAGAAGAAGTGAAAAAAAAAGAGAAAGAAAGGAGAGTAGAAAAAAGAAAAAATACAGAGAACTGGGAGCGAAGGAAATCGCAAATTAATAATTAACGTTCGTGTTCATGGGGTGAAAAAAAAGGATTAATCCAACAACAGGTTAACTTTAACAGAAGCGAAATTCACGTCGTTTATGTTATTAATTCGCGCAAGAAATTACAAACTTCGCGTGTGTTTTAATTGAGTTTCGCATTTTTTTTTAGTTGTTGTTGCCTTTTGTTGGTGAAAGTGGGGATGGTCATCGCACGCGCGCTTCTCTGCATTAACCATGGTTCGCGTTAATTTGGCGCGGGGTTGTTTTGGCCCTCAATAATGCAACGACAGGGAGGGCGGCGAAATGAAGTAATAAATACGGAAGTGCCCTTGGCTCGGAGGCGTAGTCTAATTTTTGGCCTGTTAAAAATTGATGGAATTTCCTACATGGCGTTCCTCTTTCATCTCATCCTCTTCCACCGCCCTTGACACTTCAACCCCCCGCAATCCACTACCACCTCTCCAACCCCAATTTCTTTTAAGTCATCGAGACCTAATGACCCGTGAAACCGGCGCCGCCATCGGCCAAATTACTTTCCGATGATGAGATCAACAAATAGATTCGACTCTTTCGTGTGCATTTTCTGTGTTATTTTTTTCTTTCGTGCTCGAAGGTTTCTTTTTTTCTATCGGCTGCTGGTAGTTAATATTCCCGGGATGAGACTTCTGGGCATTTCCGGTGCAAAACAGCAACAGCTGGTGCGGACTTAAAATTCGCCACGCACCAAAAGCGTCGAAACTTCAAAAGATACATAACATTAAAGGATGCCCTCCCTCCTTCGACTAAGGACACCATGGCATACTAATCGTGGGCCTAAGTAAAAGAATTACCAAGGGCGATGGAGAAACAAGAAAAGAGAATCATTTGTAAATGTTTCCTTTAAGAGGAAAGTCGTTAAGGCGATAAATGTATAAAACAAATACAGGAACACGCAGCTCTGAAAATTGATCAACTTACTCAATTTACAGAAAAAGTGTTCTATATTGGCTCACAACATAATTTGACTATTTATGTTATATTCATTAACATTTATATAAATTCATAAAAAAAATACATTTTAACAGATCATAAAGATGAAACAGAAAAGAAAACATCTATCTTATACTTCTGTAACTAAAAATGTAATCATTACTTGATTTGCTATTAAGAACATAATCAACTGGTATAAAGAAACTTAGGACAGAAACTAATTATGTAACTTAAAACTTTGTCACTACTTGATTTAGTATTAAGAACATAATCAACTGTTATAAAGAAACTTAGTATAGAAACTAATTATGTAACTAAAAATGTAGTTATTACTAGATTTGGTATTAAGGATATAATCAACTGGTATAAAGAAATGTAGTTCAGAAATAATTTGTAAACTCCATAATATATTTCTGTAACTAAACATGTAACTACAATAATTTGGGATTAAGAAAATAATCAACTGTTATAAAGATATGTGAAAGAAAAATAAATCTTTAGTTAAAACCCATTTTTACTAGTACTACTTGATTTGAAGATTAATTAAAGATATTATTTAATATATTTTTTTCTGTAACTGTAAAGAAATTTATTATGTAATTGTATATAGAATAATACAACATTTTCTCGGTTTATATATTTTTATTTGAGCAATGTAATTTTCAGATTTCCCAAAATATTTATCAAATTATACTATTTCAGTTGTGTTAATGAGTATTATTTCTGTTATAATTAATATGAATAACAAGAATGTAAACTCGGTAATATTACATTAATTAATTGAAAATGTTACATCAAATATGTGAATAGGTATTACATAACTATGGTAATCGGTTAATAAATGCTAATTACTGGGATTGCCTATAATTACACTAATTAATCATTAAATTATAAATACGGTAAATATGTTTAAAATCTCAATTTATTATAATAATATCCTTTATAGTAATTACCATGATATACAAACTATATAAAATTTGTACATTTAACATATTTACGTTTTAATTAATCTTATAGATTAAAGTAAATCTAAAAAATATTCTTTTTATCAATAATTTTTATTTTTCAGTTAAATCTTGCTGAAATTTCTAATAAGTTTAGTATTTATGTTCCGGTAAATACTGAAGTGAAATTATTAAATTTATGATAGTTTATTTAACGAAAATGGCAGGACAATCAATTTCAATCAATCTGTCAATAAAAAAAACAAAGAGTTTCACTGAAAACCGTGAAAATCTGAAATATTTCCACCGTCCGATCGATCTCCTCAGGATTTGGCGCAAGGATCTCACAAGAAGGACAAGCCTGTCCAATATTCGATATACCTTTCCTAATGAATTGCCATTCTCTCTATTTCTGTCCCAAAAGAAAGAAAAAAATAAAAGAAGAAGAAGTAGGCCAACTGGCAATCAAATTGTTATTTTATTTCATTGATGCGTCCTATTTTTTTTTCGTTCGCAAAAGAAAAATCGATCGAGCTTCTTCTCCGTTCATCTTTTTTTCTCTCTTTGTTTCATTTTCCTGCGGGATTACGAAAGCGGAAGCGTCGCTAGGTGTGCGTATGAGGTGGTGGATTTATGTGTGCGTGCTTATATACACACATACGCGTATGTGGATGTGTGCGGAGCTTATAAAAAATTTAAATAATTCCCCCGCATCCCCCTTTATATAATCCGTCAAGAGAGGCGTCGTCGGCTGCTCGCTTAATATTCGCACGTCGTTCCCGCAAAGTGACGCGACATCAAAACATCAGGATTCAGGATGGGTTCTCTCCTGCAAGGATGTGAATCCTGTGGATGTGGGCGGTGTACGGTGTGTGTGGTCCTGAATTAACTGAATCGATTCACGAATGCACAGGGAGGAAAAATATGACGGCACAAATGTCTCCAATCAGCGCCATTTAACGCAATCTTTTCAGTGAAACGAAAAAGTTCAAAGGGCGACATATTACCTTGTTGCTCACAAAAGCCTTTGCTTGACTTGTCAAAGACTTCGTTATCTTCAGTAAATATCATTACGCCAATAGAGCGTCAAAAGCGAGGCGTCGCGACGCATCGCGTCGCTTCGCGTTAATTGAAATAATTTCCGCGAAAAGTTTTCGTTGTTTTCCAGGGCCACCATTTGCATATCAATAAAGGCGAGTGCGAGACGAGCGGAGAAACAAAACAGAAGAAAGCATTGTACACGGCATGGCACGCCCAAAAACTTTGATGTCGCCGAATTAAATTTTGCCTCGGATTAACAAAAGCCGGATGGATAATCTTTTTCTTTTCATTTACATTTGTTTTTACAAAGTTTTGTGTTAATATTTGCAAATAATTAGGTACAGACCAGAAAATTACTTCTTAAACGGCTCCAATTAAAACTTTGTTTTTCTTTGAAATCAATCAAGAATTTGGAAGTATTAAAAAAAATGTCCATGCGATAATTGAAACAGAATAGGATAATTTATAGCTTCAATTTATTTAATTGACAGCTGTCAACGAGAACAACAGCAATTACTCTGATCTGTATTAAACTCATGTTGACTATTGTCTACTATACAGTGAATTTCAAGTACATATCAATTTATTTCTATCAATCAAATAACATTTTTTTTTTCAAGAATTGCTGAACCATTATTATTTGCAAATAGAATTTATTTCAATTATTTTATATTTCTTAGAAAATATGATTGTAATATGAAGACATTAATTCAATAGTTTTAATTTATACTTTTGCAATAGAAAATAGAAAATAGAATAGAAAATGCAATAGAAAATTATAGTATAAGAATATAATTATTTTAATATTTGTTAATAAGGAGCAAATTTAAATTATAACGTAAAGTTATTTTCCTTTTTATAGTCAAGTCTCTTTTTGTGTGGTTTATTTCTATTTAATTTAGTTCCTCGGTTTGTTCGGTTTCCAACAGTTTAGGATATTTTATGAACAAATTGTCTGCACTATGCAAAGTATTGCTGTAAATAAACAAAATATATTGAAGAAAAAAGTGTGTAATTGGAAATAAGACTGCTGGAGGAGTTTTAATCCTGTTTTTGATAGTACTAATTGGCAATTTATTCATTATTAAAAAACATTGAAAAATATTCTGATATGCAGATAAAAAATATAGGATTAAGGCAGATTCTGTTCAAACACCATGGATTAAAATTGACGTGAAAGTCAACGTTCCTAAGCCCAAAATAATTGTACTATGCTTATTTTTTATATAATTCACAAAAACATTTTTTTAATTGGAAGAAGTTACATCATAGCCTCGGCTCGTTTAAAATATAAATTGGCATAAGACTGTTAATCTGCAAATAATGATTCAATTTGGGTCAACAACAAAAATATACATTTTAATTTTTCATAAAAAATATATCCAAATTTTCAGAACAAAAATCTTATAAACGAACATCTTCTTATATCGTCCTTAATGTTGTTGAAAAAATATTGTAATTAATTTTTAAGTAAAAAATGTTAATTACAAAATTTCCTGAAAGAAACATGAATTTCTTTCGTAGATTCTAAATTGCAAAGATTTCCTAACTTCTAAAATAAATTTTAGGAGCTTAAATAAGCAAAGCAAATACTATTTTTTATCCTCTGAAATGGAATAGAAATCTTAATAACATGTAGACTTGATCTGAAACAGGATATAAATGTTACAAAGTGATTCAGTAAAATGAACTAGACAAGAAGGAGGACATTCAAATCAACTTAAAATGCAGAAACGGTTTGCATCGGAATGCATTAGTAGTTTGAATAGGCTAAAAAATAAATAAACGAATGGTAACAATAGAAAAGCACTCGGGTGGAATTGGTGGGACATTATTTTAAGTTATCGATTGCGTCCTTTACTTAATATTCTGGAAACGCTATGTGTTTCAGTGAATTAATGTCTTTGATTCGGGCAACATCTGGAACTTCTTCTTATTCTTCTTCCTTTTTTTTATTCTTCGTTCATCCGACTCCTCTTCCTAATTGAATTCAATCGGTAACCATTTATAACCATCGGATATAATTGGAACCATTCACGATCGTCAATATCGCGTGTAATTACTTAATTGTGCGTGACTCGCAGTGCGTAGGCTTCAATTAAAACTTAGACTTTTCTTTTTCTTCCATTACAACTCTGTTAATCATCATCTTGAAGCTTTAAATAAACTGAATTCAGGTGACACTACATAATCTTAAAGCTTCGAATAAACTGAATTTACAATTGAATAGATTCAGCTGACATTGCATCATCATGAAACTAAGGCTTCGATTAATCTGAACTTGTTAGGAAATAAATTCAAGTGACATTAAATCATGAAGGAAAGTCTTCTATTAAACTGAACTTGTTAAGAAATAGATTCAGATGACTTTTCATCATCCTGAAGCTATGGTTTCAATTATTCCTAACTTCTTAGGAAATAGATACAAGTGAGATTACAAGATCTTATAGCAAAGGCTAGTTAAGAAATTGATTCAAGTTATATTATATTAACTTATTAGAAAGTAGATTTAGGTGACAAGATATTACAATCCTTGGAGAATACAAGGTTTCACAAATTACATAACCGTTGGGTGTGTGGGGATGTCTGTGTTTTTTTAGGTTTGGAAAGATGTGTATGTAGGAGGAGGCTAAATCCTCACCAAGGGAGCAATTTAATCGCACCACTGCTTTCGGCACTATTTTATTAAGAGGGTGCAAGTGGTTTTGTTCTGCACCCTCATCCCCTGCATTTCCGAACTTTCGCCAAATCGATTATCCGAAAATATGTTTCCGCAAATTGGCAGGAAAGGGGTGGATGGAAAACGCAATAATTTTGATTGATTAAAATACGCACTTACGATTTTATTTTCGATTTGAAGCGAACATTAAACACGTTTATTTCCGGTAGGGGTGTAGGAAAATTTAATTACCGAATAAAATCAATTATCCAATTTGCATTGGATGAATTGAGAGTACGCATGTGGCGTGGGAAATATTTATTTAGTCGTTTTCAACATTTGCTTTCATGAAAAGATAATTTAGTAAATAGTAAGTTTTCATTCAAGTTTAAACTAAAATATAGTTAATATATTATAATAATGTAAAAAAAAGAACAATACTAAATCAATAATTAAGTTATCTACAAATCAAAATATATTGTACATTTTTGTTTTATTCATAATATCCACTTAAAATGAACGTAAATATTAATAATGAAAATGAAGATAATATAGATAGATTTAATATGATTATGTTGTACCGATTACTTAATGTAATGTTTTAACAAGTAGTTAGTAATCATTTGTGATCCACGTTTACATACATTCATATTACTATGCTTTTTACTGCTGTCATTGTTATTACACAGCTTATAAGATAAAGTTGAGGTAGTTACTTCAATGCCCCGCATAGTGCGGGTTTCACCAATTTCCCAGATTATTTTATACCGGACTAATAAAGAACCTTAAAAACCTCATACAAATAAATACAGTTTAGTTTTGTTTTCAAAGTTTCAAACCGGACTGTAGTGAATTCAAACTGATCCGAGGATTATATTTGTGTACTAGTCACGTGCAATTATAGATGATTATAAAATTGATGATTATTTGTACAATCATTTCTTTTAACAGCGACAATTAAACGTTTACAAACATTAATTTTACTATGTTATTTACTGGTGCCATTGTTATTAACACAATTAACACAACTTATACGATAAAGTTGAGGTAGTTACAGCAATACCTCTCACAGTCCGGGTTTCACCAATTTCCTGGATTATTTAAAACCGGACTAATCAAGAACATTAAAACCGCATATAAATAAACAGAATTAAGTTTTTTTGAAAGTTTAAAACCGGACTGCAGTAAATTTGGACTGATCCGAGGATTTTATTTATGTACTATCCAGATGATTACAAATTTGATGATTATTTGTTTAAAAGATGGAGGCAATCTTTTTTTTTTTCAGCGACACTTAAACTTGTTTATTTCATTTAGGGCTGAAGATTAAAACTTAATTACCAAATCCAATCAATTACCCAATTGACATCGGTAGAAATGAGTGCACGCAACTGGCGTGAGATGTGGTTATTTAGTCGATCTCCGCACCAAAACCCACTTGAACTTAGTTGAGTTTAGTAAACACTGGAATTACTTAAGTGTTATGGAAGGTCTTAAGAGCGAATCCCGCTAAGCTATGAAACGCGCCCTCGCGCGTCCCGCATTCCTTTCAGGATTTAATCTTCCTTGAATAATTTTCGGTGGAGAGAGAGAGAGAGAGAAAGGCCATTACTTCACCTACATTAAATTTTAAATTGAATCTTGTATCTTTCGTGGATAAATAAACGTCGCGTTTCTTCTGTTTCCCCTTTACAGCTTTGAAAAATTGCTGTTTATGCCGATGGGCACGGAACAGCCGGAATTTGTTCCTATTGTTCCACCGAACTTATTCCATTAAGCTTTCAGCAAGTTCGTTTTACGTTCCGCGAAAACCAAGATTGATTTATATGCAGCGCCTCTCGACCAATTCAATAACTTTTCGAATAAACGAAACAATAGACCACTGATTAATTACCACGGAGATTCGACGAAAATAACCATCAACATCATCTTCTTTCGTGTTTTAGTTTCAATGCGTGCACGCAGTTGGTTATATTTCTAGTAGCATTCTAATTTTAGTCCTCTCCTCTATGGTCGAATGCGCGCCGCGCCGCATCGGAACTATTCATCTTCGTAACCCGAAGAGAAACAAGCGCCGACGAAAATAAAAACACGCACTTTTTGCCCACATTTGATTCATTCATTTCCAGCCGACGGGATGATATAATAAATTACCCAACGAGACCCGGCATCCTGTTGTAATTCCCGAAAACCAAAAACAACATCCACAAAATCAACAGTTTTCGTTCCTGGAATACTGCAGCGCCGAAGCGTTTTCTCTGCGAAACAACATTTGCATTATGTAACAATTAATCTGCTCGAGCGCAGATGAGTAATATTCGTATATTTGATTATAATGATCATCCGATTGCATTTATTTATTGCATGGACCGAGCGAATTTCTATGCAAATTATTTGCACGCATTTAGGAGGCATTGTTGAACTTCTTTTTTCAATATTGAAAATGATGATTACACCCTCTTCAAAATATCAAATATATTCTCCTTTTATGTCACACAATAGCTCAAAGGAAGTTTGAAAAAAATATACTTCAAAGAAATGCACATCAAAGTGAAGGAAAGCCACATATTTGTTTGCCCATTACTTTCGATCTACAATCTTTATATTTTTTTCAAAAATTAATTATTCTTTGAAAATTTCTTTCCTGACTAAAGAACTTTAAAAGAAATTATTTTTAAAGCTTTTAACAATTCTATAAATTTACTTAACTTAATTTCTTATTAATTTCTGTTTCTTTATAATTAATTTTGTTAATACAGCAATACTCAGAATAAAACAAACCGGACTGTTTAACACTAGAGCCGCATAAAAATAAACTGCGGCTCTCAACTCTCACAAAAATAGCGAGCGTAGGGTTAAATGAGGCTCCTTAAACTGTTTTTAACAGGCAATATCTTAAAAATGGCTCTTTACTTCAAAAACGTTGCCGATACCTGGTATAATGTAATCAAAATGACCATTTATGTACTATTCCAGGGGTGGCCAAACTGTGGCTCTTCTAGAGTCTTGTGGCTAGTTGAGCCACAACAAAACACAAATATTATATATATATATATTTTATATTATGATTGAGACTTTTTAAAAATGATTATACCAAAAAGTTTAGGTTCTCAAATGGTTCTTGCTGCAAAAAGTCTGGCCTTCCCTGTACTATTCCTTTATAATTTACTTGTATTTTGTGAATTAAAATTTAACTTATTTTGAAATTTTCAAACCGAACTATAATGAATCCGGACTGATCGAATGCAGTATTGGTATAGTCATTAACAGTATCAACAATTTTACATACAAAATAAATTAAAAAATTAATTTGGAATTAATTTGTTTCACAGATAATTTTATTTCAGTTTCAATTTTCACAACATACGAATTTTGTCTAAGAAATTATCTATTTTAATATTTAAAAAAAAACGCACACTTCCTGTTCTGTGGTTATTTAGAATCTATGTATTTTTAATTTCAGGTGTTTTCGCTTATTTTCAGTGAGAACTTTGAATCATTTCATGTAAAAATAGTGCACCATTTGTCTCGGTTCAGTTTCCAACGTTAACAAGATACATGAAATATGTGAAAGTGATTCATCCACAACTAGAATGTTATTAATACTAACAAAAAAGTTATTTATGTAATTTAAAAAAAAACGATATTGATGCAATTAATACTTTTCATACTTAATAACAAATAAAAATGTATATTCAGTATGGGTCTATAAAGCAAGACCATCTATTGAAATCCCGACGTTCGAATTCCCGGCTGGCTCAAAATCCCGATGTTCGAAATCCCGACGTTCGAAATCCCGGCTGTATTAAAATCCCCACGCTTGAAATCCCGACTATATCAAAATCCCGACTACCATAATCACGACAATCAAAATCCCGACTACCATAAAAATGTTATTGTAGAAATTTATCCCAAACATGTTCTACTCATTTCCAAAAATTGGCAAGTTGTGAATAAAATAAAGGACACAAAAAAAAATTATAATAATTAAAGACACTGTCAAGATTTAGATATAGTCGGGATTTCGATGTAGTCGGAATTTTGATTGTCGGGATTATGGTAGTCGGGATTTTTACATAGTCGGAATTTCGAACGTCGGGATTTCGATGCACTCGGGATTTCGGTTGTCGGGCTTGCGATTGTCACCGATTCAGTATATAAATAATTAATTTTGAACCATTATTAAAATTTACTAAATTTTTGTTATTTAATAGAAATATTTTTTGTATTCTAAAGTTTATACTATTTATAATATAAATATTTATAATATAAATTGAATGAAATAAACATAAAATTAATAAAACATAAATTTACAATTTAAGCATAAATTTACTTTCTTGTTGTTTTTAGTAATTTGAGTACGAATTCTAATATTAGTAGATATTACTAATATATGATTCAAATAACAAACGTTTTGTCAAGATTACTTGCATTTGATTTGTATTTGAAAAGTAGTCTTGACAAATTTTGTGTAGTGTAAAGTATGCTTAATCAAATATATAAATAAATATTTCAAGATATTTGTTTCGTAATGAAATTATACATCTATTTTTTCAGACAAAAAAATTGTCTCTTAAATTTAATATGCGACTTTCAGTATATTAAATTTAGGAGACAATTTTTAGAAAAAAAAAACAATTATTATATAAATTGACTACAAATTCTAATTACCTTTCATTAACAATACTTGATTTGTACTTTCCCGCATATCCTCTCCCAGTCCAGTGATTTCAATAGGAATCATTAATTTTTAAAATCAATTTTGTCTTTCGACAATTAAAACTGTTAAATTCAACTAATATAAATTGAAGCTAGATGCATTTTTAACAATGGCTAATATTGAATAATGAAGAAAAACAGGTAAGATGTTTTTTTTATGATTAAGTAAGTGCTTTTATATAGATTTGAATAAAACAATTTTTTTTAAAATAAATTTGGGCTGGAAATGGTTAACATTTTTGTGCAGTGTAAAGTAAACTTTATGAAATATATATTGATATAGTTTGGTGTTTTGTAATAAAATTGTATGTCGTATTTCTCATGCTATAAAACACTTTGGACTATAATACATCAATGAAATAATTTGTAGAAAAAAAATAAATTATTATATAAAAATGAGTATTTTAATGTAAATAAACTTAATTACGTAAGTAATAAAATTGAATCAATTGTAAATATTAAAAATAGTTGTTTTTCCTATTTAAAACAAGAAAATAAATCAAAGACTTACACATTTCCAAAACGAATAGACGGAGAATGCTAGAATGGCAATAATGGTAATGCACGTACCTGAAACAAAGGAGAACTAATCATTACAACTGTCAAAGCGTGCATTATGTATACGTGTAAATTTTTTTTTGTGCGGAGCTCGCAATTACAAGAAAATTATTTGGTTGAAACGAGCCATTAATCAGCTAGACATGGCGTGTAGAATTTATATATTAAACGATGGCTTTGGGTTGTCGCTCGTGTTATTTGTCACGATTAATTAATGGTGATGCGTGTTACTGCAGATGTACACCCTTCGGTTCCTATCATTAATAGAATAACAAATAGATCGAGCAACTATCCAAACCCATCGTTCAATACCAAATACAAAAAAAAACTGAGCTTTGGGGAATACCCAAATTCTCGAAAAAAAGGAAGGATCATTCAAGTGTCATAAAAAAAACGTATCCGAGGAACCATTTGAATATCGAATGTGATGATTTTTGCGAACGCAGCAGGGATGGAAAGAGAAAAATTGAACGGGGTTGAGAGGCTCGTTTGTTATTAGACTGGATCCCTTTTATTATTGACAGGATCAGCTTTATTCAAATTGTATTAATACTGGAAAGTTCCACTTGCTTTTTTTTGTGTGCTTCTTGTTGGAAGAAAGTTCCGTTCCCTTTCAGAGTTTTCCCCGTACCGCGCGGCGAATGTTTATTGGATTACGAATATTGCATGGAATATTCGCAACTTCCTCATCTCCCATCCGATGTTCCCCATATTACGAAACAGGGAGGGGTGGAAAAATGATAATCGACTTAAAAACGCAATTTGAAATCTCCTCCAGATCCAATTAAGGTCCGTTCTTCGGTATTGATAAAAAAAATTTAACTTGCAAACTGAAACCTGTCTACGATCTTTCAATTCAATCCACAATACGTTTTCAATGCGTTTACATCAATTTTAAAAATATGAATTCAACTATCTCTTTTGTTAATTCTTCGCATTTTTTTTAAATCCATTTTAGGAAAATCCTTATTTTACTATATACTATTATAAAACATGATTTTCTATAGATTAAGTAATATTATATAAACTTTTAGTGACTAAATCATAAAAAATAATCTTGAATTCTTAATTTTAATTTCTCTAAATTAAGTTACAATTTCCTTACATAATTTTGAAAAGAATTTGATCATTCTTTTATATTATTATACATTCTTATATATTATTTTATAAGAAAATTTGTGTTATTATATAATAAAGTTTATTTAATATTAAATTGTAATAATTTTTCAATTAAATTAAAATAATACACAAATCGATTTTCAAAATGAATAATGTATTTAATAGACAAAAAAAATAGTAAAATTTAATGTTTGAATATAATGAATAATTGAATATCAATGCAAAAGGAAATATAAATATTTTAGCAGTAAAAAATAATGTCTGAATTTGGAGACGATCAATAGAAATAATCCTATTATAAGAAGGAAGAAAAAATATATATATATATGTATAGAATAGTCTGGAGAAAATTTTACGGTCAAAGCTTATGTGGTAAGCCACTCATGAACATTCGAGCGGTTTAAGAGGTTTTAAGATGATTGAATCTCAATTGGAAGATCACTATTATCCTGGAAGGCCATTGGCATTCAGCGTCGGGGATCTTGAGGTTCGTGTTAAGGGAAAGGACACTCGATGTTCAACAAAGCATGTTGATAAAATGACTCAGTTTCTAATGTTTTTCAAATAAATACATTCATTTAGTATAAGTATTTGGAAATACCGAAACTTCCTTATACAAATAATTCAGTTATTAGAGTTATAAAAACAGAAGTCTCTTTGTTAAAGTATAATTATTTCTTATTAGTAAATAATTGTATAATGGAATCTCGCTTAACGAGCAAAATTAATTGTAAGAAAAAAAATGAGCTATGTTTCGCATAACGAGTGTCGATGAGAAGAGAAGTCTCGGATTGCGCGTCTGTTACATCACTTTTAAAACTTGTGTACACATATTAGTGTATTTTTGAATATGTTTCACTATACAAGTCAAAATCCAGAAATTTTTGAACGGATTAAACTCGTTAAGCGAGGTTCCACTATATTTAAATAATAAAAAATTTGTATTGTCATATTTTGGGTCAAAAGGTTATCTATTGTTATATTTCCGCCTTATAAATATATTTTGTTTTAGTGAAAATATGAATTTCATTGTATTTTTAAAGTATTGAAATATATCAGTAAATTAATAAATATCTATTATTTAGATTATCATCAAACTACTTTTTTGTGTCCATTCTTTTTTATTCTCATCATCTTTTTTGTTTTCTAACACTTTTCAACCTACGCTTAATCAAAAAAAACTATATATACTCTACGCCTGTGGTCTATACCCACTCACTTATAAATCACCTATCAAATCTATTCAATTATCTAAGAAACATAATTCTTGGAAGGAGAAAAGGGTGAGCTTCGCTTATAAATATAAATAGAAACTTGATTGATTGGATATATACGAAAGACTCCATTATTTACTCAAATAAATTGCTTTTTAGTGAATTAAGTTATAGATCAAATACGTATACACTAATATACTTGAAATGATTTAAGGCTCGATATATTTGCTAAAAACATTATAAAATCAATATTTAATGCGTGATACAATATTTAATTCGAAGATTTGTATTTTTTTTTTATTTTCCCGAGAAATTTAATTTTAAATTTCACGTTTCCCGGGAACAAAGAACCAACTTACCAAGAATGTATTATAAAATTTAAAATATTTTAATATTTTATTGCCAATTTTAGTATTGAAATTTGAGCTTAATAAGTTAGATTAAACTAATTAATTTGAAATTTTTAAGTATACTAAAAAAATTAGAATTGGTTGATCAATAGTTTCAATAAGATATTAATCCAAAATGTAGTTTAGAATAAAATAAATCAAGTTGCAATTGTCTATTATGTATGAATTGAATGGGAATATGATCAAATTACTTTGGTTTCGACATAGTTGCTATAATCCTTTGGTCTGGACAACAAAAGTTAATGGAACTGTGAACATCGTAGTTTGCTGCTTAATTCCTGCTCCCATTTTACGAGGCACAATAAAATAAAGAAATAAAAATAAAAACAGGCGAAAGGAACGACGAAGAAACGACGAAGAAACGAGGAAGGGTAGAAACGTAAAAGTGGGAATCAATCGATTCCACCGCCCCCGCAGTTTATTAAAGCAAATAAAAGGGTACAAAACAATGTTGCTGTGCCGCAGTGCCGGTGCCGCTGGTGGCACCACCACTACCAACCCCGTACACAAAACGGTCCCATAAAATATGTTTATTGTTTTTGGCATGTGTGGTTGACGCGGAGCCCATATTAGGTACTGTCCAAACGGGCGTCATAAAAATTTCGCAAAAGGAAATTTTACAACCACAAGCCACCCCACTTCATAAATAATACGCCGAACACAACAATGGAGTACGTGGGGTTGGTATTCAAAGTAAAAAAACAAGTGAAAGAAGCAAAAAAAAAAATGAAAATGGTAATAATTTGCGCAATCGACGCAATTGCGTTACATCACTAACTACCAGATACGAGTCGCGATAGCAAAGAGATAATAAAGCAATTAATACCATCAAACGCACTACCGCTTCTGCTATCTGATTCACTCTGGTTTTAATAGTTAACATTAATGGTATTCAGTGTTTAAGTACAACCATACCATTTCACAGTGGATAGTTTTATTAATAGAGCTTTAATACTAACACAGTTTTATCTATTATGTAACTTATGTTATATTAACACTTATACTTATCTAATTAGTGAAGATAATTAAAAAAATAATTCATTAAAACTAAAATTAAATTATTTATATTAATACAATATTTTATAAGTATTTGTATAACGCCAGTTCTTACAACGCAAATTCATACAACAAAATTGAATATGATAATAGTGAAACATGTTTTTCATATTATACATAATATACGAGTAATATTCTTATATAACACGATTTCCTATAACGCGATTTCATACATCGAGTAACCTAGCAACCATGTTATATGAGAGTCTACTATATACCAAATATTTTGAAGATATATTTTTTTGTATTAACAAACAATTACAGGTAATTGACAACTTGTGGAAATACTTGATGACCATATGATTTACTTTGACTTGTTCAAGTACTTGAAAAGTATGCACATATTATAGTAGTGCTTTATTTCGCAATTTAATATTCAAAGCATTTATGAACATTTAAACATCTGTACACTTAATAAAATTGTAGAAATTTACACAAACAATTTTAATGTCAAAATTATCAAATATTCTAATATATATTAATTCTATTCAAATATATATATATATTTTAATATCAGTATGTTCCATGAATATAAACTAATTAGTAACAGTGTGTACGCACCTTTAAATATTAATATTACGTCGTAGGTAATAAATAATGCAAGAAGTACTAGTTGCGCATTCGTTATAATAGTGTTTTTTTTATGAATATTTGTAGGCAAACTATATTAGTCACCAATTCATATATGTCTTGCTTAACTTTAATAGTTGTTTAATAATTTCTTCCAAAATACTATATAAAATAAATTAAAAACATAACATAAAAATTGAAGATGAAATTATTTCGGAGAAATTAATATACATAAGAATTTTAAGTGTTGGATTAGAAATATTTAACATATTAATTATATTGGTTAATAATATTAATTTGTAAATTAAATATTATATAACACATACATTTATTTTTATGGTTAATGGACTGTAGCCCTTATGTAACAATCTACATAGCTATACAGTATTTAATAAGTAATTTGATAAGTATTGTAATGTTTCGTGTATATATCTAATACAAATAATTATTTTATTCAAATATTTATAAAGTAGTTGTCAAGTATTGAATATTTATTTGAATAAAACACATGGATATAAATATTTTGTTGTTCTTTTTTTGTTTCAATAATTCTGCTTCGTAGCATTAATTAAATGCAGGCCGAATTCAAATTCAAAAACTATTTGCGTAAAGTTGATTGGCATCGGTGGACGTAACGCTGTTTTACATCACAATTTTTTTGTCTGTTTCCCGAGTTGATGCATGTTTGCTTTTTAATTTATATTTTTAATTGGAAAGGAGCAATTATTTATTGTAAATCAATTCCGGGGGGCTTGTTGCGTGTTCCTGTTTAAAAACGTGCACTATTTTTTTGTAGTTTGTTGTTGTTGCACTCGTCGTCATTTTTCGGAGTTTTCTATTTGAAATGTGATATGCAGAACTGATTTATTCCCGAGTTCCTCACACTATTGCGGCTGAACCGCGTGTTGTCGTTTGCCACCATTGTTGTCATTTCGGGATGATTTGCGAGGCAATTTATTATTTTGCACGCGTAAACATTTGATCCTTTTTTTTTCAGTCGTTCCTCTCTCCTCTGTCCTGTCTGACTCTTCTTCACCCGTGTTCGAGCATTACGATTGTTGTTCCAAACGGCGACTAAAAACAGCCCGACCGTCTCACAGCCAAACCACTTCACGCATAGTAATTTTGCCAAATGGTCTGCAACGGAAATACACAAGCACACTATATGCCATCATCATTGTTTATTTCTAGACGTTTACTCGAATTACATTATACCACAGTTTTTCACCTCACAAAGTGTCTATAGTCTTGTCCTTAGACATCAAGAATATTGTAAATGCTTATCACTATGAAAATCCCAGTATTTTCAACATGTAACTAATGCATTATTATGAACTTCAATATAAATCTACTAACCATTAGTGTCGATACTCTTGTCCTTATATATCAAGAATATTCTAAATGCTTGTCACTAATATAATCCCAGTATTTTCAGCATCTAACTAATGCATTATTGTGAAGTTCAATATAAATCTACTAACCATTAATTAGTTTTTTTTATTTGCTCAATATTATGGACAATTTGGATACCTAGATACATAGTCTACTCGAAGCCTAAAATAGGTAATATGTAGTAAATAGGTAAATTTAGAGCTCTAAATTTACCTATTTACTACATTCTAACGAGTCTTTTCGTCTAGGAACGCATTCTACGTAACTTTTAGATTAAGAAACAATCTTATATAATTCTTATACAATTTACTTCTTCCCTTATAAAATTATTTTACAAAGTTGGTCTATTTTACTCTAAAAAATGTAATAAGATATGTAGCTTATGAAAAACGGAGTCTGCTTTTACGTACAACTTAATTATAGTAAAGAAAATATATTCTTTTATTTCTCTATTTTAATTTTTCAAAATTATTAAATCATTTTACTTTAATATTTTTAGTCTATTACGTAATTTATTAAAAACAGAGTTAATTATGTAATTAATTGAAGACAGTGGTGATTCTGATGTCAAATCATGTTTAAATTGTATCCAAAATTAGCTAGAGGTGGAAGAATTTCCTTGTAATCAAATATTAATAATTGTTCTTAATACATTAACTTAATTAACAGGAAATTATATAATTACATAATATTATGTGAGTTTTAATATCTTACCTAAACTACACTGCGAAACATTATAATTATGTAATAAGATATTAATAATTGTTTGTAAATACTTTAACTTAATCAAGAGGAAATTGTATATTCCAGGAATGTTAACATCCGTGGTAATGGGTTTTGTTCCATTATATCTTCACCATTGAAAGGGGGCTTCAGATGCTAGGGTTTCCCTTTCTCTTTAGTGAACTAATTCATCTACCGCAAAACAACGTTATTATATTTATAATTAATATAATATAGGCTTCCTATATAATAATACATTATTACTCAAGCAAACTTTATCAAATATATTAATTATTTATAATTTACTAAAATATTATGAAAATTAAACATTTTACTTTTCTTAATTGCTTTAATTTTAGTCTCAATTTATAGTTTGGATTTTGTTTGTTTAATTTACCTCATATTTATTACAATATAGTTTAAATATAATATACAGGTTCACCTCAATTAACAAATAAGATGTGATCCAAAATAACTTCGTTTTCAGAGGGCAGAACGTTCCTTGGTAAGGATATTGAGAGTCGGGATCATTTTCAGTAAAAAAATTCAATGTTACCATTTTCTTTAATTTTGTTTTAATTTTCTTTCATCAGCTTTTCTAAATATAAAAAAAACATCATCTTCTGCATTCAATATATTCCTAACATCCTTATCATCAATATTTTCTAATTTAATTTTTCTTCTTGAAAATGACGAACTTTGTTATATCGAAGCTTCGTTATCAGAGGTAACGTTAATTGAGGTAAAACTGTATTTTATAAAATTGTGAGGAAATAAATTTTCTTCTAGATGAAGAGTGTAACTAATTGGATTTTATTTCCAAAAGTTAATATGATTCGTTGAAAAACTACACTAGAAATGAACTTTAAAATGAAACATTGGAGTCTAAGATAGGTGAGCTATAGAGGTATGCCGTGTCAAGTGCACTTAATACCATATAATCAGTACGCCTTGGAGCATTTGTATAATTTGCTCAAACATATGCAATTACATTTTACCGTCGAGTTTCAGCATGAACTTTAATTAACAGAGTTTTCAGTTATGAATGGTGAAAGTCCAGCCGAGCCCATTCAATCCCTCTCTTGGTGGTAATTGGCGCAACATCCATTCAACGGATTTGGCAGTGCACAAACATACATATTTCAAGCTGCACGTTATAAAAAAAATCTCATTTCATGACCTGTATGTCTATAAATATTTTTTCTACTTTCATTTTAATTATTAATTTTTCTCTTCGCCGTAAAATTAATTACTTTTCAGAATCGATCAATCACAAGATTTTCTACATTAATCATTCGGAACCTCAAGATTTCCATCCCTCTTCTAGCTGTAGGGGATGAGTAGAATAGAAATAGAGAGAGTGACTAAGGGAGGAAAGCTCCATTTCTCAATTTGATACACAAATAAACATCGCTTTTAGTGAGCCTCCTGTTCGGGTAACAAATGTACGTCTCGTATGCGTTTTTGGTGAGGAACTTCCGGAATTCCAACAGATTTACCCTCGTCTCAAGTAAGCCGTCGACTTGATAATCCCACAAACGTACACACACACACACAGACATTTATTTATTTCCGTACACTTAATTGATGTATTATAGTTTGCTGGGTGCGGCTTCACGTCATTCATTTCATGTTCAAATCATTCGTCTCCATTCGTTTCCATTCCAATGAACTTGTAAAGCCCACGTTACATATCTTACATTCCCCACTCCATCTCTTCAGATAGTTTACAACTCAACATGTTGAATACCCAAACTAACAACAAGTACATTCATAAAAAAATCATTCCATGATTTCAGTTCATTGATTTCCTAAAACTAATACAACAATATCTCACATACTCCGGTTTCCATCAGTTCGGATTCACTATAGTCCGGTTTGAAAGTTTCCAAACAAATTAAATTTTAATTAAGAAAAATATAAATAAATTCTAAAAATTAATACACAAAATCAATAAATGATTGGTTTCCCCATGTACATTTGCCAAATCGGGCCCCGCACTTGAAAGGGCCCCGAAATTATATTCATTGTTTATATATTGATACAGGTTTTTTTACTGTAGAAATTTGTGGTTCATGACTTTAGATTTTTATAAATTAGATTTTGTTTTAAATAAATATTTAAAATCTATATTCTAACTGTCAATAAATTTTGTTATTTAAGATTTGAGGGGCCCCGAAAAAAAATTCAATTGGGCCTCACACTTATTGGATCCGGCCCTGGACAAATGCGGCTCTATGTCAAGTTAAGTGCGGCTCCCATTGAAAATTATATATGAAAATATATAAAAGTGGCTCTATTATATATGAAAACCGGAAATGCGGCTCTCATTGACCACATGAGTGCCTAACCCTAGAAAATATTGTTAGTCAATTTCCTCTCAATAATAACTATTATATTGAACCAAAATTCTTTGATTATCAATATAAACAATACAACTATTTTAATATAGTAGTAACTATAGAGATAAGATATATTATAGTTGGGTGTTTTCATCCCCCCGTGTAAACACATCACGTTTAATTATCTTCCATCCCTCCCACTAATATCGGTTATTAACAACCAGACCTAATCCAATTTGTAACTATAGCAACAATCACTTACCTCAGCGACTATTTGCATTCGTGTGTGACTGGTACAAGGGGCGGATGATATGTTGATTTGAATTATATATAACCAATTGAGACTGGTACTCCAACCCTCCAAATCCGGATATCGATTGGAACAACTTTCAATTACCACAGGGAAATGCGAAAAATATACACACCCCTAAAAACCAGCTAATATACAAAGTGTATAGACTCAAATATTCAGTTGATTCATTACCATTAGCACAAAGCAAAAGTGCAATCATTTGTATTTGGATACATCCGGATGGACGCAGCGCAAAGAAGATCCAAACCAAAAAGAGAGAACACTCAACCAGAAATTCCAATTAGATAATTGCTTCCATTTGCAGCAATTCGCAAACGATGAGCGAGTAAAAAAAATACTGTGATCATCAAAGCCAATTTATACCAGACGGGATAAATGGATGGACTATAATCAATTAAGTCAAGGTTACAATTAATATCAAGTTTAATTGATGGTTCTTTGTATAATAATAAGTAAAGAAATAATTAGAAATAAAATACTATAAGATCAAATTAACCGTTTGATTAATTCATTCATGCGTTGATTCACAATCGATCAAGATTATTAAACTAAATGCAATCAAAGCAATTAAATCAATTATAATTACATGTTGATCTCGCAGGTCGATACGTGCATTAAATTCTTAATTAGCATTAGGTCAATTATTGTAAATAGCATTGATTGAATCAGAATTCATTGAAAATCTATTAATAGTAGTAAAAAGAACATTTCTCTAAATATTTGTCACAATTTATTAAATTATCCTGTATTAAAGATAATCATAAATTATTATTGTTATCTATATTGTGTCATTTTTTATAATTAATAGCATTAAATTATTCATTATAATCATTTGTTTCTAAGCTCTAATTAACTTATACTTTATTAAATATTAATTTAGTTATTAGTCAACATGGTATAACGTGGTATAATTGCACACTTATTTATGTAGATTAATTCTCGTTAGTACGCACGTGCATAATCTATTTTAATTATATGTTTAAAATTCGTAATTTAACGAATGGTTTAACTAACTTTTAACTTTAAAATAAATGTATAAATAACTTTACATGTTGAATTTTCATGTATTTGTTAAATTACATTTTCATGGATATCATTAATTTAAATAAGAAAAACCAATAATGCAAATTTCTTAAATACTTAAAAATGTGCAAAAATTCTTTGAGTTTAAGTAAATTGAATGGAAAGTTATTTAACTAATAAATACTTAAAATAAAATATATTTATAAATACTATGCATGTTAATTTTTAACGATTTTTTTATAAAATAAAAGAGTTCATTTTGTTTCAAAAAAAAAAATTTAAATATTGAAATGATAAAATTAACATAATTAAGACAAATAAATGAAATATGTTAAATTATTTACATAACAAACTCTTTCATTAAAAAGTCTTTATAAATTGTAAACTATGTATAATTATTTTTAAGTAGATTTGTTTAATTAAGTTAATAATTAATTTTAATAGCAACTTATTATGATCTAATTACTAAATTTGGATCTGCAAAATAAAGCGAAATGTGTTAAAGACCTATTAACGTTTGTCGGAAAAAGGAAACACGAAAGTTTACAGTTAATTTCGTAGAGTAATAGCAGAAGTAAATATCAAGTTATTTGCGGATTTATGACCTATGAGATTAGACGTGCGTTGCATAACATTCCCGTTTATATTTAGCGTTTTATAATCATCCAAGTGGACCAGACTTCACTCACTCTCATAGCAGAGACAGTTAATTTTCAAAAAATAAAAGCTCACCGTTGAAAAAAGAATTTAATATTTTTTCTTGCTTAACTGATGTTTCATTGAATAAAGATGCATACACACTATACTAGATATAGGACATAAATTAATGTATGTTTTACCAAGTACGTAAGAAAAGACAATGAATAATTGCAATAGTTTCACTAATCATTAAACTAAATGATAACCAATAGTCAGAATACCTGTCATATTATAATTATATCTTTTATCAAGAATAGTGTCGATGAAATATTTTATTAATTTTGTGCTCAGAAAAACATAAGTCCGATGATAGTGAAATTGAATATGTATCTGCAATTGCAGGTTTTTACTTATAAATATGTCTAATTCCGTATTACTGTCTGCATAAATTTGAAAAAATAGATTAAAATATTTTATTTTTACAAAATATTCTTTAACAATTACCATTGATTATGCTGAAGTCTGATAATATTGAAATTAAACTTTTAGTCAAAGTTAATATAATCACAATATTTATGTACTTTAAATCATATATTTTTACCTACCACCAATGATTATGAAGTCAGATGATAGTAAAATTAAGCTTGTAGCAAAAATTAATATAATGACATATAATTACTATGTAATTTAAAGCTGTCTTATAAAATAGGATAAACTATACAATAAGACACACACCTAATTTATACATTTTTTATAAACTACAACTAATTATTCTGAAGTCTGATAAGTAATAAATTAAATTTGTAGCTAAAGTTATATTATCGGAATATTATATAATACGTGCATTGAGATGCACTTGACTATAAAACGCACCCTAAATTTATGGTACATTTTTACAATCATAATATTATGTAATTTAAATTATCAGGCATTTATCAGATGTATTATTTCATACATAATTCCTACAAGTCTACTTTATGATTAAATCAAAATGTCAGTATTTTATCAAAAAATGTTTGTTTAATTTGAAATTTAGATTTTCCGGACTTGCTGAGACACTATATAAGACGCACCCTAAATTTATGAAATATTTGTTTACCAATTATCAATGATTAAATTAAACTTCTTGTTTAAGTATTATATTTCCATAGTTGATAGTCTTGGTATTTATATCCTTTATAATGGCATAGTCTGTTTCAACTGTTATATAAATATCATATATATATAGACGATTATATAAATGTTAATACTGAATACAAATGGTTTCATATAAATATGTCTATTTAAAGCATTATCTATTGTCTATTAATAGTTAGAACGATATCATTTACTTGAATTCTAAAATTAAAACCAGACTGCTGGAGCGGTATAATAAATAACGATAAATTCTTTGAAGATTACCGTTTCACAAATATATAACTGCAATGAAGCTGCAGAGAGAGAGAGAGAGAAAAAAATATAGCCCACACAAAGAAATTAGTTTAAAAGGTTTCCTTTTGCGAGCTGGATTATGTGTGCTCGCAGTTTAATTAAAACCATGCCCCATATATATTTTTTTTTATTCCTGCTGCTGCAATAAATGTACAATTCCGAGTTCGTTTTAATTTTGTACATTTTGTCAGGTGTGTCCATCCTGCAAAACGTTTCCAGATTACACATGCATCATTACTGCGTGGGACGCAGACGGACAAACGAACAACGCATGAGTAACTCTAATGAATTTATCACATCCAGAACGAAAAACCATGTGTTCTTCTTTCTACACGAGAAGTCAATACACTTAATTCGTTTTCGGATAATGGGAATAATGCGAAATGCATCAGGCGGGATTTACTTTTTTTTTCAACGTCAACGTTATCATCCGGCTTTTCCCGAGGAGGCATGAAAAAAAATGGAATGAAGAAAAAGGACCGCACTTTAGAATGAAATGAATTTTTAATAAGAAACTTAATTCCTTGAGAGCTCCCATTTATTGCGTGCAACTTTTTCCTCTTCCTCTTCTTCCTTGAGTGCATATATAAATATAGATTTTTGTAAGTAGAGTTCCATGTAAAGCGGCGGCGCTCCATGAACTTCTGATAGAAGAAACGAGAGCTTTATTTGATCCGATACTAATTAACAGTCAAAATCGATAATTGAATAATGATTGGAAACTTTCCGATCAATTATGCATTTTTTTTCATTTAAGAAGATAATTAGAAGATCTTTGTATACTATTTCATATAAACCAGGAATATAAAATAAATAAATTATAATTCTATCATGAAATAGTGGATAGTTGCCTAAGTTGGACCACCTAATTTATTATATTACATTAAATTTGAAATGATTTACTAAAAACCTGAAAGTAATTCAATCATAAAATAGTGAATAGTTGCCTAATTTGGACCATCTGATATTATTAGAAAACTGGAATGATTAATTAAAAACAATACAATAGAGAAACAATACATTTTAGAAACAAGTTTCATCATACATTCACAAAAAAGAGGTGAGTTGCCCAATTTGGACTATTTAAACATATTTCTTTTAATTAAAAAAAATGGAATTATTGTATTTGCATTAACAAAAAAATATTTCCTTACGTGATTAATTAATTAAAAATCGTAATAATTTTGTAGATTTGTTTATTGAATCATGAAGTATGAAATAGTTGCCTAATTTAGACCACTTGAATATTTTTTATTTATTAAAAAAAAACTCTGAAATGATTCATTAAAATTCAAACAACACGTTCTAACACACATGTTTCGTCATTGAATCATGAAAAGGGTAAGTTGCCTAAGTTGGACCACTTATTTTTTAAGTTAAAATAGACCATTTTTCGTATTCAATCAAGAAATTATTGTTTCCTAATTTGGACCACCTATTTTTTTGGTTTAAAACATCTGAAATATTCAACGAAATATTATGTAGATGTAACAAATGTAGCGAAATGGACTAGAAGTTTCCTTAATAAATAACTTGTTTTCTGCAAAAATTATGTGAATATTTACAAAAATTAGTGAAGACTCGTTGTTACTTTGTCCGGTAATTATTGATCGACTGCTAAAAATAGCACGCTGGAATTACATGCATCACTAAACGGTCAAACAAAAAACAACACACTACAAACATTTGTTGTTGTTGTTTGTTGAACGGTTCTCGTTGGTTAAATAGGGTTTCGATATCGTAAACAAACTGACAAAATAATTGCAGCGTAATAAAAATAAAGAAATGGAAAAGTTCACGAAACAAAGTTTTTTATCAGAGATGTGTAAGAGAAGATAAAACTTTGGTCGAAAAAAAAATAACATTCTAATTTGGACGGAAAGAGGGTGGATAGTTCAGCAACTAGACAAGAATAACAGAAAAAAAATTGGAGTAACGTAGCGAAATGGACTAGAAGTTTCCTTAATAAATAACTTGTTTTCCATTTCGGATGTACAAAATTTGATTGGTTTCCGAAGAGCTAACGCATTAATAATGATTACGTTAAGATAGAGCTGAGTTATGGGATGGTTTCATCGCATCTACAGATACCAATCGTTTACATTGTATATATAGTTATATAATTCAGTGGTAATAATTTTCATAACATGATAATTTTGTTAAGAGTTTCGTAGTTAATAGAGACATTATATAATCTAGATTATAATAAATTAAAATATTATTTGTTTATCTTTCCATATTTGTGACCTTTCAAATAAATATTACTAGATAATTCCAAACTTTATTTTCAGTTTTCTCAATACTTTATAATCTGTATAAATTAATTTGCAATAAATATTATTTCTATATAATTAACTTTGATCAATGATTTTATAAATTTATTGTTAATTTCGAGTCTTCTCATTAAAGTGATAAACTGTTTATGTTAATAATTTATTCAATGATGTTATATAACTTTATTGATGAGATTAATGGCTTTTAATACCAGCAGATATTTTCAAACTTAATTTCCAATTTTCTCATTCGTTTTGTAATTTTTCTAGATTAATTTTCAATAAATATTTATTTCTAACTAATTCATTTTATTAAATGAAAATATATATTTTTATTGTTTTAATACCAGTTTTCTCATTTCTTTATAAATAACTAAATTACTTTATTCAATAAAATTATATAAATATATTGAAAACTGAGTAATTTGGTAAATAACTATAAATATTTCTAAAGTTAGATTCTAGTTTTCTCAGTGTTTTATTATTACGCCAATACAATATACCTAATTCAATTGAATTATGTAACTTTATTATTAAAAGTAAATAGAAGTAAATTCTAGTAGATATTTCTTAAAGTAATTTCAAGTTTTCATATAGCTTTGTAATATTTCTAAGTTATATTTATATTCAACTAATATATAACTTGATTATATTAATCCAAATAGTTGTATATTTCTAAATATAATTTCCAGTTTTCTTATAGCTTTATATGATAATCTTCGATACAGATTTATTCCCAAAATAAATTACTTACTGTCGAAAGGTTATATAACTTTATTGTTGAGAGTAACTGGTAGACAGGAGACATTTTTCACTGTGAACGTGACAAGGCTATGATTTAGTTTCGAACCTTGTTACTCTATATTTTTGGACATTTCCGGATAAAGGCAAGATTTTCGTAAAAGTTTTAGAAGTGTCATTGGAAAACGTAGCTCTTTTGAATCCATGTCAACTGTACATATTTATTTAAGTTAGGTCTTATTAATATTAAGACTAAATAATTAATAATAACCTGAAATATCAAGAAAATTAATAAAAATATTATGAAGTAGATTTTATTGGCTACAAATTTAAAAATTATGCTAGAAAGTATCAAAACAAAAAACTTCTATAATTGAGCTAAATTTGAGCCAATATTCGAATAAATGTAATAAATGAAATTAATTTCTAACAAAAGAACTTAAAACTAAAGCAAAAGTAGTAAAGTTATGAATGAATTTCTCAAAATTTTATATCATGTGAATATTTTGAGAAAATATATCTTATTGAATTGATTTGTTTACAAATTAAAAAAAATGTAGAATTTAAGAAAACAAAAATTGAGTACAAATGTTACGAAAAATAGGATTATTTATAACAAAATGTATCAAAACAAATTCTCCTTTGATTGAAGGAAAATCAGAGACCTGAAGATTCTAGCTTGATAAAAATAAACTAAATTTTATAATCTTTCTATCTTTGCTGTTTAAATAATATTCAATGTTTAGAAAAATAGAGGTGAAGATATAAAAAAAAAGATTTGTAATCGACATAGTTGGATTCACTCAACAAAAACAAACGATGTAAAAGATTTTTCTTGTGAAGAACATTCCACCCTCTTAATTATCATTTCTCTGCCTTCATTCTTATGGAAAAGAATGGCGGTGACGGAATGTTAATTTCCCTTTTGGGGCCAAAGCCTGTTGGGGGCAAAGAAGAGACAGAAATAGAGAGCGAGAAAGAAAGAAGTATTGCATTATTTTATTCACCTCGATTAATCATGGTGGAGTTATCGCATTCTCCTCTCATTTTTCCCCCCCGTTTCCCATCCCTACTCAACGCTTTTGTTGGACGGATTTATTGGTGAGGACAGCCCTAGCGCAGAGGACGCAGAGGACGAAGGGAAAAATGAGTTATGGTCCAAAACACGATCGTTACGTTTCTGCCTCTCTCTCTCCGTCAACCATCCTCACAGACGATTCCTTTCATTCTCCTTCCGTATTTATTATCCTCTTGCACCATTAAAAAAAATCCGACCACAATAAGGCATCCATCTGCACAATAATGTATTAACCAGAAGATATAGGAGACCAATAAAAAAATATATACACACACATATATTTGCGGTGAATGTGGAATTGATTTGTCCCGAGGTTTGCATGCATAACCTCAACTCAACAAGTACTAGGTTTTTTGTTATTTTCCAGCGATGTAATAAATATGTATGTATTCCAGCGTTGTGAAGACACAATAAGCTTATTTACATTCAAAATATAATTTAATACACATTTTTTTTGCTCTGGTTAAGAACAGCTGATTGCCACTTTCAAGTAAAGTAATTTGATTCTCTCATCGCATCACACCCAGACCGAAAATATTATAACCAAATATGATTTTTTTTCTTTTCTCATTTTATTTTCTCCCTGCAAAAGCTCGGATTACCAATCAATAAACGTGTATTCTCAGGGTTCCGTTTTGTTAACAAACACATTAGTTCCGGATATAAATGCAAATTTTCTTAATAGAGGTTTATTCAGGACGGGGTTGAGGGTTAATGCTGGTCTTCGCCCCTGGATCCTGGAGAACTTGACGGGAGATTTCGTGCGAGACACAGCTAAAGGATTAGAACTTCAGTTCGCAGTTGAACTCTTCCGAGCGGCGTAAAATTGATGAATATTATTTCGGTTCTTGCCATTAACTTCCATTCCACTTAAATCTTATCCGAGTGTATCTTTTGTCGTTCCTTTTTTGTTTCTTCTTTTATTTTGCAAAACAAATATTGAAGAGAAATACGGACGAAGGAACATACGTTTCAAAATGAAATCGTGCCAAGCAAGTTATATTTTCCTGCTAGTCACTAACGACATATTTGTTTCAGACTGGACGTGTCCACTCCGAACTGCATTTTTCCAAGGAGCTTAAACTTTCCCCTTATGCTATCTGATCTTCTGCATCGACGATGTTAAATAAATAACACAGCAAAGTCAATTTTTCCGAACGGGATTTTCTATTATATATTGCAGCATTTTCACCAAATAGCAAAAAACGATATTGGTACAACGTATAGAAAAATTGAACTCAAACAAATTGAACATACAAAAAGGCACATTCTTTATTTTATTAAATAACTAGTTATTTCATAGAATATCTATAGCAAATAGTTAAAGTATATTAGACTACATGTAATAACCACCACTATCTGTGCAATAATGTCTGAGAAAATATTTCCTTCGATTAATACAACCTTAAAAACACTAATTATTTCATATTTCAACTATATTTTATACATTCACTGGGTAATGTATAAAATAATTAGCTAATGTATAAAATAAAATTTTATTAATTAACTACTGAAAAACGGTATTATATTATACTTTATCTGCTTATTTTTTTTTAGATATTGTAATGTTTCTTTTGTAATAAATATTATTATAATTAATTATATAAAATTAAATCATATTTGATCCTTACAAGAAAAAAACTTCATATAAATTTTGTGTTTTAATGCATGTATATGTGTATAAATACATTCTGGACAATTATTGTTAATCACTTGTCTACAACGCAAAATGTGTATACTTGTGCAATCATTCTGTTGTTGTTTGCTTCATGTGTTATAAAAATTGTCTCCAGACATAAATTAATCTTACTCCGTGCTTGTATTTTGAAAGTTGCATAATTGTGTATGACATTTTTATTGAGAGGTAGCAATTAAAATTAACTACCGCTGACTCTAATGCACGAACACATCCCATAAATCTCTCAATTGTTGTCTTACAGTAGTTTATTTTCGAAATTACGTAACGATGTAATCGATATAAATGATTTGATTTGATTCATACGAAAACAATAATAATAAATAAAATTTCTAAATGACAATAAATTATTCTTTCTATTTTTTTTTATAAATATATGCCTCATAAAAAATACCTCGTATTGTCCAAATAATCGTTTTCTATAAAAACCGGACTAATCGAGGACTTTATAAAAAAAGACTTGACTGCATATAAAAAAAAACAATCAATTATGTTTTAAGAAAATAATTTTGTGTACTAAATTTTATTTTGCTCAATTAAAATTTAATTTGTTTTGAAATTCTATAACCGCACTCAATGAAGCCGCACTATGAGTGGTATTCAGCACAAAATACTTATAAATTCATCAATAATGAAATTTTAAATGGAAATAATTGCTTAAAATCAAATATCTTTAATTCATTTTTTTAAAGTCTAAGGATATTTTGTAGCTTAACGTAACGATTTCAACGTATAAAAATAAATGTTTCACAAATAATTCTAAAGAATTTTTTTTAAATAATATTTTTCAGAGTTATAAAATAGGTATTACGGAATTATATTGTTTGTGAGGGGAAAAAAATGTGAAATTGAAAAAGTAAGCAAAGCGTTTCAATGAGTCACACACATACGTTAAAAAAGTTGGAAAAAAATGTATACATAATACTGAAACGAATAAAATATTAAATGGCGAAAAATAAATATGCAAAGCGCGGAGCTCTCGATGTTTTTCATGTGGAATGACAAAATCGCGTCGCACTCGTAAAAGTTATAAAGCTCTTTACTGTATTCCTAAATAGAAGGGTAGCAGGATGAGGAGGTGGGTGTAATAAGAGAAAGTGTACAGTTGGAAGATGACTGTTGAAGGAGGAGGAGGAACGAAGTGCTTTGGTCCCTGGCAATTTTATTTATAATAAATAAGCCGACCTTTTTACACGAAGCTTTTGGGGAGCTTAACGTGCCTTTTACTCGCGCCCCATGCGGTAGTCGCACGAACACGGGCGCATCCGCATTCAACCCCCTCACAGACGTAACAAGTTGCTATCCACAGAATTCCGCTGATTACACAATCGCTCGCATTAATTCCAGAACAAACGATTTCTTTCCCCCTGCAGACAATCCGTTCCGCTTGAGCCGAAGGATTGAATTTGAAGGGAACTGTGTTTGATGCGAATTTAATACGATATCGATCAAAACGGAAAAGAATAAAAAAAAACGAAGAAATTCTCCGCCTTCACGTGCATATATACAAGCACATACAATCATGTGAATGTATAGAGTGTGTGTGAGAGAGAGATATTTCTTGGATTAGAGTTTGAGCGTTATGTAGCTGCAGGCTTATTGCGTGTTTTCGTACAGAGGATATACAAGTAAAACCGAAGTGAAAAGGAAATGCACGTCAAATAAAATTCTATGTTTTGCATCTCAAAAAATAAATAATATACTTAAGCCGGGGATGGTTATACTTTTGTGCGAGAAAACAGCCGCATGAAAAATTCCTCTCGATTATTTATTCATGTACAACGCGAAGAGACAAACAGAAAAACTGTGTTTTATATATATATTGTATATAAACTGGTGGGCGGTCAGAGGTGAGACGGGTGGTTGCAAAAAACGGAACTTTTACTCGGGGTTGAAAAATCGTTGCGATCCTCACCCTCAACCACCGCAACGTTGCATCACTTTTGTTTTGTTGTTTTGTTTTCGAGGAGAATTTTATATTTATGTTGTTTGTTTTCGGCGCGAATTTTAAATTTATCTTGCGCCTTTTCCGTCCGGTTACTCCACTTATATTCGTTGCTTTAATTAGTACCTAAACCGCAACAATTGCAATTAAATTAGACCGGATGACTGCAGTGGCTTCGGTGTGAAGAATATTTCTGCATTTCCGACCAACAACATTGCAAGCAATTTCCTTTTGTATTTCATTAAGATAATTACATTTACTTGTAACAATCAATTACAAACGTTACAGAACTATCGTATCCAAATACAAAAAAATATGGTATTCATGGGACTTAAACACATTACGCTACTTAATAAGTACAAAAGTAGTTACATGTTTTTATCAATTGTAAAACTCTTAATTTTCTTCATACACAAAGTTGTGATATCTTGATTATTTATTTAATAAATAAAAAAAAAACAAGTAAAATAACTGCAATTGTATCAAATTAAATAAATGAACAAGAAAATATTTCTCAATATCAAATTTTACTTTTCAAGTAACTCGTAATTTAATACTTGAAGTGCACAGAATCCATGATTACTAAAAACTTATTTAATACATAAAGTTAGTTGTAACATACCTGAACAAATAATTAAATTAATTACTTAACAAATTATTAAAAAATATGATGCTATTATTGTATTTATCTCAAAAAAGTATGTTGAAAATCAGGGGTCGGCGAACCGGGGTAAATGGGCTAATAATGAATTCTTGGAGGTGATGAGGACTATTTATAAATAACAAATAGTAGAATTCCTCCTCCCTCATAATGGGGTATTTTTGGAGTAGTATCATTATTTTGACATTTGACAGTAATGTTTCAGTGTGATTGGATTCAATCTTAATAAATCAGTAGAAACCACAAGTTAAAAAATAGATTAATTAGGATTTAGTTGTTGGTACCTATACATAACTTAATATTGGTAAAAAATATTAATTGCATTATCAATTATTATTCTGAAGTAATATAAATATACAAATTAATTGGATCTTACATAAAGCATCTTTTCAATTTATCAAATCGTGATTTAAGGATAATGTCATGCAGGGTAAGTCTGAAGTTGTCTACCAAATAATAAAGCCAGAAAACCTGTTCTTTTCGTAAAGTAGATTGTTATCCTTGTAGAAATGAGTTTAAGGTCTTTTGTGTTCTCTTATTTCTATACTTCATTAAATACTTCATTGTATTGCAATAATTGTTTTCCTCATGTTGATTAACCAAAATTATTTTAAAAAAATATATCCAAGAATACAATCTTATAGAGAATTCTGTACTATACAAAATAAATGTTAGATCAATGTATTATGATTAAATAACCTGGTTTAAATTTACTTGAGTTGATCGAAAAGTTATATTTTATAATAATTAATAATGTAACAATTTTCCAATTTGGTGTATATTGTTACAAAAAATAGTAAATTCTATGTTTTACTTTTGAAGAACTTTCTTAACAGATTTATCAAGTGAAATAGTAATACTTCAGAACTAATAAATTATATATCTCAAGTAACTCGGAATCCGAACAAACGGTTTCGGTTTCCGAATAGAATTTCGATTTCCCTTGCAAATTAGCAATATAAATTATTTTAAATAACTATTGCATAATAGCTAATTGAGACTATTTTATATAATCGAATGAATCAGAAGAAAAAGCATGTGAAATTTGTATGGAAATTGGTAGAAATATGCTTATTTGTACAGAGCATAAATGAATTGAATTAATGACAAGGCTTATTAAAAACACACTGGTGGACATCGGATGTTATCAGTCCCATCTGCTTTCGGGAATATGAATATAAATGATCGGAAAATGGAATTGCGACCATTGGACGCGACACGTGACCAACGGAAAAACATAGAACGGATTTAGCGATTAGCCCCAAAATGTTTTAATGGATAGGTCGATGTTTGCGTACGCAAATGTATAGAGAACATCCCCTTTTCCCTTCCAACCCTTCCATCCCACGAGTAAATATCAATAAATAAATAAATACACAAGCCGAGCTGTTGCTGTTCCTGGTTCTGTTTTCGCAATTTGCACTGACCCCAAAATCTACTTCATTCTGCACATTGCATATTCATTAATAATGTCTCTCCGTATATGCATACATTTAATCCATTTCTCTCTCTTTTTTCTTTCTCCCTCTCTCTCTCTGTTCTCTTCGTTATTGCATAAATGGAGCAAACCCATCTCGCACAGATCCAGTTTATATTTGTGCAATTGATTTGCCAAAGTTTCAATTTTATTCAATTAGACCAAACCCGTGTTTGCTCTTAATTAAATTTCCTTTTAATTGCCTCCAGCTAATTAAGGAAATAATTAACGAAATCATTAAACTGAATCCATTTCAGTTGAGTCGTAGCGAAAATCAATCAACTTAATGTATACTTTGTTTTTATACCTCCAGTTTTAATTGACGCGCAAAAATTCAGGAAAACCTCGGTTCTCAAACACAATTTAAAAAATGCTACAAAGTAGGTTTCTATGCTTAAGTTACATTTTGTAAATATGTTATGAAAAACTTGAATAATACAAAATAATGTTTGTAATAAAAGTTCGAAAACTGATTTTTTCAAAAACTTTAACCTTTTAATTTCATTTGGCTATGATAAATATACGTTTCAATAAATATTATTCTAATTACCATTACAAAATAATCACATTTTCTTATGTTTGTAGGTAAAAGTTCATTGCTTGAGTGGAAAGTGTATAGGAAAAAGAGAATTTCGGTTCTCGAACTGACAAACGAGTTTTTTGTTCCGGAACCGAAATTCGGTTTAAAAGCTGAGGCATTATTGATATTTTTTTTTGTATTAGAATTAAATTGTTCTCTTACTCTTTAGATAATTGTCAAATAATCGTTTCAACGCATAATTTTTAACAAATATTTGTATAACTTTTTTCTCAACAGTTTATTTTGTTATTGGCATTAATGTTTTAATCGCAGCTCGACACTGCAAATACACAAATTACAAATATAAATTCAAGTTAACAATTCATAAAAGAACAAACAGGCCGACACTGTAACAATGCACATTTCGCACGTTAATGCGGTTTATTTATCGACGCTCACATTATGTCACTCAATCGTAATAACGCGTTTGTATTTAATGCAAATCCCATTGAATTTTGCAATATATGAATTGGTTTATTTAGTCCATCGCATTTTAATTAATAGTATAAATCCAGAAAGAATAGCATGTGATAATTGAACCTACTATTATTTATTCATTCATAATCTTTTAATTACGCAATGCAGTATTTGTATAAAACAAACAAAATTCATTAAAAATAAACTATAACTATATTTTATTTTATCATGTACAAATCAAACATTTCCATTATAAATTACTTAAAAATAACAGTATTTATTGATTATATAATAAACTTAGAATTTTATCACAATATATTTATAATTTATAGAATTTAAAAATTAATCAGAAAATTCAAGAAAAATTTCTTACTAAATTTATTAACTTAATTAATGAAAACTGTGTTTATTTTCTGAATAAACATATTTTGATTATAATTATATTAATTAATTTTAAGTATAACTGCAATTCGTTTTGAGCATAAATCAACAACTTTATGAATATTAAATTTTATAAAGCAAATTCATAATACAAATGAAATAATGAAATGTAATTAATTATATTTGAAGGGATTGCTAATTCGCATTCCCCTAAGTGATATAATTAAAATTGAAAACACTCAAGTCCTAAATTTATTTTCTTCTTAGCTCTAATTTCATCTTACCTTAGCAGTAATATTATATTAAACACGTTACGAAATTCATTCTTAATATAAACGACATAATAAAATGTAATTTATTACATTAGCAAGGGTTGTTCATTTCTAACGTAATCAAATAAATGCTTAATTTGATTTAAAACTCGAGACATTTCAAATTCGCAGTTTTAGTCTTTATATAAAATGAAATATTTTAATTTCTTTATTTATTTTTTTGTGATGTAACTTAGACAAACTATTATATTATAAATATGTTATAAAAAGTGAGTTGCCCTTTGTATGGTTTGTTATTATACAATATATTTTGTTTATTATTAATGTTATAAAAAAAAATAATTTTAAAATAAGTATATTTCTATAACCAAATTGTTGAAATACTTAAAGCATTTTTGCTGTAAGACATTGTAAAATATAATTTTGTAACTTTAAATATAATAGATTTTCCTTCTGTTCCAAAAAAATCCAGAATTTTAAGGTTTCTTAAAGTTTGTAAATATGTTATAAACAAGTAAATATTCTTAAAGGCAGTTCGAAAACCGAATTGTTCAAAAAGTTAAACCATTTTCTTCGTAAGAGTTAATCTAAAATTTCGTAATTCGTTCTCGAAAATTACATTGTAAAATATAATTTTGTAACTTTATATACAATTTTCCTTCTGTTCCAAAAGAAAATCCAGAATTTTAAGGTTTCTTAAAGTTTGTAACTATGTTATAAACAAGTAAATATTCTTAAAGGCAGTTCGAAAGCCGATTTTTTCAAAAATGTAAACCATTTTCTCCGTAAGACTTAATATAAATTTTTGTAATTCGTTATCGAAATACAAATTATTCTTTATATTAAATACTAAATTATAATAATATATAATGATTTCTTATATTTAATTTAATCTAATAAAAATCAATATACTGAAATAATTACATATAAAGTTAATTTTGAACATGAAATAGAAAATCACACAAATATATGAAAGATCTAACAATTCTTAGTGCGATTTGTATATGGTTTACCTAGTAATAATTTTTCATAAACTTTATAGAAGTTTTTACATCTAAAATTTAAAGTATAAATGTAAAGTAATGTCTCATTATTATAGTGCAGTCATTAATCCGTATTAAAAGTTGTTTTTATGGCCGCAAACATCAGTAATATGACTTTATTTCAAAGTCCTATTTATATATATTTTTCGAGCCCCTCGTAAAAAAAACCTAAATAAATAAATATAATCCGAAGCGAAAACAGAACGAACGCAACAAAAATGAACTAATGATAAATGCAGCTCTTTGTTTTCGTTTGCTGCAGTGTCCAGACACGTTTTGTTGCACAGCTTTATGTCATTTCCACCCGTTTCATACTTTTATTTCTTTGTTCCGCGAAAGAACACTATAGCATAGCTGCTCGAAACATATGTCCGCATTAAGGGATGATCTCGTTCCGGTATGAACATTGTTGTCCGCCCCACGTATATGCATAATGTTGTCAAAGAGACGATGACGGCGATGATATGGAATACAGTATACAAACCCCCAAAAGCCACCCTCCTCGCATTAATCTTCAATGTATCAGAGGTTGCTTTACATTCTGAAAACCCACCCAGGAAAATCCACCTCCCGAACACACACCTCCGCATTAAGTCTGTCGCCTTCCCCTAATAATTCAAATCTCACGAAAATCCCGCCGAATCACTGCTGCGTGTAGCGGCTGAAGCAAAATTGTGTTCATTTTGCAACGAACAAACCAGTTACAATATGCTGCAGTAAATTGTGTTTGAATTCTGAGCACACACCGCAAACATTTACAAATTGCAAACCGCTAATTACTAGGCTGAAACTACCTATAATGAATTTGTTGATATGTTGAGTAATGGAAGATTTTCAGCAAAAGGAAAACTGGTTAAATCGTTGTTATTATGATGATATCACTGCCAATCTAAATTGATCTGCCATTAAGTGGCGGCAGCGGAAATCGTCGTTAATTTATTAATTGGCCGGACGACGCTGAATGATCTTCTTACGTAACGCGCAACGTGTTATTTACGTAACGCGAAGCTAATTCGCCGATGTCCGGGCTCCGGGAGCGCTAATTAATCAACGCGGTTCATATTCATGGCAAATTAATGTCAATATTCACGCATTTGTCACGGGCTCCGCCGTCATCACAAAAGATGTAATCCCACCCATTGTTATATGTAATAACTACAATATAATTCTGGTCCATTCATAAACTTTATCAAAGAGATAAGAATAAAACGTAATACTTTCAATCACCTTCAATAAGTATATGAGATGAAATAAGTTTGGAAAACTAATTTTCTATAGTAAACAATAAAATCAATTTACTTTATTAATTATATTTTATTGAATGAAAATAATCTTTATATGAACGAGTGTTTATTAGACGTAGTGGGTAGAGTCTCGAAATGTTTTTTTTATTCCCGGGACACGAGACAACTGTTTGAGGCATTCCCGGGAATTCTCGGGATTTTATAACCAACTTATTTATTCTATTTTATATGTTACATTGTACTGAAGAGAAAAATTAACAAATTATATGAGCATTTGCTGAAACTTTTATTTTTCTTGAAAAAAATAGTCTATTTTTTTAGTTTTATACAAACTTTTCCTGACAAAGAAAATATCCTCTTATATTCAGTACTTTATATTGATCCCGTTTCCAATAAGGTTGCATCATCTACCATATTTTTTACTATCAATATTGCATGAAAATGTTTCAAAGTTATTATTACCAATTTGTTGTATTTCAGATCCTGGAAACAGTCGTTTCATTAACCCTTTAACAAATGAAATCATAAAAAAAATCTCCAGTTTTATAAGTTTCTGGATGTTACACAATAGTCATAATTCGTTTAACCCTCCGCAACTCGAAACATTTTCAAAATTGATTGAAATTTCTCGAGTCTCTAACGATAATTCCCGGGATAATTCTAGACCGGGAATTCCCGATTCAGCAACCCTAGTAGTGGGTGCACCTTAAAGACTTTATATCAATCCAGAAAGTACTAAAAGTTCTTAAAATGCATGCAATTAAATCCAATATTTAACAAGTCATTAACCGTATGAAGCATCGATTATATTTAATGACCTTTACAGTTTGTGCAATTATAATAATAAATCTAGGTTAATTGCAAAACTGCACGAGTTTCTCTTAATATAAATTAAAACAGTCTCGATTAATGCGAAAGTTCAATTTAATGCAAACCATAAAATGAGTAATTATAATAAATTAATTAAAATTATATTCAAATCAATGTAAATTCTATTAAATTTATGATATATTTTACAACATCAATTAGCTAACTTTAATTAAACTTCAAAAGAATATTTCTGTTATTAAACATTTCATCTTAGTCGTTTACATCTTTGAGTTCATAATATTTTAAAGCAATACCTCGCATAGTCCGGATTCTTATAGCCCGGTTTCAAAGTTTGGAAACAAACTAAATATTAATATCAAAATAAATTTTAAAAAAATACACATTTTTTTTTATAGTACACATTTTAGTGTCCGGTTTCAAACAGAACCAACCAACCGCACAGTACGAGGTATTGTTGTATACATTAATTGAAAAGGATAATATTAATTAATTAGTTAATTAGAAATTTTGGATTGGTTGTAATTAAAATATTAATATTTATTGCAAAAATATAAAATTAAAATAAAATAAATAAACAAATAATTTTCGTCCCAATTAAAATAAATGTTCTGAAATTATTAGCTATTATGTATAGGTTTTACAATAACAATATATATATATAAAAACTGTAGCTTCAATTTATTATACACCTGAAATGTGCATTATATTTCATTAATAATAATATCATGTTGAAGCGTCTATTGAAAAGTTTAAATTAAATGACATATTATATTGTAATTGAAACGCTTTACAAAAGCCATTCAACTGGATACATACACCATATTTAAAATTGCAAATAGTTTGCACTGCAATAAATAATATATATTATTTCTATAGATTCGGTAAAATGTGATATTTGGTATAGCCATTCAATAATGAATAAAATTTATATAATGAAATATGAAACAATGCGCTTTGTGTTAATGGGTAACACAAGCTATGAAACACTGAAATTTGAAAACTAGACCATTGGAAATACGATAATAAAACATATTTATTTCAAACAAATATAGTGTCTGTGATCTTGAAAATAATAAATATATAATTATGGATACAATTTAATTTGTTTAATTAACTAATTAAATAGGTAATGCACTGTACTTTAATATTATTAATTTAAAATTTAGGAAAATAAACGTTTTGTGATTTTTTTTTCAACTAAATATTGATTTATTTATTTGCTGTATAAAACCTATCATTTTAAATATCATTTTTCAGTAATATTTATGAGAGAGTGAATTCAGAAGTTCTGTTAACTTTGGGGTCCTCAAGTAGCGATAGCTCACACTGCTAGGGACCCTCAGAAAATACTGCTTTCTAACACTGTTTGGGGCTATTAGACCAATACTGATTGGGGGCCCTCGACTAATAATATTTGGGGCCCTCTCGATCAATACTGATTGAGAACCCTCAACTAACATTGTTTGGTGGTACTTGACTAACACTGGGGGCCCTCGGCTAACACTGTTTTGGAACCTACACAATTATCCTAACTTAGTGGTTGTATCACATAAAAATCATACCTAAATTCGCATCGACAATGTATCTATATATTCTTTAATTCTAATCCAAGTATATTTTCGTTGATAACTCGATTGTCGAACTTCGATATATCAAGCACCCCAAAGATAAAGAAGCGCTGCTCTAGACCAAAATCGATGTAGTTTGTGTATATATAACAAATGTTGTTTCAATGAACTCCAGATGCAAAAGTATCTCAAGATTATCGAAACACACTGAATAAATCGATATTCGGAAGCGATTTCTCGCTCATTTCGCTGTATTTGCCGTCGGGTGCAGAAGCAGATCCCCGGCGGAAATAAACTTATGAGAATAAATCCCGGGGCGCTCACACAATAACCCCTTGCGAAGAGATCTGGCCTGATGAAGCAATTCCAGTTGAATTGCGACATTTCACGATGCCCAATCTTTTTTTCCTCAGGCCAGGACATGGAAGGAAGGAAGATACGATGAAAAAAAAGGACTGCTCAATAAATACGTCTGCGAATTGATGTACCAATCAAAACGTCAATCAGGAGTATCAGTTTTGATGGCAACGAACCGGATATCCCGTATATAATTAAGGCTTTTCATTAAATTCCCCGGGTTTCGATGATTAATGGTGCGCGAGAGAAAAGACAATTCAATTTTATTTTGTTGCAAAAAGGGATGATGAAGAAGAAGAATTTGGTTGGAACCGGGGGAGGTGGGTTTCCTTTTTTTTTGCAAAGATGATTGAGCGATCCGAAGGTCTTTCAGGACAGCAACTCGATATCCTTTCCGGCGTGTAATCCGCATGCAAATATCTCGACCCATCCGTAAACACCCCTAAAAACCGCCCTCCGGATACGTACAAATATAACGGAAAATAAAATTGAAGTTACTAGTCTGGAGATCAACAAGTTTTTTTTAGCCTCTCTATCTCGTTTTTTTTTTATTTCCAATACAGTTCCGAATAATATGCAATAACATATGCATACAAAGTATGTTGAACGGAGTTTTCTCCCATTTTACGAACATTTCGTTTTAGCTAAACTAGTTGAATGGTGCAAAAAAAAAAGTTGTTATTACAAAAAAAATAACAATTGGAAGATCATCGGAAATGTTATCTTATTATGACAATTTACATTTTCATTGCATTTTGTCTTTTATTATAACTATTATATATGTATTTACATAACTCTACATAACAAGAAGAAGTTAATGACATATATCTATTATAGTTTTATATTTTTAATGTAATTCGACTTACAACCATTTCTACTTACGTACAAATTTGCAGAATGTCGTAAATTGAGAAGTATATTAACTATGTTACTATGTTAATTATGTATACACACTATAAATAATAAAGAACACATATATCATACCAGTCTATTTTAAATTGTAGTTGGTATGGTGTTGTAATGAATACCAACTTTAATACATTTATGACATTATATTTATTGGGACAAGAAGAACAATAGTCAATAGCCCTTTGCAATTATTGAAAATATTTCAAAAATAATCTTTAGTAACATTTTATAGTTACTAAATTTACTTATAGAGTAGTAACCTAGATACACATTAGGAGGCAGAAATAGTGTCATAATCATAAAAAAGTAGTAACTTTGAAAGTTCCATCTTTTTTAGAATTATTTTAAATCCTTTATCAACAAAAGCAGTAAATAACCTCAAAAAATATCTACAAAATAATGTAGAAAAATATAAGAAATGATTCTTTCATTATTATATAAAAATGATGATTACAAGTAATGATTCTATAGACTTGTTAATATATATTTAAGTTACAATTTAAAGTTTTTTTTTAAATTATTAATAGAAGTAGTAACTTGATTACTAAAATATACAAAGTATTAGAAATGTTTCTAGAAACATGCTAATATCTAGTTTAGTAATATAGAGTTACTAATAGAAAACATAACATAGAAACTTCTTTGAAACACATGTAATAAAAAAATGTGTTACCTATAGTATACTATTTGAAGTAATCAGAACATTGTTGATGTGTATACAATGTTTATATAATCGCTATATTTGGAATTAAATAAGTGTAGGTGGGAAATGGAAACCTACCATCCGAAGTGATTCGTTTTAAGTGTTCCTGAAGCGTGGTGTGCGCTAATGGCGGCACATTTTAAAATAAAGCCCGTGGCTTGAGGAGGTGAGAGAGAGACGGAAAGCACTTTCTTAAAATAATCCCCGTTTATAAATAGAGCGGGAGAGAAAATGTGTCATCGGCGCGAGAAGAGAAGAGGAAAAGTAGAAGAAGAGGAGAACGAACGAACGTTTGGACCGAAATGGAAAATACGGCTGCAGCAGAATAAATGTCATCCCATTTGATTTGCATTAATTTGGGCGCATTACGCGTTCGATTTGATGAACCATTGTGCCTTTGCAGCCGCTAAACTGTCAAAAATCCCTGGATATTTCCATATTCCATGTATATCATTTCGGGCCACTCCGCAGCACCATTATTTCAGCACGGATTTTACTACCTGGATTTCCCATTTCCCACTCATTATCGATTCAACACAACAGCCGGTTTACTTCCACCTTGCATTTACATTTCATAAAAGTCATAATGCCAGACCAAAAAAAAAATAAATTATATGTATTGTCTACAATAAACCACAAGCTTTGCTTTATTAGTCGACTGCTTAGTTATTTGTAACTCAAGAGATGGCGCTTTTTCAACAAGATGTCAACTGAACAAAAAAATATCATAGTACATTTAATTCCTCAGTTAACATAAATAAAATAGTGAAAGCTACTTTCTTGTTTTTATAATTAGTTACAATTAGATAGTAATAAATTGTCATATCAAATGTATCAAATATCTCGCCATAACGAGTTACAGCTCTCAATAGCCTCAAATAAATATCAAAACTGAACATAAATGTAACAACTAAGTATTAAATAAAGGAAGCTTTAACTGAAACTCAAAAATTGCGTATTTTTCAGTTTGGCAATTTGTTCATACTTTTATACTATTATTTTATATTACAAATGATTATAAATTATAATTTAACTACAAATATACTTATTCAAATACTGAAGTAAGATCTGAAAAGCAATAGCTTACATCAGATTTCAAAATGTATTACAAACTAAATATATGTAAAAACAAATTTTTAGCAAATAATACATTTATTTGCCACGTGGCAAATATTTTATGGTAATAAATAATATTTTTCAGTGTCTGAATTCATACAAATTACTTAACAAGTAATTAATTCAAAACAATATTTAATAAACCTAATTGATAGTTTATAATAATAAATCTTTCGGCGTTTTCTAATTATTTTTGTCTAATAAACGAGGCGCGAACATATCCGTCCATTAATCTAAATCCGTGTCACTCATTACGTAACAAAATTAATGAAGTTCAATAATTTTAAAATATTCTTTAAATGGAGAAATTATATTATTATAGCATTTAATTTTCAATTAAATTTGTAAGTTATTTATTTTTTTTATATTTCCGGTTTAAAAATAAATGGTAAAGTAAACATTAAAGAAAATACTATCACAAATGAATTGACTGAATAGTAAATAAATTCTGAAATCTTGGCACTAAAGTATATACATTTTAGTTATTTCCTCTAAGTAATAGATTTCTAACATTTAATTTACAAAATTTGTATTAGCAGAGATAAAAGGAAATTGCCTTAAAGGTAAATAAATATACAAATCTTGGCTAGAAAAATCTAATAATTAAAAAATTTATAGATCAAAGATATTTCTATATATATTTTTTTTAATTTACAATACTTTTGTGTATAATTTGTATTGATTCTAAATACATTTATTTTTTTTATGTTAAATAAAAATATTTCACAGGTCTATACGTTTTAACCATTTCTTTTCTGTTATTTATAGAAATCTGAACTGGAAGTGGCTAAGTTGGAATGATAAAGTAATTTAAAGTATTATATTATCAACATTTTTTATTTATAATTTACTGTATCAAACTGTGTGGTTGATGAAGAATTTCGTGGTCTATAATTTATCAAAAGATAAACCTTTCAATAATTGAGAAATATATAAGTTCAAAAGAAATCTTAACTTCAAAAATTCTTAAAATTAAATTAATTAATTGAAAATTAAACAAAAACTTTTTAAAGACTAAAAGTTAATAAAAGTATTTTTAACTTAACTCTCCAAAATTAAAAAAAAATAAATAAAGAATATTTTTTTCCAATAAATCTTTTCAATGAAATCAAAACCCGGTAACTAACTTATAAAGTAAACCAAGTAAGGTATTTTTTAAATATTTGATTATATACTGAATTTTATTATGTTTGTTTCAAAGAAACTTGGGTTCAAAACAAATAAAGGGTGATTTTTATAGTATAATTAAATATTGAGTGAGTTATATAATACATACATATTTTCATTACATACGCACAAGTACCTTATAGCCGCAGGAAGTTAAACTCAAATATACTTCTGGATCAATATAAAAGTTTTAAAAACATAAGAAGATATATAAGAAGATAAAAATATAAATTAAAAGTAAACTTTCGTTAAAAAACAATAAATTTCAAATTTAATAATTATTATTTTTTCAAAACCAATGCGAGTATTGATTATTTTTAATTTGATTCAACTGGTATTTATTTTTTAAATATTTACTATAAAATTATTCAATTTAAATGAATCAACTAAGATTTGTTGATAATTATGTTGACTAGTATTAAAATATATGTCTTTTCTATGAATATATTTTGTAAATCAATAGTAATAATATTGATAAAAATATAAGTTTAAACAAGTTCTAAATGTTAATATAATATTAAAGATAATTTTGATATTGTCATCAATATTTATATATTATTTTATTTTATAGTGAAACACATTTCGATTTGATAGAAAAAAAAATGTGCATCAATATTTTATAAGCTAATATTATGGAGGAATATAAAATGTATATTTTCATAGGGAAGTAAAGTGTGTTGTGACTCTGAAACTAAAATATTGAGTAGTTGCTTATTTTTCAATATAGTTTTAGATCAATATGAAAGTTTGAAACTTTCTTCAGAAAGTTAGTTTCTGTCATTTCGTAATTGAAAATGATTTTGTCTCAATAGGCTAAGAAAATATGAGAATCCCTAAATAATATTAAACTTTTGTGTGGTTTTTGGAGAAGTTAAAATAAGACATACCGAAAACTTTGGACCATTGAGCAGGTGGACGCCAATCTGGGTAATGTTTTGGGAACTTATCTCTGGACCAGAACGTGTGAAGCACCACTTTGTAAACGGTCAGCTTGTCCGGCTGGCAGGGTTCGCCGTCCCCTTTGACGACGGGGACGGTTGCGACCACCAGGAGGATCAACGCGGATGCCGCGAGGCACACGCACGTCGCGACGGTCATACCTTTGGCGCGCGCTCTCAGGATTCGCAAGGATCGGCACCAGCGAGTGTCTGTCTGTATGTATGCAGTGCGGCAGTGTACGCACTCCGCGAGCTTCTGCAGGAGGACTGAATGAAGTCGGCAGCCTCGGATACTTCGGTGGCAGGATCAGCAGGCGTCGTCGTCGGTCGGCCGGTCGGATTGTCGGATGGTCGGATGGTGGGTAGCCATGGAGCAGCGCGCGGCACTCTACTCTCCTCTGCTTCTGCTCCTCACACTTTCCATCCTTTTTCCTGCTGCTATAAAGTTCGATAGTCCCATCCTGCTCATGCTTCTATAACCCCGACGCCCCAGCGCAGGGACGTACCCGGAGGGGTGACCCGAACTTCCTGCAACATATATTTATCACAATACTGTTCATTAAATATCACAGCCAAGAGATTACCTAATACCTCAAGTAAAGCAAGGACGTTGCCACTACATACCAAAAAAAACCTAAGTTTGTCAATCAATTCAACTCTAAATAGTCCCAATCACATTTTTGTTTGGTTGATACAATAACAAACATAAATAACTTAATTCAGAAAAATCGTTTTGATTCCCAAACAATTTTTACTTACGAAATAGGCTGTTTTTTTATAAATATTATTGCTAATCTTAGTCTAATTTTAGCTAATGTATACTATAAAATTAGAGTAAAGATTAGCAATGGTATTTCTATTAATTTTACTTTTTAAGAACTGAAAATTTCCTGAATTTTAATTCAGCTAGTAAATTCTATGTACATTGAGTATTAACCAGATAGATAAGTAAAATTTATATGTAACTACTATAGTTTTTCCCAGCACTATAGTAAGGAGTAGACAGAAATCATTAATAAGAAGAAAAAGATATACAGAGGCAATACTATTTATTTGTACTACCTCAATTATGGATCCAGAAATATTAAACATCAAAGATTTGTAATCAAGTAAGAAACATTTTTGAAATAGTAGATTGAAATGAAAAGATCATATATAAATCAAATATGATTAACTGAAAATGAAATGGAATAATTCAAGTAAATGGATGATAAGGATGGGTTACAGGTAGAAGTTGCTGGAGAAAATGTTCAGTTCATTGAGGGTCGTAGTGTTATAGAGGTTATTCAATGATCTGGAAAGTTAAGTATTGCACGATGAAATGGAAGGAGATGAATTGTGAAAATACTGGACTCACTAGACTAAAATATCGCAGCATAATTTTATGAGAAATGCACTATTGAAATAAATAAATTAATAAGGATTAAGTGAAACAAACTAACTTCTATTTTTTTAATATATCTCCTTTTTGACTTGTAATAACGTTAAGGTATAAAAATAAGCATAAGGAAAAATACTAATGACAACTAGTGTGGACAAACCTTTATAATTCATAAAATTAATATTTACTAAAAACATTTCTAGTGTATTTCTAATATCTACAAATTTCTACGTATAAAATACCTTATATAAGTGTAAATATATTTGTTGTGTTTTATATACTATTTGCAAACTACCTAGATATATATGAAAAAGGAATTGAATTGTACAAATTATATCTAAATAAATAATTAATTCAAAATACAAACATAAATAAATATTTTCATTACCTTATTTAATACGAAGCATGTTATGAAAATATAGGTAATCTTTCGATTTTCTTTCAAAACTAATATTTTCAGGTATTCATATACTGCATATATATCTGGAACTTCAAAATTTCTATCATTTTTGCTAATAAACTTGTAACACCTGAAAAACAAAAAGTTAAAATAATTGTATCTTAAATTGAAATTTATTCATTTTACTTACAAATGTTATTAAGACATCAACATTAAATTATGTGTAGATAATTTGCATAACAAATTCGAATTTGGTAGAGAAACGTCAACTTTATTTATATAAAATAAAAACGTCATTTACTTTTCGTAGTGACTGCTTGATTCTATCATTAAAAACAGTATTAACTTTAATTAGCAAGCAAAGTAACAAAGTAATCGTTTTTATTAACTTTTATTATTTATGAATTTTATAGAATCCTAATAAAAACCAATATATTATTTTTTAAAGTATGGACTAGTGATTTTAAATAAAGTGTACGTTCGTTTGAATATTGTGTACGTCAGTGCGAATGTTAAGACACGTGTATACAAAAACAATGTAAATAAGTAAATTTATGTAAATTCACTTACCGTACAATATTTTTTTTAATTATATGTAAGTACTTAATTTACTTGCCACATTTGAAATTATTAAACTATATTATATAAAATTTGCAATTATTATTGATTATATATTAAAAATCAACAAGTAGTTTAACAGAACACCACAGTTTTTGAACTACAATATCCCGACCCTTCGTTGGGACTACTTAGACGCAAACGCTTAATACAAATATTTAATGCGTTTCGATTTGGAAATACCCGTTTGTCATATCACGTACTTATACCCACAGTTTGCTAAATAGTTCCAATAAATAAGCTTCTGCTGAGCTCCAAAATTGATGTTAACTATTAAAGTATATTCTGGCGATCTGACGATAAAGTGTACGGTTGTGGGAACATTGAGTACGTTATTGCGAACGTTTTAAAAAAAACGTAAATACTTTTCTTTATATAAAAAATCACTTGATCTACATATTTAATATATTTTTGCTTGAAAAATACCTATTTGTTCTATTTCATACTTATATGCACTAACTTGAATATACTCAATTACAGTGAAGCGTTGACTATTTACCTTAACCTTATAATTTTATGAAAACTTCAATCATAATACTGCATTTCTATCTATAAGCACGATGACAATTATTTTTATTATACAGTAAATATCAACTTCTTCTTCGAAGCACAACATCCCTATCCTTCATTAAACCACAAATATTTCATGCATTTTGATATAAAAATTCCCATTAGTATTATCACTTATATCCACTAGTTAGTAAATAGGTGCAATAAATACGAAACTGATGAAGCCCATATATTGATCTTAACTTTTAAAGAGTGTACAGGTGATCCGACGATAAAATGTACATTCGTATGAAAATGTACGTTAGTGCAAACCTTGATTGTCTCAGCTTATAATAATTTCTTTAATCATATGTACGTTAAGCGAATCATGACTAGTTACCTTAGCCCTGTATTTTTTTTAAATACTTTTTCCTAACGATAAGAATAATGCAATATTTGTACTTTAAATAACTACAAGTAGTTTAAAAGAACGCCACTGGTATCTTCAACCAACAACAACTCTTCGTTGGATACACTTAAACACTTAACGGAAATATTTAATGCATTTCGATTTGGAAATACCCGTTCGTCATATCATGAACTTATATTCACCGGCTGTTAAATGTTTAATAGTTGCAATCAATACGCTTCTGATGAAGTCCAAAAATTGATTACGTCCCTGTACGACGCCCTCTCGTTGCGTCCGTCTGCATCGACGCCGACGCTCCGCAACATCATTTCAAATCCTGCCGTTCGATTAACCGCCTACGCCACTGCAGGAATTCACGTGCAGCGGTCGCACGATTCACAACTAATTAAATTCATTCCACAGCCTGGATCCGGATCATTCCCACATCTTCTATTTCCAGAAACTTTATTAACATTTCATAAACTCTCCCATTCACCCGCCTCATTTCGTACCGAATTATATAACACTGTATATAATTATAAAATTCATTTAAAACCACTTCCAAAACTTTTATACAATTCCCGAAATACCCACAACAGATTGTAATTACTATTACGTAATTCCTACATAATCCATTGAAATTTCTACAAATATGTTTAATATGACCAAATCAAATAGAAAACATATATAGAAATAATAAGTAACTTAAGGATTGTTGTAAAATTTGTCATTTATTTAAATACAGCAACGCCTTGCATAGTCCGAGTAGTAAGCAATATCCCGAACTGTATGAAACTAGTGAATCGGAACTGATTGAAGCCGGACTATGCGAGGTATTTGACATCATTTTAATGAAAGTAATTTACTTTTACTGTCATGAAAATGTTCTGTTTTTGTCGATTAAATGCTGAAAATTATTGAAGAAGAGTCACGTTTTCGAGAAATATTGTACACTTTCATATCATTACTCCGAACACGTACATGTCAGACGTGTTATATACTTTTTTTTTCTTTTTTTTTGTTATAAAACTGATTTTGTAACAACTCTGCAAATTGCTTAACCCATACTGAATCTATGCAAAACGTAATTAACCAATTACACGTTTTATCGTACGCATTTTATTTCCGTAATCAAAGTGAATTTGGGCAACGCCATGTGCTGCATATAAATCCGTCGAGAATTATCGTGTTTTATTATAGCACATTTCATGTTCCAGAACCTTTACTCGCCAGGACACAGATTAGCCAATTAGTGAATATTCATATTTCCCAGGTGGCCCAGATTTTCAGCTTAAAGCTAGATATTATCAAAACCAGAGTCATATATTAGACATTATTCAACTAATCCCATAGTAAAATTTTTGAGTTCAATTTAATCAGACCTATATTTAGGATAGAGGAAAGTATTTAATTCGTAACAAAATAAGTGTCGGATTTTAGTTTTTTTTAAGGATTATTTAAATACTGATATTAAGTGTATCACTAGTTATTTATTTAAATTAACAATGGACAAAGTGACTTTAGTAGTCGCCTGAAATACACGCATTTGTCAAAATAGTTTTTGTAGTGAACAGATAAAATATTGTAATAATTGTTTCTTTGGTTTTTTACCCGATGACAATTTGTTTAGGGTTAATTATTACGGTTGTCTTTGCAAAAACTATCCAAAAAGTCTTCTTCTTCTTATTTTCCTCTCCACACTTGCACAATTTCGCCAGCCACTGTTTTTATTAATTTGAGATTTCTTTATACTGGCTCAGCGCTTTAGTCCAAAAAGTCTATATTCGAACAAGTACATTAATTCCCCCAATAAAATAAAAATGGCCTATTGGTAGTAGAACCATGCCAATCAAAATCCAGCAATATAATGCTATACCACATTGCAGTTGATGATGAGGAAGTTATTCGCACTGGTATTGAATATGGGTGGACCATAAGAATGATTTGTCAACCACCAAACAACCCCAATTTCGATGTCCTCGATTTGGGTTTGTTTAACACCATTCAATCACTACAACATAAAGAGTTCAGTATTGATATATGAGTTCATCGGCCGTTTATAAAGCATGGGACGAAAGAACCGCGTAAAAACATAATATTTCAGAAGTATATGGAATTGACCATTCTTCATAAAGGAAGCAACGATTATAAGCTTCAAAAACTTGACCGTTTATAGTTACTAATTTATTAAATGTTACTCATAAGTGTTAATTTTCAAATACTTTCCATTTTATGTTACAGTTTTCTTGTAAAAATACACGTTAGTAACCCGGCGTAACCACAAAAAATATTAGAATAACATTAATATTTTCAAATGTACACTAGTAAGTACATAATTAGTATTTTTAGTATCATTTCTTAAATATAAAGATTCATAGAATTTTTAATTATAATTACTCATGTAAGTATTATACAAATCTACATATTTAGTAAATATTTTTGTACTAAAGCCTTTATAATAGATTATTGAGTTTTTTATTACATTTTTTACTTTTATTGATACAAATTTAAATTTGATCAAAAATAAGTTGTAATTATTTCTATAAGTATTATTTAATGTAGACCCGGCGCATCCACCGAATTTGTTGATTATTGTTATTTTATTTTCTTAATTTTAATTAAGTAATAAATTTCTTATTTGTATTATTTAAAAGTAAAATAAAATGCTTAATTAAATAACGTTAGTAAGTATTATTTAATTAATTAAGAATTCGGAAATTATTTCTGTCCAAACTGAATATTTACTTGGTAATATTGTGTCAGATGTAATTAAATATTTGTTTCGCAGAGGGAAAATATTGATTCGTCGAATGCTGATTTAATGCAATTGAAGATATGAAATGGGAAAGTTATTGGAGACGGACTGGGTTGTATTTGTTTTCGTCTGACTTAAAATAAAGTTTGCTTTCAAAATGTAATAATCCTCGACGACAATGAAGGTAGTCGCCGTCCCTGAAGAGCGCATTTGTTTAAGTTGCAAAACAATGGGGACGGCTTCGGGGAAACGCGAAGACTCCGCTCCGAAAATTGGCCGCAAACAAAAGATTTAATTATCATCAATCCGCCCCTCTCCATAAACTTACGACAACTGAGTCAATGCAACAACAATAATAAAAAACAACAATCCAAAAAAATATATATAAAAAGAAGTGTATATAATGCAAACTGTAGAAATACAAGCAAGTCGTATAACAAAAGTTGATTCAATTACACAGATTTTTATTGGTGCATTGTATCGGATCGAACTGTGTAGATAATGTACAAAAGTCTGCAGTGGAAGGATATAAAGAGAAAGAGAGACAAAAAAATCTGCTGCAGCCGCCGCCTCCGATGTTTCAAAACCAGAAACTTTCCGCCGCGGCTAAAACTTTTGCTCTGGGCTCATTTTATTTAATTTGCCCAGGTCGTCGGATGTTTATCTTTTTAAGATGTTTATTGCACCCCATCACAACTTTCAAAGCCTCCTAACTGTATTTATTTTTATAATTCCCCTTTATCTTCATATTAAAATATAAAATAAAATTCATGTTTTGATTTTTATCAAAAATATAATAGTACTAGTTGTAATTTGAAAGAAAAAACATAAAAAAAAATATTGTAGTATCGGACACAGTCCAAATGTATAGAGCAATTTTTAGGAAAGAATATTTTTTTACCTTTGTGTTCAGATGCAATTCAATATTAAGTCAATTTTACTATGTAAACAGGTGCATCTTATGGTCTGAAAAATACGGTAATAAGAGATTAAAAAAATAATTTCAATTTTTACTTGTACTCAATATTAAAAATTAAGTCAACCCATAAGTCAAAGATTAACTTATTGGTTGCAATTTCAATTATTTTTATGTATATATTAATATAATTAATTAAAGACTTTTACAACTTCATTTCATATAATATTTATCCAACTTGAGTTTAATGGTATTCTGTTATAGTAGATTTTTAAAATTAGTCTATTTAGTTACTTTATAAGTAAGGTGAATATACTTAATACTAAGTTATGTGAGGTTACTTAATATTTAGTTAGATTGTAATAATAATATTAATCTTTAAATTAGTATTTTGGTGAACAATGTTAGTGTTTATACTAATCTCATAGATTCCAAAACAAGTATTAATTAAACTTTCAATTCTCTTTAGTCTTCTACTATAAGAAACTGACTAAATTATAAAATATTAGCTTATTTAATATTAGATTAAGTAAGCTTATATTAGTTTAGGTTAAATTTAGATTATATTTTGGATTTTAAGATACGTTAGATTAGCTTATCATATTTTGAGTTTATTTAGGCTAGATTTTTGTTTACTTAAGTTAGATTTATTATTAGATTATATTATTTTTCTAATTGCTTTAATTTTATATTATAATAAAATAATTTTGAAGAACAATATATTAAAGTTTTCAAATAATTCTCATTTATATTTAACATCTTAAAAGTTCAATGTTTGTGTGTAACAGTGGTGGAAGGTGGCAACAATGTACACCATGAAGTTGTCAAGGTTGTTAGCTCGGAGAAGTTAAGTATCATTAGTCTTAAGTTAACATCGTTAAGTAAATAAACGTCATCTTTGAAAACCCAACGATTTCTTTCATTCACCCGCGAAACTTGGTCTTTCGTTCAAAACATTAAGTATATCTTTTTTATTAAGTAGAGTAAAGTTTAATTATGGTTTTCGTATATTTATTACTACTAAATAAAAATAAAATGAAGAAAAAGTAAGTTAAAATTAACTATTAAATGTATATAAATATAATATACACTATAAGAATACAAATTTACAAAAAATGTATGTAAACGTAATTATTATATTCAAAAAGAATATGGATATGGGCACTTTTCTAGTTTCTTATATTAATATTTTTTTTCTGGCAGAAAGACCTATGGTTAATAGCACTTTTCTTCTTTTTTTTATTATTACCATAAAGATTATTATTAACTTTTTTCAGTCGCATTTAGTTTTGCTGAAACACTGTCTAATTCTAAAAATATTGTTGTATATATTGTAGCAGGAATAAATGATAAAAATTAGAAGAAAAGTAGTGTAATTTATATCTTAAAATGAAGCAAGTTAAATTATTTTATATTAAGAATTATACCATATTAACTGATTAAATTATAATAATCGTCTTAGCTTAGGGGATGGTCCAATTAAGGATATATCTAAAAAAGGGGTAGATTCTATAAAGTATTGAAATATCCAACAATATAATTACTAAATATGTTTCGGAACGGTTGTTGTCGATTATAAAATAATTGCAACATGTTTACGTAAATACTGCTGCTCAGGTGGAAAGGCTGCTTCGGAATAGATGGATGCATGTTGCGTGCAAATGGGAGTGATGTAAATGCAACGTGAAACTAGAAATTTTCCATCCCTCCGGTTTACGATTCCAGACCGTGGCTAATTAGATTGCTCGCTGTCCTAATTTGAAGTTAATGCTTCGCTGGGGGGCGGCGAGTGGGCGGAAAGAGGCGTCGGTTCTATGGTATCCGCAGCATATTTTGGACCGGGCTTATAATTACCGCGAAAAGCTTATATAAAATTTAACGTGCGTTCGCATGTAAAAGAGCAGAGAAACGAAAATCCCATTTTACGACCGTCATAATCATCATTCAACCATCCCGTATACTGTACATCCTTGCGCGTATTTAGGAAAGCCTAATAAGGAAATCTAATCGCTCATAATTAAATCCACCCCGTTCTGCCCTCAGGTCCTGCGGGAAAGACGTATCGCAAGATCCTAATGACGCATAACATCCTTACTGCCTGTTCGGATCACCTGTTAGCTTATTACATTCCATACGAAATGTTATTAATTTACATTCCTTTTCCCCCCTCAACGAACAACAAATCTTGAAACATGAGCGTAATTCTACTTAACTGGCGTATTTAATTAAATATTTGTTTCTTTCGCTGAAAAGCAGACATTCCTGCTTAACACGTGGCAGTATTCAATGGAATTCATATTAATTACTTTCATCTTGCTTATATATCCTGATTACGTAGCAAAATCAAGATTTGGTACAAATCAAGATCTTCTTTTCACTAAAAATTATATAAAGCAAAAGCAGGATTAAAAAATATGTTTTCGATTTAGTTGACGTTATGATAAAGAATTTTCTATACATAATATTATATACAGTATACTTTGCGTATATATGGAAATATGATATTCATAAATTGATCAAAAAAATACATTTCAAACGTTTACTAAAATAATACATTTTACATGATATTATGTTTCGTCCTATATAATAACAGTCCCACTTTCCTATACATACTGAGTGAGTTTACTTTCATCTTTCAACAAACACCACCTGCACTTACATTTTTATTGATATAAGTGTACAATTTATTCCTCTCGACATTTATATAAATTACAATTATTGTCAAAAACAAGTTCAACAAATAAAAATAATTGTCAAATTATAAAAAATTATATAATAAAACAATTCAATATTAAAATTATTTATTTACCCAAATTTTGTCATGCGACTAACGACCAAAGTCTCTAAACTAAAAATACTAACATTTTTGTTGTTTTTAATCGTTTTATTTTTTCAATTAATTACAAATTTATTAGATCTATTTCTTCAAAAAAAATTATGCAATAAAGGTTTAACTCATTGAAATTCCAAAAGAAATAATATTTATATTTCAACAAATAAATTTATTTAACCTGTTTTTTTTAAGTTCTAAATTTTACTATTTATGTATAGAAATAATTTAATTAATTTACACAATGTAATGGAACTATATTGTACGCTTTATATTAAGATTTGTCGTGCTTTCAATTGAAAAGAATATTAACAGAAATATTATTTAAATTTCTGCAAATCAACGTGATTAGCCGGTTTTTTTAAATTTAAATAAAAAAATTATTAAAACATAAAAGTTAACTACTTCTTTAATTTACACAAGTTATGAGAAATAAAAATAGGACAAACCATAACAGCAGTGTGTCGGTTTTCAACCAAAACGAATATAAACACAAAAATAATATTCAATTGTTTCAAAGTAATGTATTTAACCGGTTATTCGTTTCAAATTTATAAAAATCGGTTTCAGATTCTAGTGTTTATATATAACATTTAATTATTTAATTAATTTATAAATTTTATTGAAAACATTTTGGTTTAAAAAACCGGTATTTTCAATAACATTTGTTAATTGTTTTTTATGTTTTACATATAAATATTTGCTGAATATTACAATATATTTTCATCAAAATTTTATAAATTTGTGAAGTATTCACTATTGAGTGTAGCAAAAGTAGTTTTTATGCAGATAGTGTTGAGCACCATTAATTAATTTCAATTACAATCCCATCTATACTTTTTTCTTTAGTTAACTTCCAATACCTTTTAATAGCAGACCCTCCCTTTTTATCTCGCCCATAAAAACTTACCTAATCGATCGCCACTACACGCCACTTTAAGCTGACTTTTATTATCGCTCCATTGATTTTCCTCTTTGCTGCTCCTTTGAATATTTGAAGAACTCTTAAAACTTAGATAATGAAAGACGGGATACGCGAGAAACGCGCCGAAGCATTTTTATTATATAACGATAACGTGCGGGGCCCTGACGGAATTACTCCAGCCCATCCGGAATTACGTAACTCGCAAATCCGGTTTGCGTAATTCCGAATCGATGAGATCTCATCAATTAAATCTTATCAACTTGGAGAGCAGTACTCCTCTCTGTCTGCAGCTGCTAATATTACCAACGAGTCCTCATGTTTAGATTTCCCCGGATTTAGGCAGGTAATTTAATCCATTATAACATCAAGCCTACCAATTAAAATCGTTCATTTATTTCTAAAACAATATACATCCATTATCTCAATTATTTCGCTCATCCCTTCAGCAAACATCAGACCATTATCACTCAGTTCATCCCTTATTTTCACAGGGTTGATACAGAAAACAAATATTTGAAAGAAAAAACCGGTTATAAAATCGTATTTAAAGAATCGGTAGAAATTTATACTTATTTTAAAAATTGAATTTTTTAAATGTATCCATTTTATCTGTCATCTATTCAACAAAAATCTGACTATTATCACTTTGCTCAACCCTTATTTTTATAGAATTCAAAGTAAAGTTCGGTAAAACCGGTTTTCTAATTCTAGAATTTAAAAAATCGGTAAATATTTTTACTTATTATAAAAATTGAAGTTTTTAAATATATCCATTTTATCTGTCTTCTATTCGACAAACATCTGACCATTATCACTTTGTTCAACCCTTATTTTCATAAGATTCATAGTAAGGTTCATACAAAGAATATAACAACTTTTTGAAAAAAAAAAAACGGTTTTCTAATTGAAGTATTTAAATCATAGAGTTAATATTTATACTTTCCTTAAAAAGTCAAGTTTTTAAATATATTAACTTTCTCAATTATTTTGCTCATCCCTTCAACAAACAACAGATCATTATACTCAGTTCAACCCTTATTTTCACGACATATAAAAAGAACAAAAAAACAGTATTATTAATTTCAGTATTTAAAAAATGAATGTTATTCAATATTATAGCACTAATAAAAGAAATTATAAATTTCTAACAGAAAATTGGTTTCCAGAACAATTTTTTATATATAAATTATAGTTATTTTCATATTGGTTAATTAATGATAATTGATTCTTGGTAAAAATTTCAATTTATATAAACCGCTTTTGTTTAATTTTAGATTAATTCATAAAAACCGGTTTTAAAAACCGGTAAACTTCAAATTCAAAACTTTTTTCACTTTAAAACTGCTATATAAATATTTAATCTGATGAAGTATGAATCGATTATTTTTGATTTAACTTTTAAGTTAATTACAAAAAAATGACTTTGATGTGGATCATTTCAATTAAGTTAATTTATGAAAATTTTTATTGAATCACGTCGCGACCAGAGGGGACGTAAAATTAATCAATCTCGGGAACGGAGTGGATTTTTGGGGTTGATTCGCTGCGTATGGGGGTTGATCGTGAGAGGGGAAGAGAAGAGTGTATGGGTTTGGTCGTTCTGATGCAATCCGTTCGGTAATTGAACTAATTCCTTGGCATACAAATGCCATTACAATTAGTTGGAGCAATAAATTCCGGTGTGCATTATAAGTTAAATTAACACTGTATGTTTAGTGTTATGGCTATATGTGTGTTTATTTAATTTATCGTCCTGCAGAGAGATTCGCAACGCGCATAATTTTATTGTGTTGCAAAGGGGTTTTCTCCCCCTATGCTATGAATATTTAGCCGAAAAGTAAACGAGAACGTTAAATTTGAATCTCACTTTAGTTATACTTTGGCCTTTAAAGCACATCCCTTACAATCCACACACGTGCAAAGAAATAACTCGAAGATGAAATACGCAATTACAAAATAAATACGAGGACTTCGCGGTTTATACAAAAATATGCAAATGTTCTGTGTCGGCTAGTATTTTGTATGCTCGAAATTATTTTACTTAATCCTTTTTGGAGACAACCGCATAATCTCGTACCCGGCGCATCCACATAATCCAAATTCCTAATGCTTTCTCCATAATGCTTAAACAAAGGTATGTTTTATAAATTATAAAAAAATTAAAACTTATTAAATTTAAAAGTATTATAATAACTTATGATCCCTTTGTAATACTTCTACATATATTTTGATGATAAAACATAAATATTTTTAGTAAAATGTAAAGCAAAATTAATAAAATTATGTAAAAAATTACAGATTTTCATAGTTATATAAAAATGAATTTAATTAAAATAGCAGTTGCTTTTTAAAGATAAAATAAGTAAATTTAAATAGAATCATCGGAAATCAGCAAATTAAATCTACGTAACAAACTTTTTTTTTGTAGAGAGGAAACATTACATAGGGACTACGGGCGGAGTCGTGGTACTATGGGATTCTTACCGCACTAAAACCTCTCCCCTTCTTCGCCACCATGCAGGACCTGTATCACTATACTACTCTGCGATGCTGATTATCTATGCCTCTTTGGCATTTCCACTACATCATGTAAATGCTGGCCTCCACTGCCACTATCCTCGTAGACCCTTTGCAGCCTCCACTCGTCTTCTTCTTCTGATATGTACCCCGCTACAATATCCCAGCTCTTCGCACTCTTCAGCATTTGACTGATAACATTTTCTGGCCTAGCAGAACTCCCAATTCTGCGTCGGACTCGTGCTTCCTTTCAACCCATCTACAGCACCTAAATAGGGCTATCGTCCTGTGAACCAGCACCTTTCATCCTCCTTCTTCGCGATGAAGTGCAAATACTTGTCAAAGCATCCATGGCCAGACAAACCTGCATTATCTAAACTGATAAAACCTAAATCAATATATAAATTAAAGTAAAGTATAGAACAGAATTGTGTAACATATGTATTTGCTCCTACGTTACCCCAAGATCTGAAAGAAAGTAAAAACTAAGTTGTAATAAACTTTTTGACTACCTTCTCATGTGTATTTTTTTAAGTATTAGCATCTTTTAACAACCCAAATGTTTAGAATATTTTAATTGATAAACTTTGTCATTAATGCCAGGAAGTTCATGTTTACCCTATTAGGAGTAATTTTCAGCGGTTTGTTGACCTCTGCTATACAACGAAACAATGTTTTTGAATTGTTTTTGTCTGTTGGGGTAAGAAAATTTCAGGGTAAATCCAATTATTTCTATTGACAGTATCATGAATATGTGTTTAATTAACTTATCCACTTGGATTTCTATACAAAAAAAATTGAATTATAGTGAAAAGTAGTACACGTTAAAAATATACTTAAAGAGATTGTATAATTTATATACATTTAATTATTTTTATTTCAATTTAAAAAAATGTTTATTCTATAAGTAATAAAAGCCTTATATAGTTATGAAATCGCACCATCACATATGGTTAGGAAAACGATGAATCATCGATTGTTGCGAATGCTAAACCAAACCTTATATGGATACAAGAAATAGTACGTTTTGATTACAAATTATTGAAAAAAATCACAAATAATCAACATTATTTCAGAAATATTACATAATTGCAATAAATAATTATTAAAGTTCCCGAGAAAAACGTGTAAATTGTAATTGTAACTTTTTGAATGTTATACCGTGTTATTTGAAAAGTATACAAAAAATTGTATTAAACCGTGTAAAAGCGAAAACGTGTAAAGAAAGTACCTTAAAACGAGAGATAGGTATATTTAGCTGTTGAAATAGATCGTATCGATAAAACACTTTCCAATTACGCATTGAATTTACACAAATGAAGATAATTTGTCAAACAACCACGTTAGGTAATTTCTATAACAAAAATAAGTGAATTCAATGAAACTATTAAAAAAAAATAGACGAGACATAGAAGTAATATATGCAGTTTTTTTGTTCTTAGATATTTTATTTGAATTTTTTTTTTTCTAATTTTATCGTCTAGACTCGAGACGGAATTTTCTACACATCTTTTTTATTGGTTTTACTACGTTCCATTCATCAATGCGTATTTCGAAGAAACGTCTGCATTTTTTTTGCCGCATTCCTTTGCACTCGTCGAATATAGTTTTTTCTATTACATTTATTTTCATGAATGAATTCATTTATTCTTGTGAATTTCTTTTCACGTTGGTTGCATAACTTAGAGTATTAAATAAATGTATTTAAAATTAATAATAAATTGATTTTTGAACATAATTCGTTCTAAAACTGAATTATTCATAAACCGAAATAAAATAAAAATGTTTTTTTCACATTCAAAAATGCCCGCCAAAAGTAAAAAAAGACACTAATGTATTTGCTGTATTTTTTTGTTGTTGTGTTCTCTTGTCCTTTTAATTTGAAAAAACGGACAGAACTTATGTTAACACTCAATAGATTATATTTAAATTAAAGTCTTCATAACAGTAAGAAAGAATTTGTATACAAAAAAAAAACATATTTTCAAACAATAAAATTATAATTAAAAATGTATTGCATATAAATAATTACAAGTAATTTCAATAATATTAATTAAATTAAACAATTTTTTTCTCCTAATTATAGCAATAATTATTATTAAATATATTTGTTACAAATTATTGATGATTATTAATTATAAATTAAAACTATATAAGAAAAAATATATTTATTCATATTAAAAGAAATTCTATAGAATTTACGATATAAATATTTGCCAGTTGAAGCATATTTATCTTAAATGAAAAATCGGGTCTGGATATATACGAAGAAAAAAGTGTTTTCGTGGGAAGGAGCGAACGAAATCCCGACAGTCCTTGCTGGAATTTCCATATTAATGTCTTTATAATGACCCAGGTCCTACCGTTTAGGCCACAGAGGACACAGAAAGGCACCAAATTGATTCAACACCCAGACTGCGAGTAATTAAATTTGTTGGCCCTGCGCTCGCACATCTCACAATTTTGCCCTAAACCCACTCTCTCTCTTACTCCTCATTCCCTCTTCTCTCTGACATCCTGCAACCACATAACAAAAGTTTTTAATTAATTTTAATTTTGAAAAACGCTTTGTCGTTCGTCGGGCAAAATATATTAATTTCCATTCCTGCGAAGAAGTAATCCTGCGGGAAAGGATCCATGTAGGGGTGATATATGGAGTGCGGGTGGTGTATTAATATAGGGAACGTTGCGGTTTTTCGGTATGTGTCCGAAAGCTCTGCTGCACCGGAAAACAGGAAAGAAAAAAAGTAGCAGGAGAACAAAAAAGAACTACCCTAATACGTAGAACGGAGGCGAGTAAACCGATGAGTTACGGCCACATAAAATTGGAATCCTCTCAGCCTCAGGTACATATAGGGCAACCCTTGCTAGGGGGAAAAACAAACAACCTTCGAGGATAAAAAAATAACGAAAACGCGATAGAGAAAATTTCGTGTGTGTAGGTGTGGGTGAGGTTAAAAACGGCAGTAAATTACTTACTGCTTTCAGAAGCGGTATTTAATTTGGCTCCGGAAGTATTTTTGTTTTCCGGTATGTTAATGTCCGAGCGCAGGAATTGTAGTGACAGACGTGAGGTGTCTGCTAGTCTCTACTCCTGCTGCATACGTGTGGACCCTCCAAGTTCGAAGTTTATACCAACAGCAACAACAACAACAACAGAAGCTTCTCATTCTGCATGCATTGCTTATACTCGCAGTTTTCCTGCAACGCTTGGCAATTCACTTTAACAAGCTACCAACTTAGAGAGTAAAAACAATACCCATGATTATTTGCACATGTCTAATTAATTTAACTATCACAGCTAGAATACCATTGGGTATGTACATTTTATTAATGTATTTAAGTTGTAATTCATTACTGAATACTTATAAAACCTCGTATAGTGCGGGTAATTGGTTTCAATAACATTCCGGACTGTTTCAAACAGACCTAATTGAGTACATTAAAACCGTATACATAAAAATTGTATAAAAAGAGACTTGACTTAATAAAGTAATTAGAATATTCTATATAAAATATCAGATGTGTAAAATGTACTCGACTTTATTCCTAATGTAAGCTTTATTATTATAATTATAAGCTTTAATTGAAATTTATGTGACAAAATGAAAATATCAGAGTTATATAACTGTAGTACAAATCACAGAAATGAACACATTTTCTTTGTAGCAATTGTATGCATCATCTCATTAAATTTGATATAACGATGCTTTTTTTAGTTTCCTTTGTTATTCAAGCTTCTTACGTATACTTTTTTTTTCGCTCAGACGTAGTGACAATAAACATGTTTATATTACGTATTGATCGAGCCCTTAGTTTTTGTTATGCAGATTTCTATTTGTAGAAGCTCGGAACGAGTAAATAAAAGCCAAGGTTCCACCAACCAGACGACACGAATACACCGTTAACTATAAACCAACCTTTTTTTTGTTATATAATTTATCACCTTTTCTATATTGATAAAATATAGTAAGCACGAAAATAAAAATATATGGTGTAATTAAGAATATAGTAAAAAAAACTACCATTGTTTGTTGGAATTACATAATAACATTTGTTAGGTTTCCTAAGCAAATTACCACCAAACACGAGGTTCTTATATCTTATAGCATTTTGTATAAATGTATACAATTCACTATACAATTATAATAAAATGTATAGTAGAAAAAAATCACCCATCACAGAAAAAAAGCGCACGTTGTTTAACTATGAAAAATTTAATCAATATTTTGTAAATTTTTAAATATAAAAATATTTATTAAAATAATAACAAAAAAATAATGAACTATTACGAAGTAACTTTTGTAAATAGATCTAAAATAAACTTTCAAACAAAATATAGACAATAAAAAGAAAAGTAACTGTCATAAAGTGTCAAATATTATTATTTAAAATGACATTACATAATTTTTAAACTGTCAAACGTCAAAAAAATATTCAATCTAAAAATAACATTTACATCAAGATATATACAACAAAAAAGAAAGAAGACTTAATATGAAAATATGTCTTTTGCTTAATTTTCATAATCTAGTTTTTTGCAGTCAAAAGATGTTTCAAAAGATATTCAATAATTTTAAATAAATCATAAAAAACTTTAAATCTAATAGTAATAATAATATTTATTGCAAAATTATCTAAATATATGTCAATTGTTAAATGTGATAAACTGTTAGTATTGGTTGATTGTCATACACTGTCAAAAATTAGTACTTAAAATCTTAGTTATCCGCACTATCTGTAACATTACTGCACTTAACAATTTATGAAATCGAACTTTAAAAAGAAACAAAACAAAATATTTTGCTTAATTAAAATTTATTATAAATCGGTACTGATCGAATCCGTACTATGCGAGATATTGTTCTATTAATAAAAGCAATATTCAAAGTAAATTCATAGATGTTTGGTAGTTGGAGAAACTACTACCTCTAGAATATATGGAGAAATGTCTATATATCGTTAAACAATTCTGCATTCATGAAACTAGCATGGGTACTTTATGCATTGCTTTTCCGCTTGCAAATTTACAAGAGAACTTCGACTCCACAATTCATTTCTCAGTCCCTTCCTCGAGACTTGGAAATTAGTTTCGAAAGCAAAACAACCGCAATTCGTAACACATTTCTGAATTGCATCTAAAAATGCCGACTGCGGCATCGTCTTGCATTTCATTTATTCATACTATTCCTCACAGTTCCAAGCAAACACATCTTGCGATCAGAATATACATATTTTTGGTATTCATAACATCAACTTTAATTAAGACGATGAGAGAATTTTGATACATTTTAAAATAAACTTTTGTTTAAAAACAATTGATGTTCTTGGCTCGGATTGTTTGATGATCTCATAGGTTTCCACTTAAATAAATTTCGGTAAGCGGCGCATTTAATGTGTTCCGTGTCAGATGTGAATGTAGTTTAATAAATGTTAGAATAATAAATGTTATTATAATACGAGATCGTCATGTTGGCTGGTAACCTTGTCGTGGCCACTCATTGAATGGTCTAATTTCTGGGTCACTTCTATAAATGTCTTCGTGTAATTTGATTTATTTTCAACGTGACCTACAAATGCAATGCGAACCGGCGACTAGATATATGCATTTCTAATTATATAATCCTCGTCCCATCCTCGATTAACTACATTTTATTTACAAAATCTATTTTCTACACATACAAATATACGAATACTCATTACGTAACATATAATTTCTGTAAAAAAAAGTTAATTATATAATTATTTATTGTCCACAAGGACAATCAATTACGACAATGACTTCAAATAGAATATTCAATTCGATAATTCCTGAAATCATTAGTAATTTCATTAATCAACTAAATATACCTTAACAAATATACCTTTTTTGTACCATGCCCCACATAAGCCTTTCTGATATTTGTATGCCCCCTATGTAACATATACATAATTCACAATATGATAAAACTTTGGACGAGTCAATTCGAATTTCCCCCTGTGCGTGAGCCCCACGTTTTAAAACACTAATCTAAGGGCTGTCTTCATTAGATAAACTAGGAGCAGTGTCTAAGACCTACGAGATTCTGTGGGACCCACGAAAATTATTTGATTTAGAATTGACTAAATATTCAAATCAAAATTATAAAACATCTAGAATCTTTAGAATCTATTTAACTAGTGTCTAACGCTCACAAAAATCTTAATGAGACTCTGGACTATCCATCATTTTTCTATTTATTTACAAAGAAACAAACTAAATCAATTCAAACAAATTAATGAATCCAATAAAAATAACAAATTTAATAAATTTTAATTCACAATTCAAAAGTTTCAAATAAATAAATCATAATAAATCTGTATTATAATAAATCATAATTACTTTGACAGGATACACTTGGATACAAACGGCACAATCATCCCAAAAGCGGATTTTGGAAATTTGGCACCCCACTTGAAACCTCCCTAATAATTTTGAATTAACACGCAACCCTTATAACCTGGCATCGTGCATAGACTAATAGCAATATCAATATACATAAACTTTCCCAAATTTATATTTTTATAATTACTTAACACGATGTGTTTATTATGCAACGTTTCACATTTTTAATCAATAAATAAACAAGATGAATTACACTATTATTTCCAGGCGATGGTCCAATGAAGGAAACTTAATAAATGTCAAATCAATATATTGATTTATCACAAATACATAACACTTTCCTCAACCAATTACTGGACAACTTGTATTTTATATGTTTAAATTTAAAACCAAATCATCTTTAAGTCAACAATTCTTTAAACTTGAACAGAAAAAAATGTGTAATACTAAATAAATCATTGGAATAAGCTATTGATCATTAGGGCTTTATTAATACAGTGTTACCTAGCATAGGGCGGCTTCGATCAGTTAATTGACAAAATTAAAATAAATTCTAAAAAATTGTTTTATTTTGTTGGTTTTTGTCATTTATACAATCAAGTCATTTTTTGTGATGTTTAAGTCCGCAGTTGCAAACAGTCCGGTATATTAAAACCAATAACCCGCGCTATGCGAGGTATTGTTAAATATGATACATTTGTTAAGCCAAGAACTATGTACTCATTGGAGTAACCTATGTAATTTCCACTTTAATTCTCATAGGATACCAAGAGAACTAATAGTATTTGGTGTATTAACAGGTATGTATCATGTCAGATCCTTATATAATAATACATAAGCTATAGAGCTTATAATATGTACTAAAGTCAGCAAAATTTGAATTATCATACAGGTAAGTTGGTAATAACAACGAGAAGAGAAGCTTATTTCGTTTCCAAAGGAAGAAGTATTAATCTTATTGTAGCAGATTAATACCAATAGCATGGTTGTTATAGCACAATGTACACAATGAGTCTAATAGGAAAACTAGGTTTTTGTGGCAGTTTAATCAAAGCAATATAGTATAGTCTAGGTTTAGGTCTGAACGATTCTTTCTTTACTCGGACAAATCAACGGTCTTGAAGTTTCTTTTGTAAAATTGCAAATGTGTTTGTTTCATCTTACTTATGTCTGTACGCATCAGTATTCATAAATTTTGTAAATTTTGCATAAGCTATATAGTGTTTATATTAATATTTCCAAACACCAGCAAAATTTTAATTATCATAAAAGTAATGTGGTAATAACAACGAAAAGAAAAGCTTCTTTCGTTTCCAAATGAAAATAAGAAAAGTATTAATTTGCACAATCACCGACAGATCCGATGGCAGCGAACGAAGTTGCAGTTTCTTTTGTTGAAGTTTCAAATTTTTACTTGTCTTGAAGTGTGCCCGTGAGGCAAAGCTCATTCGGATCCGTAGCGCGTGTCGTTGGTGCGAAATTAAATGAGCCAGGTCGATATTGAACGACCTACCCTCATATCAAGACCGCACAAGGTTTACACACATCCACACACAGACATTTATATACATATGTGTGTGAGTATTGTGTGGGTGTGCGCCACCCTTGAGCCGCACTACCATGCATATTCCGAAATAGTAATTCTACCACTCTTCATTTACTCACCGCATTTGCAAATAAAGGAATGGCAGGTAGAAGGTTTAATTAAAATGCATCATTCCGCAAACAGTTTTACAATGGCTTATTATTAAGTGAAAGGCTCTATTTGCGAGTGGATAAAATGCAGTGGAATGATTGCAATACCTCGCTTAATGCTTAGTTCCGTCAATATGTTTGAAACCGTACTAATCGATTACATTAAATCCCAATAAGAATTGACTGAAATAAAAAAAAATAATTTTGTCTAGTATTTTTTATTAATTTTTATTTTACTCAATTAAAATTGAGTTTATTTTAATTTTTTTAACACGTACTGTAATAAATCCGCACTGATTGAAACCGCACTGTGCAATACTACAATACATCGTTTTGTTGTAGTGTAATGGTGGGTGAATGCAATTGTCGGAGATGATATTAGTAGACTTAAATCACCTATTTGGGGATCCGAAGTGTGGATAACCGTTCACCGGGTCTATGTGAGGCTTAGATATTGATGCGGTCTATTAAACGCTATTAGGATGGTAATGGCCGGCCATTATGTCCAGTAAATTCTCCGGGCTTCCATCGGATTAGCTTTTCTTTATGGAATTGAGTGAAAAGTTTTGGTAGTGATCCGACCGTCTGCTGCAACTTATGAACACAATTTTATTAGATAATATTAACTTTAAACTTTCGTAAAGTGTTTTAATTATATTTACTATTTTGTTCTAATACTATGACAAAAAAAACTAAAAATGTACAATAATTAAAATAATGCGTTTTCTATTTGAAAAACTTCTTTAAAATTGGATTAAAAATGTGTTAGTAAATTAAATTGGAATAAAATATTTTATAAAACTTCTGAAATAAATTGATAAAAATCATATAATCAAATATCTTTTCATTAAAAAATTATTTGAAATTCATAAATATAAAAGAATTACACTATTGCACTATAAAACTACCTAAATTACATAAAACAACTTATAAAATGATATAAACTCATATATATCTTTTTTTTTTCAAAATTTCATCCTTCATACATATTCATCGCTAACTTATTTGGAGTAGAGCTGGATTTTGATGGTAAATTGATCAAAAGCTTTTGATCAAAGCTGGTTGCCAAGTCCTGACATACTCCTATCATTCTTGTCTTGATCATATTTTACAATCTTGCTATATTTTTTATTAATTAATCTGATATTCCCATACACAATATTTTAACAGTATTATCTTTACAATCTTTTCAATAATCCACAACTTGTTTTCGTCTTAAAAAATGACTTATTTAGATTTATTTTTGTGTAAAGCAGAAATTCGTAAAATGAGAATTATTTTTTAAATAAATATAAACCAAATAAAGTTTAACAAATCGATTAGGTTAATAATTTTAAATAGTAAAAATTTTAAGATTTTATCAAATTTCAGAAATGTACAAGCGTCGATCATTCTTAAAAGATTTGTTTCTTTCTAATTAGAATGAAATAAACCCTTAAACAAAGTTAAATTAAATTTGATTTCTTTATGGCATGAACGACGCATACGCACTAATCACAATTCCAAGTTATTCCATGAAAATAACAAACAACCCTAAATCATCATAAAGCTTAAATCAACTCGCGTGTTCCACTCAATTGGTTGCATTCGTAGTTTAAATATCTGGTTTTCTCTATACAAATTGATGGTTAAAAATCGTTCGATTAATTATTTATTTTCAATGTATTCGAAAAAATCTATAACTTAACAAACAAATATATATTATTAATAAATATTATATTATGCATTTAGAATTGTTACAAATATTTTTATTCCATTGTATATACACATAATATAAATAATAAACATTGCAAAATCCATGTTAAATGCTAATTTGGGATTTGTTAACGTTTGTTAAAGAACATTTTAAATGGATAGAATTTGAAAATTCTAGGTCAGGGGTCAAATGAATATTTAAGTTTGAAAAGCTCATCTGAGACAATTAAAAATATCCAATAATGATTGGATATTTACAATTATATTGCCAATAAGATTGTAGATTTACCAAATAATTGATTAAATTCACACCCTTAAACTCAAGAAGAAGAGTGCAAACCTTGGACAAGTATTACGGGTGGATTCATGGTTCTATGGGATTCTTACCCACTAGAACCATTCACTTTTTTCATCAATCATCCAGTACCAGTACTTTCCTTGTATTATACCACAATGTTAATTGTATGTCTATACTAGCACATCAATTCATTCACTAATTTCTGTTAGTATCATCCTCGTTACTAGCCTTCATCAGGCTTTGCTCCGACTTTTTCCTTTATGAAGAGTACTCTTGATATGATGACTCAGCCCTTTGGATTGTCTAACAATGCAAACAATGAAAGTCTCTGATTCCACTAACCTTCTGAGATCTGCCTCTTCGTGTTTCATTCTCGTCATTTTCTGACACCTGAAAAGAGTATAAGTTATTCACGCTGTCATCTTCTTCGCAGTACAAGCACTTTTCATTCTCATTCTTCACAATGAAATCTAGAAAATTTATGGGATTGAGCGTAGGATCTAGGCTTCTTTTTCCAAGCTGTGCAATTTTTGCTGATGCTTTTCTAACAGTGTAGCTCTAGCAATGCCTTTGTTTACACCTATTTGTCTCTCATTTCTCTTTATAGTTAGTAACTCTATTGGAGGAATTAGCTTCTCATTATTTTCATCATTTTCCTTATTCTGCAACGCTTGACCAATTCCTAAATGGTGAACCTTCAACAACAATCTCCGTGGAACAAATCCGAAAAAAAAAACACTAGGTGGCAAGTGGATAAACCATTGCTTTGGAAAATAGAAATTCATAACTCCAGACAACACCGGTCATTGTCCAAAAATTCGAAGGAAGAATCAAGCGAGTTCTACACAAACTATATATTTTACCATTAGAATAAACTTTTTTTCCACACAGTAGAATCTATAGAATCTATAACCCATAATACATATAGAAGAAGTGTGTAGTAAGTCAACAAATATTTTACATAATTAAGAGGAATAAGAAAGTCTTTGATATTAGCAGAAATAATGTATTTTGAGTGCAATTAATTAAATTCGTTGTAATGATCTTTTTACGAAAATTCGTAAAACAAGAACAAAATCTTACAAACCTAAATCCATCTGATTGGAAATATTGACAAAGTATGGTTAAGTTAATATTTAAGAAAACAATTAATTATTTTGAAAAATACAGAAAGATATTTTAAATTCCAGTAGGTCTTTTGTAAACTGTTTGTAGTAAGGTGTAGAAAGAAACAGCATTTTGCACAACCTGAAAAAAAACAAATATAGGTACGTATATGTGAAAATTGTTAAGTAACTATTCCAATACCAGCATAAATGTTTCTAAATTCAGCGGAAATATTTTACCAATGTTAATTCGGAAAGCGTTATTTGAAGAATGTATAATTCTCCTCACTGCAGCCTTGATATCCTTATTCTGTGTTTGATGCCAATTCAAATTGTAGGCCTCGAATCCGAACCCAACGCACTGAAACGATATTTCGACATTACGTAATTAATCTCACTTATGCATCATACTTCATCGGCAATTAGGTTCCCCACTTGACAGAAAATAAATAATTGCACAAGTAGAACGATCGTGAACGAAACGTATTTGAAGGCCGTCATGAGGGTCGGTGGAAATCTATAATTATTATAAATTATTGGATAAATTTGTATGGTTTAATAAGGAATTTTACCCTTCTAAAGTAAATAAAAACAATCCGACGCAAACTGCAACGAAAGTTGACCAAAATTGATCTAATAAGATCATATAGTAAGAATCATTTAACAATTTTATGAACCTAAAAACGTTAGTTTAATAAAAAATACAAAGTAATTATGAATTTATGACCAAATACTTTAAAACTATATTATGTTGATCGACTAATCTGTACAGCGTATACAAGTATTCTTCAGGTGGTTTTACCGTCTCTACAGACAATTCTCTCATATGATACTTGAGTATAGTAAATTGTTCCACTAATCTAAATCCTAAGATAATAAAAGCACCATCCGCCGTTACGATTATAAAAAAGTATACTATGGCGTGAAATACTTGTGAACAATTCACTGCAACGTAACAAATAATATTCGAGTAATCGCAAATCGGATACCAATTCAAAGCAAAAGCTCTGCTTGGTGCAAAAATCGGTTTCAGCACGTAAAATAAAAGACTATAAAAGATCAAATAACAATACACCAAAAAGAATTTTCTCAACTTCTTCCTATTCATCAAAATCTTTGTTTTGAAATCATTGTTCAGCGATTCGGGTTGAATTAATAACTTCAAATTATCGAACAAGCTTTTGATCCTCTTCATTCCAAATTTAAATGAAAACAGTTTCGATAAAGCCTGAAACATAAATCATTAATTCTACTAAATATTACATAAATTACTTACTTGATATATAATAGGTGTGGCTTCAGTAGCTGCTGAAACGCTTTGAAAATTCGCAATTGTGTAAGTGGTGTAAAGTATACTGATACAAGAACTTAATAAAGTTATAAAAATAATAAATGTTCTGAAATGAGCCAACAGATTCTGCGATTGTGGATGCAAACCTGCCAGGTTTGCGACAAAAAGGATATCTTTCAAAGCGTCGCTCATGTCTTAAAGGATTTATGTTACTCTAATTACAAAGAAAGTCACCTCAAAGTTCATCTAATTTGTATGGAAGGAATACAAACTTTATGCTTAAAATCTTAAATTCAACCAGTAAGGATAATGAAAATAAATTTGGTTTCTCGTTGGTAAGAAAGACGCATACGTACTAATCATAATTCCAAGTTATTCCATGGAAATAACAAACAACCCCAAATCATCATAGGCTTTAAATCGACTTGCGTGTTTCACTCAATTGGTTACATTATTGTAGTTTAAATATACGCTTTTCTCTATGCAAATTGATGATTCAAAATAGTTCGATTAATTATTTATTTTTCCATTTATTCGAGATTATATACAATTTTGCGTATAAATAAATAAATATGTATATATTATTAATAAATATTATATTAAGAATTTGGAATTATTACCAATATTTATTATTTTATAAACTATTTTGGTCTTTGTCCAATTTTACTAAAATTAAACAACATTTGAATCGGAATGGGTGATTAAGAACTCATTGCTAACTAAAGTTATAGAAGTATTAAAAAATTCTAAAAAATATACTTTGGAGTATCTTAAATCAGTTCTGATTGACAATTTAGATTTACTTCAAAGATCAATTCAAACTAGACGTCAGCTATAATTGGTCTATGAGACAATTTCGCTGAGCTCATCTAACCACAAGAGCAGCCGTCCTTAACTTGCAAATGTCTGCTTCATCATAGCAAGAATTTATTACCACCGAATTAAATACACTTTGCTACATACAATACATTAAGCCCGCTTTTTTATGTCCCGTACGTACACCTACTAAATACTGGCATCTATTTTTTGCGTTCGTTCTGTGTCCTTTTATTATCCTGAACCGAAAAATCTGTGCTCGCAATTAATTTCGGCCCGGCTGTTTAATTTCCTCTTTTTCCTCCATTTATTTATTTTTATTCTGGTCTCTGTGCTGGATAATGTTGCGAGAGGGTTAAATGGGCTGGAAGATAAAAATGTAAACGTTTTGCGTGTCGGTTGTTGTTGCTGTTGTTGTTCTACTTTATATTTTTTTTTTGTTTTTTCTTTCGTTCTTCTTACAAGCCTTCTCCTCGTGCCACTTGTCCTCCACAATAATTAGCCGACTGGGTATAAATGGGAATACTGTCATGCGTGCGCTGTTGTCCTTAATGTGATTAGCCAATCGGTCTGAAACAATGAGTATGCTCAATTTAATCACGGCTCCCCCAAACGCATCCTTTTTTATCATGTCCAATCTAATCCTGATCTGCTTTTATATACGTTCAATTATATTATATAATGTATATCTATAAGAATAGAGTTTTATTTGAAAGATATTTTTTTTATTTCATACCAATAATTATTATATTATTTTAAAAGTAACAAATTGTGTAACATTAATGCATAATTATTAGGCATTTTTCATATGAATCCTTATGAGTAAAATGATTTCGAACATTTATGAACAATTTATTTTCGAGAACTGAGGTATTATTATATTTATTCGATAAATTAGTTCAAACTTTAATAGAATTATTTTTAATTGTATTGTATTATATAATATGAAAATATATGTTGTTTTGTGTTCAAAGTCAATTCCTTTATTGAATTATTGTGTAAAAGGAATAATATTTTATTTGTACAGTTGATTCTCAAAGCCTCAGTTCCCGAACCATTTGTTGGTCAAAATTATACAGTAAATCATATGAAGGAAATGCTTTCGGTTTTCGAACAACATTTATGAACAAATTATTTTCGAGAACTGAGGTACAACTATATTTATTCTATACATTAGTTGAAACTTTAATAAAATTATTTTTAATTGTATTATATAATATGATGTAACACCACGAGTGCTATCGCGTACGAAAATACAAATTATAAAATATCTTCAAAACCGGTTTAGGCGTGAGTTTCTGACGTGGGAAGATTCTGGGCGCCATTTCCTTTTATGTAGAGGAAGTACTCCAACTTCTACTTCTTCGGATCAACACACTTCTTATCTATTGAGATCCTTAACTACCTTGATATCACAGTTCTGGGCTCGCACAAATATAAAAAGTCTTCTCTACTGGAGACCTCAACCGTTTCTCTTCGTGGTTCTATCGGTCTCCCCGAAATTCTGGAGTCATCGTTGCACCGTGGAGCGTTGTTTTCAGTGTTGTCAACTTCACCACGTTACAATGAAAATGTAAGTTTTTTTTTATGTTCAATGTCATTTTTTATTGAATTATTGTGTAAAAGGAAAAATATTTTATTCGTACAGTTGATTCTCAAAGCCTCGGTTTCCGAACGACCTATAGACAACCGAAGGTCCATTGTATTTTATTACATAGGATGTTAATAGGTATAAAGGTAATAGTTATAGTATTTTCACATTTATTGTTTGAAATTCAAGATGATACTAAGTCGATTCCATTCATAGAATTATGACATAAAAGTTTTCTCGCAACTTGATCAGACTTAATAAAGAAAATTACATTTTTAGATAATTTCGAAATTAGTTAAATTAGTTATTAGTATACTTATTTTAATATTATAGCAGAATTTTTGGTTATTACAAAAATAAATAATTTATGTAATATAATGCAATATAAATATAGTAATAAATATAATAAAACTTTAAATTCCAATTAAATTATTCATAACCTCCCTTGATACTATAAAGTTAGTAATTATGATGAAAATATACAGTATGGTTAATAGAAAATCCTAAGGGTAAAGCGACGATAGAGTATAATTGGATTGTTACCTTACGTAACGGTCGATCGAGTTGCATAGTTCGTTTTAATCGGATTTGATATCGGAGAAGCGGCAGCAGCACCTCCTTAGAAGGTTTAGAGAGAAGCTCAAATAAAACGATGAAAGACTAGACTTGAGTAAAGAGGATAAAACAAGGATTTAATTGCTTCTTAATTGTCTCGTAATTGCCGCACACTTTGTTAAGAAGAAGTACGGAAAATAAACTAATAATGTAAAGAAAATTCGTTTCTTCAATTATTTATAATTGGATGTTTCTCTTTAACATTGCGACAAGAGTAAATTCTTATATTTTCAAGGGAATGCTATTATTAGTAGATCATAAGAAGAGCCTTTTTGCAGCAATTTTGTTGCGAATTTTCAACCAACTTTGAACACGAATTCCCGTTGCATAGTTTCGGCCCTTCCCGCTCGCTTCCCGGTTTGAAAACAGGAATTTTAGCTTACCGGAATGAATTGACAGCGGAATTAAAACATTCCGCACCGAATATCCCAGTTTCTTCATACGAAACTAAAAAAAAAAACTGTTGCAAAATAAAATTATTAATTTAAAGTATAACATATTTCAATTTATGCAATTATTATCTAGAAATTTAATAATTAAATTCTCTTTTCAATTAACAAAAAAAACTTCAGTATATTACACAAACTTTTTAATTAATATTAACAGTTTCAAGCAAATATTTTGTAATCAAGTAAATAAAGATATTTAAGAAATTATCCACAAACAAAGCTGTCTTGTTCATCATCTTAATCAATGTTTCTTATTCAAATTAAAAATAGATTTGTTTTGCAACTGGTGCTTGTGGGATCACGAAGTTTCTGCTCAAATTAGATTCAATGCTGTTGGGAATTCTTCCTCCCCATTTTTAGTGAAGAAGACTTATTGAAAAGAAATTATTTAAATTAGCCCTAAATAATATCAATGTGGAAAAGCTCCGACGATTCGTAACTGGTGTCACGAAAATATTTGGAAAATATGAGAGGGACCGATTTGTTTCTACCGCAACCCCAAATCTTCATACCCTTGGGAGGCGGGAAAATCGGCTTGCGTGTCCCATTAAAATGCTTCCTCCCTTTGCTAATCTTTTTTTGTTATCGGAGATTAAAAACTCCCAAATATAAGGGTTTATACATGCAAATTGCGGATTATAAACCAACGGCGATTACTTTTTTGTTTGTTTGGCTTTAATTATTAATTCATCCAATATTCCATTTAATTTCACCAAAGCTTACACATTTTTTTTAATATAATATAAAAAAGAATTGATACAAAATATGTATAGAAACGTAATGTTGCATTTGCTATAAATATCTGTCAACTACTGACATAAAGTCCCCATGACACTTAAGCTATTACACTGTACATGGTATAGTAGTTGGTACACCTGATAGACATTTATGACATATGTCATAAAATCATAATGTTGAGATATAAATATGTGTGAAATAAAACATTTCAGTCTTATGACACTATATCTATTCCAATTCCATATGGTGACATCTAATCCATCCATACTAGTTGGTACATCTGATAGACATTGTTGTCATATGTCACATATATGTAATATCATATTGATATCAACTACTATAATTGAGTCTGATGACACTGAACTTATTAGAATCAAATAGTTACATACGTCACAGATATGCAAAGTTTATTGAACTACATTGAACCTATTACAATTACATAATGTGATACTATAATATTATTGTAGTATAAATATATCAAATGATGAAAGATTTGATATATTTTCTTACGTATAAACATAATTTTGTTAATACCGAATTCACAAACTAAAAGTTACTTTTTATTATGTATAGCTTTTATACAACTTCTTATAATTAGTTAATTAATCTACAAACAATTGTTAGTGTAATCAATAACTTCTAATTATAAAAACAATCACAATCTTATGACATCAAATAAGTATAAATAAAGAAAGACTACGTATTATTAAGATGTATACAAAAACTTATAGTCGTTTCAGTCCAAGCCAAAATCCATTTTCAGAAGTTATGGCCATATTCTTGGCACTTACTTTCAGGGGAATAACAGTTTTTTCAATTGGAATTATACTGAAACTTCTCAACAATTGAAAAATTACAGCTTTGTTTATTAAAATTGCAAATCGTGAACCTAAAAAATATTTACAAAATAATAATAATAAAGTTATAATTATTTCATTACTACTTACCAATACAATTTCTAGGACCAGTACCAAAAGGTATATATGATGAAGCATTGATATTCCCACGATTCTCTGCACTAAACCTTTCTGGATCAAAAACTCCAGGATTTGGGTAAAAATCAGGATCTCTATGAATACCAAATGTTGGAAACCATATGACATCGTTCTTTTTTACCAAGTAATCTTTCTCATCACTTTTACTTGCTTTGATTGTGTAATCTTTAATGCATATTCTGTCAATCACGGCAGCTGCAGGCCATTTTCGTAATACCTCTAAAAATCAAATCATTGATATTTATAAGAAAATTAGAATTAAAACAAAATTACCAGAGATAACCATATCCAAATACTTCATCTTCATTAAAGCAACATAAATCAATTTTCCATTGCACTCTTCCAAAGTTTCTTGAATTTCTTTTCTCAGCTTTTCTTGTACATCAATATTAACAGCAAGTTCATAGGATAAGAAACATAGAAGATATGAAGTTGTATCAAAGCCGCCGACGAAGAAGATCAAAGCTTGAGCTGTTATATCTTCATTGGTGATTTTAATTTTATTAATTTTCTTATTCAAACTATATTCCTTCGTCTCAGCAAACGATTCTTTTACAGCAGTATTTTCCTCCTGCAATTTTCCACTTCTTGCTTCCAAAAGTAAATTAATCAAATCAGGTCTAACGATTTCTTTCTTCTCACGCATATCAATAGTTTCATTAATGACAGATCTGAAAAAGTCTCCAATTTCATCTGTAAATACTTTTAAACCTAAAATCCAAAAAATTAAATATTACAATTAATAATAATAAAAAATAATACAATTAATTACACTAATTAATTTAGGACACGCATTGTATAAGAAATAGTTGAACTGACGAAATCCACTGAAATCAAAGGCTTTACGTGATTTAACATAGAATTCATTTTCTCGATCATTCAAGGAATCGCACTGTATTCCAAAAGCGCAACTTGCAATGATATCATTTGTAGTTCTACTGTAAGCATCCTTCATTTCCAACGAAATTATATCATTATCTTGTTTCAGGTAATATTCAGCAAACTTTTCTGCACAATCGTTGATCAAATTGAACATAAAACGCATTTTGCTGCCTGTAAATGCTGGACTTAACGTTGCTCTCATATCACGCCAAGATTCACCTGAAAAAGATAATACAATTTTTGATATTTTATTAGGTCAAACTTATACCTCTCATAGCGAAGATATTTTTACTCCATAAAGAATCGACATCAGCCCTTGCATAAGCCATATGATCAGTGAAATACTCGAAATCTTTGATTGTTAACAATTTAATCAAATCAATGTCATTAACTAACAAAATTGGTTTTGTCAAATTATAAATACCAGAATATCTTAAAAAAACATAAATATTATAACATTTTTTTTTTAAATAAATTAATTTAAAATTTCATAATCACCTGTAATGTTTAAATTGCATGTAAAGATTCTCAATTAATTCAGAAAACGATTTTCGTCTAATCCAATTTTCGTAAAAACTTCCGAAAAATAACGCCGGTTTAGCATGTTGAATTCCTTTCTTTGCCCAATATTGATTAGGTAATACAAAGTAGTAATAAAGCAATACTATTACAATTAAAAACAATGTTAACACAATCATCTTTCATTTTCAACTGTCTTGTGTTAAGTATTGCTATAATATAATCTTTGTTTTCTTCAATTCTTATCATTCACAGTGTAAATAATGTTATTGTGATGTGAAATGTTTTTTATAAGCTGCATTTCCTGATTAACCAGATTATTTGAATTTATCAAAAGTTCAAATGTCAAGGAAATATATGATTAGAGACGACTGTGATTTTACAAAAAAATATGTATTCTCATTATTGACGTATTTACTTTTTCTTGTTGATTTTAAAATTCAAATCTGAAAATTACTTACAAATTTTAATAGAAATAAACAATACTCTCTACTTGTTTTAGGCTTTATTAAGCTACTCAATCTAACTTTAGTAAAAAATGAAATAATATTCGGTTTTAAAATTTAAAAATATATGATTTATTAAAATGTATATAAATTATAAACGTTTAAGTCCAAGCCAAAATCCATTATTAGCAGTAACATTTATTTGCTTTACACTTATTTTCATAGGAATATCAGTTTTCTCTGTTGGAACAATACTGAATCTTCTCAATAACTGGAATATAATAGTTTTATTTTCCATAATTGCAAATCTTGATCCTAAAACGTACAAAAATGTAGCATAAATAACTTAAAATTACTATTACAATATACCAATGCAGTTTCTAGGACCACTTCCGAAAGGTAAATATGCAGAAGCATTGATATTCCCACGATTCGCAGCGCTGAACCTTTCTGGATCAAACATCTCTGGATTCGGATAAAACTCAGGATCTCTGTGAATTCCAAATACTGGAATCCATACAACATCTTTTTTCTTTATCTGGTAATCTTGCTCATAGCTTCTGGTAGCTTTAATTGTATAATTTTTCGTGCATATCCTATCAAGTAAAGGCGCAGGTGGCCATTTTCGTAAAACCTCTACAAATCAATCAATTAATAAACTTTCAATTGAACTTTAGCATTAAGTACCAGAAATGATCATATCCAAATACTTCATTTTTATCAAAGCGTCGTAAGTAACTTTTCCATTACAGACTTCCAAAGTATCTTGAATTTCTTGCCTCAACTTTTCTTGTACATCTGGATTTACAGCAAGTTCGTAAGCTAAGAAACACATAAGAAATGAAGTTGTGTCGTAGCCACCAAAGAAGAAAATCAAAGCTTGAGCCATGATATCTTCGTTGCTGATTTGAATTTTGTTTGTCTTCCTATTTAAACTGTATTGTTCAGTTGCAGCATAAGAATCTTCCATGATGGTCGTTTCTTTCTGAAATTTTCCTTTCCTCGCTTCCAGGAGTAAATGAATCATATCAGGTCTAATGATTCCATTTTTCTCACGCACATGAATAGTTTCGTTGATGACACTTCTGAAGAAATTAGCAATGTCATCGGAAAATATTTTAAACCCTAACATCTAACCAAATAATAAATAAATAATATAAATCAACAGTTTAAAGATAATTAAAAATAAATACCTTCATAACTGTAGGAAAAGTATTGTACATAAAGAATATGTATTTACGAAAACCACTGAAATCGAAGGCATTTCGAGCTTTGACGTAGAAATCATTTTGACTATCATTCAAGGAATCGCACTGTATTCCGAAAGCGCAACTTGCTATTATATCAGTAGTTGCTTTTGTAAAAGCATCCTTCATTTCCAAAGAAATTATATCTTTATTCTGTTTCAAGTAAAATTCTGCAAAATGTTCGGCAGAATCGTTAATCAGATTGAACATATTACGCATTTTGCTACTAGTAAATGCTGGACTTAGTATTGATCTCATATCGCGCCATGGTTCTCCTAAAAGTAAAATTAAAATATAATGTAATATAACAAATTTAAATACATACCAATCATAGCAAAGAGACCTCTGCTCCACACAGGGTCTACTTCTTCCCTTGCATGATTCATATGGTCAGTAAAATAATCAAAGTCCTTGATGGTAATGGTTTTGATCAAATCTAAGTCATTAATTATCAAAATTGGTGTTGTCAAATTGTATATACCACAATATCTGAAAAAAAAAATTAAATTAATATAAAAAAATTAATAGTTTTAGAGTTCTAGGTATATACTAAATAATTCCTAATCATACCTAATTATATTTAGTTACACCTAGTTATACTTAGTCATAAAAAAGCAAAGAGATTTCCAATTGATGACGAATTAAAGTTTTATAATAATTAAGAAATTAACTAACTATAATATTTACCTGTACTGCTTCAACTGTTTGTAGAAACTTTCAATCAAATCTGCAAAAGATTTTCTTTTGATCAAGTTTTCGTAAAAATTTCCAAAGATAGGTGTTGGTTCTACATATTGAATACCATTATTTTTCCAATATCGATGCGGTAGTACAATGTAAATATAAAACAATGCTACTAAAACTAAAATCAATGCTAACCAAATCATATTCGAGTAGCAAATGTGTCTTCCACAATGTGTGGAAGACATATATACTCTTATATATACTCCTTCTTAATCTCTTTCGTAACATGCATGATAAGTCGCGTTTATGTTGTTGAATTGACGAAATCATCTGTAATCAGAGGCTTTACGTGATTTAACTTACAGAAAACTCAACATGCAATGATATCATTTGTAGCTCTAGTGTAAGCATACTTCATTTCCAAAGAAATTATTACTTTATTCTGCTTCAAGTAATCCGGATTGAACATATAACACATTTTGCTGCTAGTATATGCTGAGCTGTCCATTATATGTTGATCTCATATAACGGCAGAGTTCTACTGAAGATTTAGATTTTTTAAAAGTCATTAAATATAACGTATAGATAAGAAATAAGCTCACTATTTATTTATTTTAATTATAAAAATAATACAATTATTTTACATTAATGTAATGGATGGTAGCTAAGTGCAATCATCTTACTAGTTATAACTGTAATATATAATCTGCAAGTATTTAACACTAAGTAGTTACTACTAAGTACTTACTATTTTCTAGGAAGCTAGTTTATCCTTTTTTGTATTATTATGAAGATTTTACAAAATAAATGCAATAAAAAAACAGAAACAGAACTATATGATTAATTAAAATGTATACAGTTTATAACCGTTTAAGTCCTAGCCAAAATCCATTCTTAGCAGTAAGATTAAATTGCTGTGGACATATTTTCAGAGGAATATCAGTTTTCTCTGTTGGAACGATACTGAATCTTCTCAATAATTGGAATATAATAGTTTTATTTTCCATAATTGCAAATCTTGATCCTAAAACAAACAAAATATTACATAAATAATTCAAATTTACTATTATAACATACCAATGCAGTTTCTAGGACCACTTCCGAAAGGTATATAAGCAGAAGCGTTGATATTCCTACGATTCTCTGGACTAAACCTTTCTGGATTAAATAACTCTGGATTAGGATATAACTCAGGATCTCTGTGAATTCCAAATATTGGAATCCATATAATATCCTTTTTCTTTATCTGGAGATCTTGCTCATAGCTTCTGGTAGCTTTAATAGTATAACCTTTCGTGCATATCCTATCAAGTACAGGCGTAGGTGGCCATTTTCGTAAAACCTCTGAAAATCAATCAATTAATTTACTTAAATAAAATATTAACATTATCTTTAAGTACCAGATATTATCATATCCAAATATTTCATCTTCATCAAAGCTTCGTAAGTAACTTTGCCATTACAGTTTTCCAAAGTATCTTGAATTTCTTGCCTCAACTTATCTTGGATGTCTGGATTAACAGCTAGTTCGTAAGCTAAGAAACACATGAGATATGAAGTGGTATCGAAGCCACCAAAAAAAAAAATTAATGCTTGAGCTGTAATATCTTCATTGCTAATTTGAATGTTGGTTGTCTTTCTATTTAAATTGTATTCTTCAGTTGCAGCAAAGGAATCTTCCATTGCGCTCGTATCTTTCTGCAATTTCCCCTTCCTTACTTCCAGGAGTAAATGAATCATATCAGGTCTAACGATTCCGTTTTTCTCGCGCACATCAATGGTTTCATTGATGACACCTCTGAAGAAGTTGCCTATTTCATCGGAAAATATTTTAATGCCCAACATCTAACAAAATAATCAAAATAAATCAATATTTAAAAAATTAATGACAAGTACCTTCATTAATTTAGGACACGAGTTATACAAAAAAAATATGTATTGACGAATACCACTAAAATTGAAGGCTTTTCGAGCTTTCACATAGAACTCATTTTGACGATCATTCAAGGAATCGCACTGTATTCCGAAAGCGCAACTTGCTATAATATCATTAGTTGCTCTTGTGTAAGCATCCTTCATTTCTAACGAAATTATATCTTTATTCTGTTTCAAGTAAAATTCTGCAAAATGTTCGGCAGAATCGTTAATCAGATTGAACATATAACGCATTTTGCTACTAGTAAATGCTGGACTTAATGCTGATCTCATAACGCGCCAAGGTTCTCCTAAAAGTAAAAATTAAAATTTTATGTAATCCCACAAATTTAAATGCATACCAATCATAGCAAAAATATTTCTGCTCCACAAAGGGTCGACTTCTTCCTTTGCATTGTTCATATGGTCAGTAAAATAATCAAAGTCCTTGATGGTTATGGTTTTAATCAAATCTAAGTCATTTACTAGCAAAATTGGTGTTGTCAAATTGTATAAACCAGAATATCTGAAAACAATCATTATATAAAAATTATATATAGTTTTACACAGTTATACTAAATCATACCAAATTATACCTAGTTATACTTAGTCATACCTTGTCGTTCCTAATTATATCTAGTTACACCTAGTTATACGTAGTTCTTGAAAAAGCAAGGACATTTATGGTAAATCATTGAATATAGCGCATAGGTAAGAAATTAAGTAACTATAATATTTACCTATACTGCTTCAACTGTTTGTAGAAACTTTCAATCAAATCTGCTAAAGATTTGCTTCTAGTCATGTTTTCGTAAAGACTTCCGATGATAGGCGTAGGTTCCACATGCTGAATACCTTTCTTTTTCCAATATCGATGCGATAAAACAAAATAAATATAGAGCAATGCTACTAATACTAAAATCAATGCTAACAGAATCATATTCGACTAGCAAATGTGTCTTCTACAATGTGTGTAACGTACATTATATATGCCTCATCTTAATCTCTTTCGTCACGAGCGTGATAAGTCACAGTTATGCAGCATAATTCAAGCGATAATCATGCAGATATTAATAGAAGAGAGAAAAACATGTTTGTTCCTGTCTTGTATTTGACGTAACTACTAAAATCTTTTAAAACTAAACCAAAATCTGTGCTGCGATAATACATTGAATTAATTCCTACTTGTAACTAAAGTTGGGAGAGTTTTAATTTCTACTATTGAATCGTTTTGACAAGTAATTAATTTATTTATTTTAATTACAAAATATTAATATTTTTAATCAGTTATTCCAAAATTTACCGTTAAAAATTATTTATCAACATTCCTTGTTCAAGATTTTCTGCATGTTTATAAGATAAGGAATATAGATGATAAGAAATTGTATCAATGAAGAAGATTAAAACTTGTTATATCTGCATAAGTCATTTTAGTTCAAACTATATTATCACATCAAATGATTGTTTTACAGTCTTCTGCAATTTTCCATTCCTTGCTTACAAAATTAAATCAATCTCATCTGGTCTAACTATTCATTCTTTGCCAAATATTGATTAGCTAACACAAAATAATAATAAAGGAATGTTAATACTATTAAAAACAATGTTAACACAATCATCTTTGATTTTCAACTGTCTTGTGTTAATTGCTTCAATTATTGAATATAATCTTTGTTTTCTTTAATTTTTATCATGCACAGCGTTAATAATGTTATGGTGATATGAAATGTATTTTTAGATAATAATATTTATTGCGTATTTCTATTTCAATACTTTTAATGCAAAACTAAAACGCAACTTGCAATGATATCATTTGTAGCTCTCTTCATTTCCAAAGGAATTAAATTATTATCTTGTTTCAGGTTAATAACAAATCTCATCAATTATTGTTTTTATTAATATTTTGTTAAATAAATTAATTTAAATTTCTTAAATCACCTGGAATGATTAAATTATTGTAAATACTTTCAATTAAACCAGAAAACGATTTTTGTCGAATCTAATTTTTCTAAACATATCCGAAAAATATCGTCTGTTAACCACTTTGATTCATTTCATTGCCCTAAGACTTTAGTAGCATTAAACAGTCTTTTCAAAATAATATTTTTAACCAATTAATTTCAAAATAAATATACAAATAGTACAAATACAAGTAAAAGATCCTAGCTAAATTCATTCATGTCAATATTTATAGATGAAGTGTATAATCTGAAAAATTGAGCGTACCTTTTTATAATCATTTTGAAATATCAATATAATAAAAAAAAACTTTAACTTTTGAAATGTATAATTTACCAAAATGTATGTACAATTTATAATCGTTTAAGTCCAAGCCAGAATCCATTTTTAGCAGTAACATTCAAATGCATTAGACTTATTTTCAAAGGAATCTCAGTTTTCTCTGTTGGAACAATATTGAATCTTTTCAACAACTGGAATATAATAGTTTTATTTTCCATAATTGCAAATCTTGATCCTAAAACAAATCAAATATAGTATAAAAAATTCAAATATACTATTATAACATACCAATGCAATTTCTAGGACCACTTCCGAATGGTACATATGCAGAAGCGTTGATATTTCTACGATTCTCTAGGCTGAATCTTTCTGGATCAAACATCTCTGGATTAGGATAAAACTCAGGATCTCTGTGAATATCTGGTAATCTTGCTCATAGCTTCTGGTAGCTTTAATTGTATAATCTTTCGTACATATCCTATCAAGTATTGATATAGGTGGCTATTTTCGTAAAACCTCTGAAAATCAATCAATTAATTTACTTAAACAAAATATTAACATTATCTTTAAGTACCAGATATTATCATATACAAATACTTCATCAAAGCTTCGTAAGTAACTTTGCCATTATAGTCTTCCAAAGTATCTTGAATTTCTTGTCTCAACTTATCTTGGATGTCTGGATTAACAGCCAGATCGTAAGCTAAGAAACACATAAGATATGAAGTTATATCGAAGCCACCTAAGAAGAAAATCACAGCTTGAGCTGTAATATCTTCGTTGCTGATTTTAATGTTGGTTATCTTCCTATTTAAACTATATTTTTCAGTTGCAACAAAGGAAACTTCCGTGGTGCTCGTATCTTCGTGCAATTTTCCCTTCCTCGCTTCCACGAGTAAATGAATCATATCAGGTCTAACGATTCCATTTTTCTCACGCACATGAATAGTTTCGTTGATGACACTTCTGAAGAAATTAGCAATGTCATCGGGAAATATTTTAAACCCTAACATCTAACCAAATAATAAATAAATAAAATAAATCAACAGTTTAAAGATAATTAAAAATAAATACCTTCATAACTGTAGGACAAGTATTGTACATAAAGAATATGTATTTACGAAAACCACTAAAATCGAAGGCATTTCGAGCTTTGACGTAGAAATCATTTTGACTATCATTCAAGGAATCGCACTGTATTCCGAAAGCGCAACTTGCTATGATATCAGTAGTTGCTTTTGTATAAGCATCCTTCATTTCCAAAGAAATTATATCTTTATTCTGTTTCAAGTAAAATTCTGCAAAGTGTTCGGCAGAATCGTTAATCAGATTGAACATATAACGCATTTTGCTGCTAGTAAATGCTGAGCTGTCCATTATATGTTGATCTCATATAACGGCAGAGTTCTTCTGAAGATTTAGATTTTTTAAAAGTCATTAAATATAACGTATAGATAAGAAATAAGCTCACTATTTATTTATTTTAATTATAAAAATAATACAATTATTTTACATTAACAAGTAATGGATGGTAGCTAAGTGCAATCATCTTACTAGTTATAACTGTATTATATAATCTGAAAGTATGTAACACTAAGTAGTTACTACAAAGTACTTACTATTTTCTAGGAAGCTAGTCAGTTTATCCTTTTTTGTATTATTATGAAGATTTTACAAAATAAATGCAATTAAAAAACAGAACTATATGATTAATTAAAATGTATACAGTTTATAACCGTTTAAGTCCAAGCCAAAATCCATTCTTAGCAGTAACATTCAATTGCTGTGGACATATTTTCAGAGGAATATCAGTTTTCTCTGTTGGAACGATACTGAATCTTCTCAATAATTGGAATATAATAGTTTTATTTTCCATAATTGCAAATCTTGATCCTAAAACAAACAAAATATTACATAAATAATTCAAATTTGCTATTATAACATACCAATGCAGTTTCTAGGACCACTTCCGAACGGTAAATAAGCAGAAGCGTTGATATTCCTACGATTCTCTGGACTAAACCTTTCTGGATCAAATAACTCTGGATTAGGATAAAACTCAGGATCTCTGTGAATTCCAAATATTGGAATCCATATAATATCCTTTTTCTTTATCTGGAGATCTTGCTCATAGCTTCTGGTAGCTTTAATAGTATAATCTTTCGTGCATATCCTATCAAGTACAGGCGCAGGTGGCCATTTTCGTAAAACCTCTGAAAATCAATCAATTAATTTACTTAAATAAAATATTAACATTATCCTTAAGTACCAGATATTATCATATCCAAATACTTCATTTTCATCAAAGCTTCGTAAGTAACTTTGCCATTACAGTCTTCCAAAGTATCTTGAATTTCTTGCCTCAACTTATCTTGGATGTCTGGATTAACAGCTAGTTCGTAAGCTAAGAAACACATGAGATATGAAGTTGTATCGAAGCCACCAAAGAAAAAAATTAATGCTTGAGCTGTAATATCTTCATTGCTAATTTGAATGTTGGTTGTCTTCCTATTTAAATTGTATTCTTCAGTTGCAGCAAAGGAATCTTCCATTGCGCTCGTATCTTTCTGCAATTTCCCCTTCCTCGCTTCCAGGAGTAAATGAATCATATCAGGTCTAACGATTCCGTTTGTCTCGCGCACATCAATGGTTTCATTGATGACACCTCTGAAGAAGTTGCCCATTTCATCGGAAAATATTTTAATGCCCAACATCTAACAAAATAATCAAAATAAATCAATATTTAAAAAATAATGTTAAGTACCTTCATTAATTTAGGACACGAGTTGTACAAAAAGAATATGTATTGACGAATTCCACTAAAATCGAATGCTTTTCGAGCTTTCACATAGAAATCATTTTGACGATCATTCAAGGAATCGCACTGTATTCCGAAGGCGCAACTTGCTATAATATCATTAGTTGCTCTTGTGTAAGCATCCTTCATTTCTAACGAAATTATATCTTTATTCTGTTTCAAGTAAAATTCTGCAAAATGTTCGGCAGAATCGTTAATCAGATTGAACATATAACGCATTTTGCTGCTAGTAAATGCTGGACTTAGTGCTGATCTCATAACGCGCCAAGGTTCTCCTTAAAGTAAAAATTCAAATGTTATGTAATCCCACAAATTTAAATGCATACCAATCATAGCAAAAATATTTCTGCTCCACAAAGGGTCGACTTCTTCCTTTGCATGGTTCATATGGTCAGTAAAATAATCAAAGTCCTTGATGGTTATGGTTTTAATCAAATCTAAGTCATTGACTAGCAAAATTGGTGTTGTCAAATTGTATAATCCAGAATATCTGAAAACAATCATTATATAAAAATTATATATAATTTTACACATTTATATTAAATCATACCAAATTATAGCTAGTTATACTTAGTCATACCTTGTCGTTCCTAATTATATCTAGTTACACCTAGTTATACTTAGTTCTTGAAAAAGCAAGGACATTTATGATGAATTAAATACTTATAATATTTGTTATTTATGTATTTATATTTATTTTAAATCATTGAATATAGCGCATAGGTAAGAAATTAAGTAACTATAATATTTACCTATACTGCTTCAACTGTTTGTAGAAACTTTCAATCACATCTGCTAAAGATTTGCTTCTAGTCATGTTTTCGTAAAGACTTCCGATGATAGGCGTCGGTTCCACATGTTGAATTCCTTTCTTTTTCCAATATCGATGCGATAAAACAAAATAAATATAGAGCAATGCTACTAATACTAAAGTCAATGCTAACAGAATCATATTCGACTAGCAAATGTGTCTTCTACAATGTGTGTAACATACATTATATATGCCTCATCTTAATCTCTTTCGTCACGAGCGTGATAAGTCACAGTTATGCAGCATAATTGAAGCGATAATCATGCAGATATTAATACAAGAGAGAAAAACATGTTTGTTCCGGTCTTGTATTTGACGTAACTACTAAAATCTTTTAAATCTAAACCAAAATCTGTGATGCGATAATACATTGAATTGATTCCTACTTGTAACTTGAATTGGGAGAGTTTTAATTTCTGCTATTGAATCATTTTGACAAGTAATTAATTAATTTATTTTAATTATAAAAATAAAATAATTGTTTTTTACAAACATTAAGATAATCATACTATTAATATTTTTAATCAGTTATTTACATATTTGCCTTTAAAAATTATAATATTTTTAACTAATTAATTTCAAAATAAATATACAAAGAGTACAATTACAAGTAATAGATCCTAGCTAAGTTCATTCATCTTAATATTTATAGTTGTAGTATAATCTGAAAAATTAAGCGTACCTTTTTATAATGATTTTGAAATATCAATATAATAAGAAAAACTTCAACTTTTGAAATGTATAGTTTACCAAAATGTATGTACAATTTATAATCGTTTAAGTCCAAGCCAAAATCCATTTTTAGCAGTAACATTCAAATGCTTTGGACTTATTTTCAAAGGAATCTCAGTTTTCTCTGTTGGAACAATACTGAATCTTTTCAACAACTGGAATATAATAGATTTATTTTCCATAATTGCAAATCTTGATCCTAAAACGTACAAAAATATAGCATAAATAACTCAAAAATACTATTACAATATACCAATGCAATTTCTAGGACCACTTCCGAATGGTAAATATGCAGACGCGTTGATATTTCTACGATTCTCTAGGCTGAATCTTTCTGGATCAAACATCTCTGGATTAGGATAAAACTCAGGATCTCTGTGAATACCAAATACTGGAATCCATATAACATCTTTTTTCTTTATCTGGTAATCTTGCTCATAGCTTCTGGTAGCTTTAATTGTATAATCTTTCGTACATATCCTATCAAGTATTGATATAGGTGGCCATTTTCGTAAAACCTCTGAAAATCAATCAATTAATTTACTTAAATAAAATATTAACATTATCTTTAAGTACCAGATATTATCATATCCAAATACTTCATCTTCATCAAAGCTTCGTAAGTAACTTTGCCATTACAGTCTTCCAAAGTATCTTCAATTTCTTGTCTCAACTTATCTTGGATGTCTGGATTAACAGCCAGTTCGTAAGCTAAGAAACACATAAGAAATGAAGTTGTATCGAAGCCACCTAAGAAGAAAATCAGAGCTTGAGCTGTAATATCTTCGTTGCTGATTTGAATGTTGGTTATCTTCCTATTTATACTATATTCTTCAGTTGCAGCAAAGGAATCTTCCGTGGTGCTCGTATCCTCGTGCAATTTTCCCTTCCTCGCTTCCACGAGTAAATGAATCATATCAGGTCTAACGATTCCATTTTTCTCACGCACATCAATGGTTTCATTGATGATACCTCTGAAGAAGTTGGCCATTTCATCGGAAAATATTTTAATGCCCAACATCTAACCAAATAATAAATAATTAATATAAATCAACAGTTTAAAGATAATTAAATATAAATACCTTCATTAGTTTAGGACAAGTATTGTACATAAAGAATATGTATTGACGAAGACCACTGAAATCGAAGGCATTTCGAGCTTTGACGTAGAAATCATTTTGACTATCATTCAAGGAATCGCACTGTATTCCGAAAGCGCAACTTGCTATGATATCATTAGTTGCTCTTGTGTAAGCATCCTTCATTTCCAAAGAAATTATATCTTTATTCTGTTTCAAGTAAAATTCTGCAAAGTGTTCGGCAGAATCGTTAATCAGATTGAACATATAACGCATTTTGCTGCTAGTAAATGCTGGACTTAGTGTTGATCTCATATTGCGCCAAGGCTCTCCTAAAAGTAAAAATTAAAATTTTATCAAATCCAACAAATTTATTCATACCAATCATAGCAAAAATATTTCTGCTCCACAAAGGGTCGACTTCTTCCTTTGCATGGTTCATATGGTCAGTAAAATAATCAAAGTCCTTGATGGTTATGGTTTTGATCAAATCTATGTCATTGACTAGCAAAATTGGTGTTGTCAAATTGTATAAACCAGAATATCTGAAAATAATCATTATATAAAAATTATATATGGTTTTACAGAGTTATACTTAATAATACCAAATCATACCTAATGATAACTAGTTATACCTAGTCCTACCTAGTCATTCCTAATTATATCAAGTTACACCTAGTTACACCTAGTTATATTTAGATGAATTAAAGACTTATAATATTTGTCAATTATGTACTATTTTGATTTTTTTTTAAATCATTCAATTTATTGTATAAGTAAGAAATAAACAAGCTATAATATTTACCTGTACTGCTTCAACTGTTTGTAGAAACTTTCAATCAAATCTGCTATAGATTTGCTTCTTATTATGTTTTCGTAAAGACTTCCGAAGATTGGCGTCGGTTCCACATGTTGAAGACCTTTCTTTTTCCAATACTGATGCGGTAATATGAAGTAAATATAAAGCAATGCTATTAATACCAAAATCAATGCTAACAGTATCATCATCGAGTTGCAAATGTGTCTTCTACAATGTGTGTAACATACATTATATATGCTTCTTCTTAATCTCTTTCGTCACGAGATTTGATAAGCCGCAGTTCTTGATTAATATTCAATAATATAGCTTACAAAAAAAATATTTATCTTTAATGCACTGATAACAACCTAAAAAGAAACAACACTTTATTCAAAGTCCGAAGTATTAATTGTTAGTATTTAAATTAATTTTAAGCAATGAACGTTCAGATTTTATTGGGAGAGAAAACATGTTTATTTCATTCTTGTTTTTGACGTAAATTTTAGTTATTCAATATATTTATATTATCATGTAGTGTCACAACTGTTAAATATTGAAGATACTATACAATACTAAGGCTGAGATGATAATCTTTTTAAACCAAACCAAAATCCGCGATTCGACGAAACATTTAATTGATTCTTGCTAATGACAATGGGTATTGAAGTTTTTTCTGTTGGGACAATTTGAAAATGTTTTATTAAATGGAAAAGCATGGTTTTATTTGCCAAAATATTGGTTTTGTAGCTTGAATTGTATAATCCTTGTTGCATCTTCTGTCCAAAAATGGAAAAGGGGCCATTTCCTTAGAACTTCTGTTCAAAAATTAATCAATGTTTTAATAGAAAAGGTATTAATCAATTTATTACCACTAATAACCATATCCATATACGTCATACTAATTAAAGTTTTATAAGTTAAATTTCCTTTACATTCCTTCCAAGTTGCGTTAATTTCCTCCCTAAGTTTATCCTGAATATTATTGTTCATTGCTAATTCAAACGACAAAAAACTCATTGCGTATGACGTCGTGTCAGATCCAGCAAATAAAAAGATCAAAACTTGAGCTGTTATAGTTTCGTTGGTCAACTCAACATTGTTAGTTTTCATACTCAAACTATATTTGTTTGTTGAAGTAAACGAATCAACCAATTCGTTATTACTCTCCTCACATAATTTTCCATTCCTAGATTCCAACAGTATATTAATCATATCGGGTCGCATTATCTTCTTCTCCTCGCGCATTTTAATATTTTCTTCAATAACACCTCGAAAGTGTTGAATAAGATGAAAATTGATTGACGAATACCCGAGAAATTTAAAGCTTTTCTAGTTGAAACGTAGAACAAATTATCTCTATCTTCCAAAGAATCGCATTTGATCCCAAAAGCGCAGCTGGCAAATGCGTCATTTTTAACAAAATGAATCTTTCAATTCCAGTTTTATAACATCTTGATTTTTCTTCAAATTAAATTCAAAATAATTCTCAGCGCACTCGTTAAGTAATGTAAACATAAACCGCATTTTGTTACCAGTAAAAAAAGGACTCAACTTTCCTCGCAAATCACGGCAGGACTCACCTTCAACAAGAAAAATCAATAAATATCATAATTTTTCACTTACATAATAATAACCAGTCATAGCTAAAATAGTCTTGTTCTACATAATGACCACATCTTCACGAGATTCTCTAAATTTGTCATATATAGATTTCATGGTTTCTCCTATCGAATTCTGTTGGATTATATTAGAAAATAAGTTGCCAAAAAACGGTATTGGTTGGACATAGATAATTCCTTTTTCTTTCCAAAAACTGAAAAATTTCACTAAATAGTAATATAACAAATATTAGTAATAATGTTAACTGAATCATCTTTGCTAATAAACTAAACATTAATTTACGTTGTCCTTGCTTATTAATTAAAACGCAAAACTTGCAACGATAAGAATATTACGAAATACTTATATGATTATTAATTAGTCATTGTATGTTTACGACTTTTAACACATTTAATATATTTACGTTTCTTAATATTACTAATTTTATTTATATTCTAAAAATATGTAATATGTAATAAATGATAAATAAATTAAGAAATCATTCTATATCAATTGAATTATACTAATCTATGAAGATAATCTTTTCAGTCCAAGCCAAAAGTCATGTTGCGAAGATACAGTGAATTGCTTCCTGCTAATCACCATAGGAATTGAAGTTTTCTTTGTTGGCAATACTTGAAAATTTCTTAATAAGTGGAAAATCGTGACTTTCGTTTCTAGAATGGCTAATCTAGATCCTGAAAAAAAATTGTTATATAATTCTTGACACTATCATACCCTACGCGTGTTATACCTATACAATTCCTAGGTCCAGAACCAAAGGGTAGATAAGTACTAGGATACATTTTTTCTCGATTCTCTACTGCAAATCTTTCTGGGTCAAACTTCTCAGGATTTGGATAATATTTTGAATCTCTATGAATTCCAAACACTGGAATATAAACAAAATCGTTCTTCTTTACTTTATAATCCTTTTCATCTGGTCTAGTTGCTACAATAGTATAATCTTTTGTACATAGCCTCTCAATATAAGGAACAGGTGGCCATTTCCTAAGAACCTCTAATAATACAATTAGAATAAAATAATCAGCAATTATTACATATATATAATATTACCACTAATAACCATATCCAGATACGTCATACCAATCAAATCTTGATAAGTCACATTTCCTTCGCATTTTTTCCAAGTGGTAATGATTTCTTCCCTGAGTTTATCCTGAATTTCACCATTCAAAGCCAATTCGTACGTCAAAAAGCACATTGCGTAGGAAGTAGTGTCAAATCCGGCATTGAAGAAAATAAGACATTGTGCTGTTATATTTTCGTTAGTCAATTCTATATTTGTGATTTTCTTTCCCAAACTGTATTCGTTGGTTGACGCAAATGAATCAACTGAATTTTTGTTACTTTCTCCACTTAATTTTCCATTTTTAGCTTCCATCAATAAATTAAGCATATCTGGACGGACAATACCTTTATCCTCTCGTATTTTTATGCTTTCGTCAATCACTCCACGAAAGAATGTACCCATCTCATCGTCAAATATTTTCCAACCCAAAAACTATCAAGAAAATACTGTATTAATTATTTTTATAATAAATACTTTCTTACCTTCATTAACTTAGGAACGCTGTGATACAAAATAAAGACGGACTGACGAATACCAGAATAATCAAAAGCTTTACTAGCTCGAACGTAGAACACATTATTAGGGTCGTTTAAAGAATCACATTTTATACCAAAAGCGCAACTGGCGATTACATCATTTGAAACTCTCGTGTAAGTATCTCTCATTTCTATTTCAATAAGTTCTTCATTTTTCTTTAAATAATGAGAAGCCAAATTTTCAGCGCATTCGTTTATTAAAGAAAACATAAAGCGCATTTTGCTGGCTGTGAATGCAGGACTCAAAGTTCCTCTCATATCACGCCACGTTGAACCTAAGAAAGAATGTAATTAATTAAAATCATTTAACATTCATTAATAAATACCGGTCATAGCAAAAAGGTTTTTACTCCAAAGACGGTCCACATCTTCACGTGCATGATTCACATGATCCGTGAAATGGTCGAAATCTTTAATCGTAATCTTCTTAATAAGATCAATATCATTAATTAAGAGTACAGGTTTCATGAATTGATACATTCCTGAATATCTACATCACATTTTTACATTAAGTCAAATTAAATTAATTATTGTTTTATATTACCTTTGGTGTTTCAATTTGTCGTAAATCGATTTTACTATTTCTGCTAAGGATTTTTGTTGTATAATATTTCTAAATACATTTCCAAATATAGGTACTGGTTGAACATATTGAATTCCTCTTTCTTTCCAAAAAGTGTAAGGTTTTAATACATAATAGCACAGCAAATACGACAAAACCACCAACAATATTAATTGAATCATGTTTGTTATTCAACTGAATGATAATTTATAAATTCGGTTAATTTAAATAAACATTGATAAGATTATTATATATTTATTTACTGTTTGTTTCACCTCTGTGTACATAACAAAAAATATTTATTGAAAATAAATTTATAAAAATTTTATGATATGTAAAGTGTCAATCATCGCAATAAATAAACAAAATATTTATATTATTTACACATATTGATGATTTCATTAGTAATTGCTTAACATTTCTGTAAATAATTTATGAACTTGTTTTTGCGACTTTTTTCACAAATATGTATTGTTATGTTTGTTTTGAAGAAGTTCGTTAAATGTTATGATTTTTTTCCTTTTGTCATTTGAAAGATGCCACTAAATATCTTGGACTTGTTAAGAATCTTGAAATTCGCATGAATTGAAAAATATTAACTTAACACAAACAATCAATATCCATCTTAAATGCAATGAATCATCACTTCACTGGTGATGAAAAATGGATCGTGGATGAACCAGCACAAACCACATCCAAAGCTGAAATGCATGAAAAAAAATCATGTTATCAATTTGACTGCTCCAAAGGAACCAAACGATCATTTAATATGTTTACTGTCAAAAACTAATGAAATGAGGAAACAATAAAAGAAAATTGGCAAATTATGTTCCACCAAAAAGAATGTAAATCTTATTATTGGAACTTTGTTGACACACATTATATAATCCTGACTTTTCACAATTCTAATTAAATTAATTCTTGTTTTGTATTACTTTTGGTGTTTCAATTTATCGTAAATCGATTTTATAAATTCTGTTGTATTACATTTGCAAATATCGGCAATATATTGGATTCCTTTTTCTTTCCATAAAGTTGATGGTTTCTACAGGTAATAGTACATAAAATACGTAAAAACCACCAATAATATTAACTGAATCATATTTGCTATTCATCTAAATAGTAATTTACAATTCTCAGCCAATTTAAACAAACATGATAAGATTATTATAAAAAATCAACGTTGTTATTCACTTAATCTCAATATATTTTCTATCTACACGTGAACGAAATGATTACAACTAGGAAATTATTTATTATAAATATTTATGTCCAAAATTTAAAATGTCTTCTATCAAAGCATTTGTTATCAGTATATACATTCTAGATTATATATATTGTTACTCTCTGGGCTCTTCAGAATTTCACCAACAAGATTTGCTTCTACCTCTTTATAACTAAAGAATTGCTACCTAGAAACATTAAGATATAAATTTACATTTATTCCCTAAAGTTTAACACACTTAGAATATTTTGCGCTACCAATTTGGTAGACAATGCAGGAGCAATTAGCACTGTAAAGTCCTTTTTTGGGAAGTCAGGAAATATTTTTGTAGATAGTCTCAAATTATAGACGATGCAAGAATGATCAACAACCACATTTGTCATACGTCTAAAGGAGTGATGCTCATGGATAGACCCAAGCTGCAGACAATGCAGGAATGTTCAAGGTGGTAAAGGTAGTTGTTGATGAGTTGTCCTCTCTTTATTTCTCTGTGTTTTATTGTCTTGTGAATATACTTTGTGAGAGTTGCTCAGTCTGTGCTTTTACTACGAAGATTCTAATAAGTATGCGTGGTCAAACATCTCCATATTAGTATTATAAAAAAGTTTATTTCTTATTATCATCATTTGTATATAAATTGTATTGTAATTTATTATATATTAAGAATTAAATATGATAATCAAAAAATCTAAGCTGGTAATCTTTTAAGTCCAACCCAAAATCCGTGTTGCGAAGAAATATTGAATTGCTTTTTACTAACGACCATTGGAATTGAAGTTTTCTCAGTTGGAACAACCTGAAAATTTCTAATTAAATGGAAAATCGTAGCCTTATTTTCCAACAGAGCAAATCTAGATCCTGGAAATATTTTTGTTATATTTGTAATTTTAATTATTATTTCTTGAAATACCAATGCAGTTTCTGGGTCCAATACCAAAGGGTATGTAAGAAGAAGGTACTATTTTTGCTCGATTCTTAATTGAAAACCGTTCAGGATCGAATACCTCAGGATTCGGATAAAATTCAGGATCTCTGTGAATTCCAAACATGGGAAAAACTATTATATCATTTTTCTTCAAATGGTAATCCTTTTCTTCTGGTCTTGTTGCTTTAATAGTGTAATCTCTGGTACAAATTCTATCTAAAAATGGAAAAGGTGGCCATTTCCTAAGAACCTCTGTTAAAAAAATAATCAATTTATTAAGTGGATATAAAATGTAGTTTTCAATATATTACCAGAAATAAGCATATCCAAATACGTCATTCCTATCAAAGCTTCGTACGTTAACTTTCCTTGGCAATTTTTCCAAGTTGAATTGATTTCCTCTCTTAGTTTTTCCTGAATTTCATTATTTAAAGCTAATTCGTGAGTTAAAAAACACATAACGTAAGATGTTGTGTCAAATCCGCCTAAGAAAAAGATCAAAGCTTGGGCTGTTATATCTTCGTTGGTCATTTCAATATTTTTTGTTTTCATCCCCAAACTATATTCCTCGGTTGAAGCAAACGAATCAACAACATTTTTACCGTCTTCACTCATTTTTCCTTTCCTCGATTCTAAGAGTAAATTGATCATATCCGGTCTGCTTATACATTTTTCCTCACGTATCCTTATGCTTTCATCAATTACACCACGAAAAAAAATACCCATTTCATCGGTGATTATTTTTAAACCCAAAAACTATGAAACATGATACAAGTTTTATTAATTAATAGAAAAAACTTTACCTTCATCAACCTTGGTAAGGTGTTGAATAATATAAAGATAGTTTGACGAATTCCTGAAAAATCGAAAGCTTTCCTCGCTTTTACATAAAACACATTTTCTTTATCCTTCAAAGAATCGCACGTTATGCCAAAAGCACAACTAGCAATCACATCATTCGTAACTCTAGTATAAGTATCTCTCATTTCTAATTGTATAAGTTCTTTATTTTCTTTCAGGTAGTAAGCAGCAAAATTCTCAGCGCATTCGTTCATTAAGGAAAACATAAAACGCATTTTACTGCCCGTAAAAGCAGGACTCAAGGTTCCTCGCATATCGCGCCAGGGTTCACCTACCAACAAAACATTTAAAAATTGAATTTCAGTATCATTAATATTATTGTATTTACCAATCATAGCAAACAAGTTTCTACTCCAAAGACGATCCACCTCCTCTCGTGAATGATTCACATGATCCGTGAAATAATCGAAATCTTTAATCGTTATCGTCTTCATAAGTTCAATATCGTTAACTACAAGCACCGGTTTCATGAACTGATACATTCCACAATATCTGTAAAATATTAATTAATTTTAATTAAGTTGTTTTATCATATTACCTTTGATCTCGAAATTCATCGTAAAATGATTTGAAGATCTCTGCCAACGATTTACGTTGGATAATATTCTCAAAGATATTACCGAATATCGGTAATGGTTTGACATATTTAATTCCTCTTTCTTTCCAAAATCTGTAAGGTTTTACTAAGAAGTAATATAGCAAATATGCTACAACCAATAACAATAATAACTTGATCATCTTCGTCAATCAACTGAAACGTAATTTGCAATCCTCTTTTATTTTAAAACGCTGCATTTGAAGAGATAAGATTATGATGAAGCACTTATTGATGTTTGCTATTTCTGTATAATCTTGTACAATTTTATATTAAATTGTTATTAAACGTGAATAACAAGTATCTCTATAAAATAAATATTATTACAAATAAAGTGTATTCACAAAATAATGGATAATAAATAAAACTTGTATCAAAATATAATCAGTGTTAACTAAATAAAGTTATCTATTTACTTAATTTATAAAAGTTTTATTATTGTCAAAATGTAAAATAATAAATTTTTTAAATAATATAGCTAAAATTTTATTACTTAATTGACAATTTTTTTCAGCCCCAGCCAAAATCCATGCTGCGAAGAAATGATAAATTGTTTCTTGCTAATCACCATGGGAATTGTGGTTTTCTCAGTTGGCACCACCTGAAAATTTCTGATCATGTGGAACATAATAGTTTTATTTTCCAAAATTGCAAATCTGGATCCTGAAAATATTCATTTTAATCTAATACATCTTTTATTATATTTTCTGTTCAATGTACCTATGCAGTTTCTTGGACCTGAACCGAATGGAAAGTAAGTAGAGGAATTCAGTTTTACTCGATTTTCAGGAGCGAAACGCTCCGGGTCAAACTTTTCAGGATTTGGATAATATTCTGGATCTCTATGAATCCCAAATATCGGTATTATTATTATATCATTTTTCTTTACGTTGTAATCTTTCTCCTCTGGTCTTATCGCTTTAATTGTGTAATCTTTAGTGCAAATCCTATCCATAATTGGGAATGGTGGCCATTTCCTCAACACCTCTGTCAAAAAAATGATCACATTTTAGATTATACAAGAATTATCTTCATTTAAAATTGTAAATATTACCGCAAATAACCATATCCAAATACTTCATTCCATTCAAAGCTTCATATGTCAAATTTCCTTGGCATTCCTCCCAAGTCGCTGAAATTTCATTCCTTAATTTTTCTTGAATTTCAGGATTTACTGCTAATTCATATGATAAGAAGCACATTAGGTATGAAGTTGTATCGAATCCGCCTAAGAAAAATATTAGAGCCTGAGCTGTGATATCCTCATTGGTGAATTGAACTAGTTTGCTTTTTTGTTTCCCTAAATTGAATTCATGTGTCGAAGCGAATGAATCAGCGATTGTATTATTCGATTCTTCCTTTAATGATCCTTTCTGTGCTTCCAATAATAAATGAATCATGTCTGGCCTGACGATAGATTTTTCTTCTCGAATTCTGATGGTCTCGTTTATAACTCCTCTGAAGAATTCGCTCATCTCATCGGAGAACAATTTCCATCCGAAAAACTATTAAAAATAAGTTAATGTAAATTAACTTATGAAAGACAATGAAAGATAATGGAAAGAAATGGAAGATAGTGAAACATGGTGAAAGATGATGAAATATAAAAGTTGATATAAGTTTACATAAGTTATTCAAGAAATATAAATTTACCTTCATTAATTTTGGAAATGTGCTGTACAGCAGAAACAGATTTTGTCGAAGTCCGGAAAAGTTGAAGGCCTTTTTAGCTATCGTGTAAAACGTATTTTCCGGATACTCCAACGAATCGCATTTAATACCAAACGCGCAACTTGCAATAATATCGTTCGTAGCTCTCGTGTATGTATCTTTCATTTCTAATTTAATAACGTCTTGATTTTCCTTCAGGTAATATTTAGAGAAATTCTCTGCGCACTCGTTGATTAAAGTAAACATGGTCCGCATTTTGCTGCTCGTAAATGCAGGACTCAAAGTATTCCTCATATCCCGCCAGGATTCACCTAAACTCCCCCAAAACCAAATTAGTCGTATTTTCCATTTACAAATGTGTACATACGTACCAACCATAGCAAATAAGTTTCTGCCCCATAACGGATCCACATCTTCATGAGAACCAGTCGAATGATCGGTGAAATGATCGAAATCTTTTATTGTAACAGTTTTAATTAACTCTGGATCGTGAATGATCAATACAGGCTTCAATAATTGATACATTCCTGAATACCTAATTTAAAACAAAATTGGATAGTTATTTAATTTAAATCAATTTAAAATTAAATAAAATTACCTCTCATTCCTAAAAGCATCGTACATTGTTTTCGTCATTTCAGCAATCGACTTTTTCTGCGCGATATTTACAAACACATTGCCGAAAATTGGTACAGGTTTAACATTTTTCACACCTTTTTCTTTCCAATACGAATGAGGTTTTATCAGAAAATGATACAACAAATATAAGAATACCAAAATCAATGCTAACTGAATCATATTTAATAATTAACTGATAGGTTTGAGAGAATAATACTAGTATATATATCGTAAAACCATTGATTAGATAAAAAATATATGTTATCTAATTGAACGTATTTTTTTTATGATTGGTGATAAATATAAATTAAACATAAACAGTATATTACATGTGCATTAGCCACAATTATGACCAAAGTCTTTTGGCTCACATATATGTTATTTTCTATAACTTAAGATAATTTCTAGTTCATGCGTGACCTTAATTTGAAGGAGTTCACTCAGCTATCCTAAATAGGGTTATCGCTATGGAGATGTCCTTTCTACATGTATTACTTAATCCACTGGATACCTTAAAACCGTATTATTTATGAAGAATGTAGATTTTGTGACAAATTAATTTCATTGATTCAATTCAGTATCCTCAAACATCTTAACAATTAATGTCCATGTTATCAATATGTAAAAATGTTAATAATAAACTATTTACTGATGAAAAATGTATAAGAGTTAAGCAATTGAATGCGTGCATTGAAGCGAATGAATCAACTATAGTATTATTCAATTCTTCCATTAATAATCCTTATGTGTTTCCAATAACAACTCTGGAGAAAGACTTTTCTTATCTAATTCTGAAAGTGTCATCAATAACTCCTTTAATGAATATCCTCATCTCATTGGAAAATTATTTCGAACTATAACACTATTAAAAATAAGTCTATGTAATTGTATACAAGACGATGTAATCAACTAAGTTAATGCAAGATGATGTAAGATGATATAAGTTGATGTATTAATATCAATATACAAAAATGGAAACAGTATTGTGAACATCAAACTATTTACTGATGAAAAACTTACAAGAGTTAAGCAATTTAATTCGTGCGTCCAATCAAATGTATCATATCTGATAAACTTTCCTTCTTGAATTCTGATGGTATCAGTAATAAATTCTCTGAATAATTGGCTCATCCCATTGAAAATTATTTTCCAACTTTTCTTTGATATAAGATGATGTAAGTTGATGAAAGATGATGTAAGATGATGTAAGATGATGTAAGATGATGTAAGTTGAGGAAAGATGATCTAATTTGATACAAGATAGTGTAAGTACATCAAATTATTTACTGATGAAAATATTACAAGAGTTAAGCAATATGTAAAATGGATGGGTAATTTATTTACTTCTGATTACAATTTAGTATAGCAGAAAGTTTTTCTCTAGTCAAAAAACTAGATCAAATTGTAGAATTTACAATAAATATAGATGTATGTAATATTAAAGAATTTCTATTTAGAAATGATCTACTTAAATATTTAAGATAAAACAAATAAATTATATTTATTTATGCGGTTATAACTAGTTATTTATTAATAGTTTAGCAAGAAGATTTTGATCGTTAGCAATTTCTTTAGCCTAATAAGAATTAGTAAATAATATTGTTATTACAAATTACATAATCAAATATATTGTAACTAGTAATAAATTAAAATTGTATACATAAAATATCAGAAACTTATAGATAGGGCTATAGCATAACTGATAACATAAAATAATCCAATCACGTCCTTGTATATAAACAAACAAGTAACTGATAAAATGAATATATAAACGAAACCTGACAATCTCGTTGTTAACTGATCTAACTTAATTTGGTGTTAAATCAAACAGAGCGATGATTGCTGTGAAAATTAACGGGTTCAAGTCGAGCCTCCTGATTTTCCACACCCAATTTCAGGTCATAGCCGCCGTATACCGAATACACACATATACGCAGCACACACAATATAGTTATCTATATATATATGGTTCTGTCACTGCGAGGTTTGGGAATTTACTTTTGATTTATTACGGCCCGCTGTTGCCATCAATATTACATAACAACGCAAAAAGAAATATGTTATCGACTTATCACAACACAATAATACACAGAATCCCAAACATATCGTTTCCTATTTTCCGAATGTCAGATACCAACAACAAAAAATGACTTCGAAGCCGAAACAAGTATATAGGGTTTAGTAAATTAATTGCGTTCTAATTCTTTGTTTTGTTCTAACGTATCAATTGGAAATGGTCACTTCTGATGGATAAACACCGTTAATTTTATTTGAGCAAGTTTAGTGTAGTTTTATTGCGTGCAATCAAGTTTCTAGATTAGATTTGTAAAATCCAATATGCGTTTTTACGAGCTTATAAAGTAAATGGTAATACATTATATTTATTCTTTTACGTAATAAACAGTTGTAATATAACTGGGTTATTGACTTGGGAGGTTGAGTTGATAATTGTGTACAATAAATTTATTTTTTACAAATTAGGAAGTTACTAAAAAAATCTTGCGAAAGTTAAGCAATGCGCAATTCTATGCATACGATTTAAATTGGTGACCGATATCAACTTACAAATTGGGATTACCATTGATATACTCAAATAGAATATAGACGTTTTCATAGAATTATAAGTCTTAGTATTACTCATAAAAAAAACTTTGTGATGTTAATTTTTTATTTATGTAGTTCCTCGATTAGTCCAGTGTCATATTGTTCGGGATATTGGCGGAATCCATAATCTGCACTATACGAAGTATAGCTTTATATATATAAATCCTGTATGTAATAAAACAGAATGAAATTTTGTTGTCCGTAAGTCCGTAGTTTCTAATAATATTTTAATGAAGTTTTCAGTGATCGAGTCAGAAGCTCTAGCAATCTGAAAATGGTATCGAGACGAGGATCCGGAAATTAAAACTTTTGTTGGGTCGACTGTATATATATACACTCTTCCAATAATACGTATCAAATTACAATCCGCAGAGAAATTCCACATAAACTCCAAGTGCCTTCATATTGCTACCAAAGCATATTGCTTTCAGTTCCAAGACTTTACAGCAATTCCTATTAATATTGTTTAAAAGTAACTTTAGCACTGCCTTCGGTATTTTAAAAACAAATATATCTTTAAAGCATTTGTTATATTATATAAAAGTATAACTTTCGTAAAGTCACACAAATTACACAGTCACACAAATTACAATAGTATGAACTATAAAGAATCTTCAAAATCCATACTTCATACCCAATTATCTTAAAAACAAAAACCGTTTCTGTACAACTTCTTCATGTTACTATCCTTAATCCTAATTAACTACACGCTTTATAAAATACAGTTAGCCCTCGGTTTATGTCGGTCAATTTACGCCGATTCACAATAACGCCGCTGCTTATATTGTATTAATAAACAAATTTATTTGCTAATCCTATACCTACCTCACTCTAAATATGGGTTCATTTTACGCCGATTCGATTTACGCCAACTTTTGTAGGAACGGAGCTATCCGCATTAGTTTATGAAAAAAAATATATATTTCAAACTAAATTATTCAATTGAACGTTTAAAACTTCCAAAACCGCATTAAAAATTTGTGCTTGATACAATCATCAGTTAAAGGAGTAATTTATAACCACAAGGACATATGATTTTTTCAACGATAATCATTTATCTCAACCTGTAATTTTTTACTTGGCAAAATTTAATATTTAAACAGCGAAAATGCAAGAAATGTCGGGAATTAACAAATGAAAAACTTCATTTGCAAATTCACCATGGATGTGAGAAAACGCGTCTTGTTTTTGCTCCAGATATCAGGAACGAATCCCAACAAACAAACGATCCTGGCTCACATACTTTTTTTCCTCTCTTTATTCTCAGTAGGAAGCGCGGTTTTCTTCAACGCAATTTCTTTGATCAACGATCACAGCTTCGAAAACGTTTCAGGCTTAGCCGAATCTCTACCAGTTATGTACCAGGTAATCTATAAAGTATTTATCAGATACATCTAATTAAGCTTGCAGACGTTTACTAAGGTGTTGCGAACTAAGATGAAGATCAAGAAGATTAAGTTGCTATTAGAGCGTATGACTAAGTTCTGGAATGCGGATGAGATTGATGATGATGGGAATATTTCAAGAAGACGTACTATTTTTCAAAGAATTTATAAGGGATTTACATGGCTTGCAATTGGAATGGTTCTGATGTACTGCGTGAAACCTCTGACGATGCCGGTGAGGTGGTGGCCGATGCCTTGGAACTATGGAGTATGCGACATCAATAAAGATTACTGTTTTATACTCATTTATATTTGGCAACTACATGATGCTGTACTAACTTTCCTAAGTTTAACTTCATTTGATGGCATCTTCATGCTGGTCACTTTCAATGTTTACGAGCAGCTAAGATTTGTCAAAGTTAAATTTCAGCTGTTGAAAATCACAAACAACCAGGAAAAAGATTTAGAAGAGTTTAACCGCATCGTTAATCATCATAACTATTTATTGGAGTAATTTCCAACGGATTTTAGCAAACAAATTAATTCTGGTGATTGTTTTTAGGACTATACGAGTTATTGATGATATCTTCAACGTTTTGTTATTTGAACAACTTTGGTCCAGCAATGTTTCCATATGCATGGGAATATTTCTACTAATCTTAGACGTGTACAATAAAAATAATTTGTGTTAATTATGAAGCTAATTTATGCAAATATTTTCAGTGAAATTGATTTCAGCAAAATACTGAAATACGCTTCATTTCTCTCAGCGTTTGTATTTGAAGCTTTCTTATTTTGCTACTTTGGTCAATTAGTAGCAAATTCGGTTAAATCTTTGATTAACTGTATTTAACTTTGACTAAACAAACTATATTTCAGGCGGATGACATAGCTTTCGCCGTTTACGAATCCGACTGGATGGAAACTAGCAAGATAGAATGGAAAAAAGGTGTAATTCTGGTAACTCAGATATCGCAGAATTCGCCTAAAATAACAGTTGGTAAAATGCTTGAATTAAACATGCAAACATTCGGCGCTGTAAATCTAATTTCAGAGAAACAACTAGTACCGTTTTTCATTAAGAATTTAATTCTAGGTTCTAAGGAACTCGCTCTCTTTCTGCACTCTTATCCAAAGCGTTTACAATTTTTAAACAGGATTTACACCGTTACATCATTAACTGCCGCAAAATGTTTAAATAAAGCGTTCACTGCAAAAAAATGCTTGCTGCTTCACAAACCAATTTGGTTTCAATTTGGTAATTAATATTGTAAACAACAAATTTTTCCCCCAATTCTAGCAATAATTTAATAAATTTTTCAAAAGAAACTATTTGAAGTATGTTCTTGAGTATATATAAAGATTACTATGATAGTTTAGTTGAAATGATGAAACTGTAAGCTTTGTTGTAAGGGATGAAAGAAGAAGTCACCCAGAGGAGAATAAAAGGACATCATATTGAAACAGTATAAAATATATAGATTCAATTCAATTTTTTAATCTTGATTTATTCAAAATTGGAACTAATTGGAACTTAAGTTAACAAATAGTGATTGGCTTACAAACATTAAGAAAGTGTAAGTATATTAAATATAAATAAATATTTAAACAATAATTTAAACTATTTTAATTGAGTGATAAGAAATAAATTTAAAAATTGTAGACGCTTTGTATTAAGGTTAAAAATGATAACGAATTTTTAACCACCTGAAAATAAATAAATTACAAAAATTATGAAAAGTGAAGTATTGATTTGTATACCATAGCAAACGATTCTAAATTAAGGAATAAGACTTTTCCAACTGTCAAATTTGGTGAATGTTGAGCCATTTGGATTACAGTTACTACACTTTTCCTCCACTCAGGCTTTTCACTTTCAAACCAACGAGATTCTGCTGCAGCAAAAGCTACTTTATCGCACTGTAATTATATGAAAATTGAGTAATTATTTCAGAAAAAATGATTTTTTTTTTTTTTAAATAAATAATAATTGAATTACCTCGTCTCTGACCATTTGACCAAAATGGCAAAATAAATAAACTTCCATTAAGAACGTTGATAAATAGGTAGCATATTTTAAAAGGCGATCAATTTGAATTGGAAATCTGTGAGAAAGTTTGAAATTACAATGAAAATAAATAAAAATTTAATTGTATACCCGTCAATCATTAGTAGTAAAATTCCCATGCAAATTGAAACATTGCTGGACCATAACTGCTCGAATAGAATGACGTTGAAAACGACATCTGTTTCTTTTATACATCTAAAATTATTTGATTATATATATTTATTTTGATGTTTTTTATTATTGAATAATACTCGAGTAAATAATTATGATGGTTGATTAATTCGTAAAGTGTTTTTAGATCTGAATTATCGTCTAATTTCTTCGGTTCCAATTGCTGAAAACCGGTTTGAACCATATAGAGTTGTTCGCAAATGCCGTTAGTCAAACTTATGAAAACTCCATCAATTCCTGCAACGCTCACCACTATTAACCAACCGATGTAAAGGAACATAAAGTATATTGTTAGATAACAAAGGTTATTATTGATATCGCAAACTATATATTGCCAAGGAATTGGCCAAACCCTTCCTGGAATTGTTAAAGGTTTGATGCAATAAATTACGACAGTTGATAGAAGGAGCAGGACGAATATTTTGTAGAATTTTCCGAATATTACGGTCCTTTGTTCAAGCTCCTCCTGAAGCACCGGATACTTCGAATGTGGCCAAAACCCATCCATCTTATTCATCAATTTATTCAAATCCTTTATAGTCAATTTCAGCCGCAAGATCTTCGCTGAAACCTGATAGATTTAATTAATCACGTCGCTTTATACATTATCTTTTGATGGACCTGATACATCACCGGTAAAGATTCAGCAGTTGCCGAGAGACTCTCGAAGCTCAAATCAAAGTACAAAGCACCAGCGTCATAAAATATGGCAAGATATATAACGAATATAGCGAAAACAGTCATTATATGCGGTAGAATTGTCTGTTTCTTAGGATTCATACCGATGCTCTCCAACAAGAGGATCATGAAATCGAAAACCGTACGTTTCCTGTACCACTGCAACATCTTCGTTTTACTAAGCTAACCCCGAACGAAACCTGCGCTTTATAGAATATAAATTTATTTAAAAAAAATATCTCAAACTAAATAATTCAAATTGATCGTTTAAAACTTTTCTAACCGTATTAAAAGTTTGTGCATGATGCAATCATAAGTTAAAGGAGTAATTTAAAACCCAAGGACAAACGATTTCTTGAACGATAACCATCTATTTTAACATGCAATTTTTTAAGCAAAATTTGATAATCATACAATTAAAATACGAGGAAAAACTGTTCATTTGAAAATTCACAATGAACGTGAGAAAACGCGTTCTGTTTTTGCTCCAAATGACTGAAACGAATCCCAACAAACAAACAATTCTTTCTCATATACTATGTTTTCTTTCGTTATGCACATTGGCAAGCTCATTTTATTTCAGCACAACTCATTGATGAATGATCACAGCTTCGAAAACGTTGCAGGCTTAGCCGAATATCTACCTAAGGTTATGCGAACTAAGATGAAGGCAAAGAAGATTAAGTTGCGTATGACTAAGTTCTGGAATGCGGATCAGCAGCTTTGCTTTGTCAACGTTAAGTTTCAGCAGTTAAAATGCACAAACAACCAGGAAAAAAATTTGGAAAAGTTTAATCGAATCGTTCACTTAATAAATAAACTGTAACGATTTCACAATTGCCGATAGGCTCTTGAAATAAAAAAAAATGTATTGCAAACTATATAATTTAATTCATTATTGGAAAGTTATGAAACCGCATTAAAAATTTCTACTTAATGCAGTCATAACTTATAGAGGTAATTTAAAGCCCAAGGATACAGGAATTATTTTAATTATAACAATTTATTTCAACCTACAATTTTTGCTCGGCAAAATTTAATATTTATAAGGAGAAAATGCGAGGAAAAACTGTGCATTTGTAAATTCGCGATGGACGTGAGAAAACGCGTCCTGTTTTTGCTGCAGATAACAGGAACGAATCCCAACAAACAAACGATCCTGGCTCACATCCTTTTTCTACTCTCGTTATTCACATTAGGAAGCTCGCTTTACTTTAACGCAATTTCTCTGATCCACGATCACAGTTTCGAAAATGTTTCAGGATTAGCCGAATCTCTGCCTGTTTTATACCAGGTAATATCTAAAGTATATCTATCAGGTGTATCTAATTAAAATTGTAGACGTTTACTAAGGTGATGCGAACTAAAATGAAGACTGAGAAGATTAAGATGTTGTTAGACCGTATGGGTAAATTTTGGAGTGCAGATGAGGTTGTAGATGCACCTGGAGTTATTGAAGGAAGACGTACTATTTTTCGAAGAATCTATATTGGATTTACTGGGCTTTCAATTGGAATGGTTGTGATTTACTGCGTGAAACCTCTGACAATGCCGGTGAGATGGTGGCCGATTCCTTGGAATTATGGAGCCTGCGACATCAATAACGATTACTGCTTTGTCCTCATTTATATTTGGCAACTGCACGACGGTCTGCTAACTTTCCTAAGTTTAACTTCGTTCGATGGCATCTTTATGCTGGTCACTTTCAATGTTTACGAGCAGCTGAGCTTTGTCAAAGTTAAATTTCAGCAGTTGAAAAGCACAAACAACCAGGAAAATGATTTGGAAGAGTTCAATCGCATCGTTAATCATCATAACTATTTATTGGAGTAATTTCTAACGGATTTTAACAAACAGATTAATTCTGGGTATTTTTTTTAGGACTATACGATCAATTGATGATATCTTCAACGTTTTGTTATTTGAGCAACTTTGGTCCAGTAACGTTTCCATATGCATGGGGATATTTCTACTAATCTTAGATGGGTATAATTAAAATAAATTTCAATTAATACTTATATTAATTTTTGTCATTGTCTTTAGTGATATTGATTTGAGTAAAGTACTAAAATACGCTACATTTCTCTCTGCGTTTTTACTTGAAGCTTTCTTCTTTTGCTACTTTGGTCAGCTAGTAGCAAATTCGGTTAAATCTTTGATTGATTGACTATAAATAAATACGACTAAATATAGTAAATTACAGGCGGATGATATAGCTTTCGCCGTTTACGAATCTGACTGGATGGAAACTAGCAAGATGGAATGGAAGAAAGGTGTTGTTTTGGTAACTCAAATATCGCAGAATTCTCCTAAATTAACAGTCGGAAAAATGCTTGAACTAAATATGCAAACATTCGGCGCCGTAAATCTAATTTGAGTGAAACAACTTGGATCGTTTTTAATTAACAATTTAATTCTAGGTACTAAGGAACTCACTCTCTTTCTGCACTCTGATCCAGAGCGTTTACAATTTTTGAACAGGATCCACACCGAACTAATTAGCTGCCACAAAATATTTAAATAAAGCATACACTGCAAAGCAAACGCTTACTGCTTCGCAATTCAATTAGAGTTTCGTTTCTAATTTAATTTGCAAACTTATAGTCTCCCTGTAATTGATGTTGCAAAGCCATTTTCCTCAATTTAAACCCCCGCAATGAATTAATCAATTTTTCAATTATTCGAGCTTTAAATTTTCCCATCAATTATTCCCATGAATATTAACGGGGCACGGTTCACTTAATTAAGCTGTAATTATTGCGTGAAGAATACTAATTGCTATAAAGTTTAGGAATCGTGGCATCTGCCGAATTGTTCATATTAATTATGTATTCGAAGTGCTTTAATTGAGTATATATAAAGACGATTGGGTGAATTACTGTGGAGTGGAAATCATGAAACTGTTGGGATTGTTGCAAAGGGTGAACGTGTTCGATTACGTGAAAGCTTGCTTGCTTTTTACCGGCACTAATCCGTACAGGCAAGATGCTCTCTCGAATCTGCTTACAGTGAGCGCCATGTCCATCGTCTGCTATTACATAAGCTTCGCAATTTACGGCCTGTACCATGATCACAGCTTCGAAAATATTTCCGGAATGGCCGAGTCCGCTCCGGTCATGTATCAAGTAACTTTATTCAACGTAATATTGGCCGGATGCATATAGCAGCATTTCATTTCAGATCTTTATGAAGGTGTCCCGGATGAAATCTAAAAGGAGAGAGCTTAAGAAGCTGTTGGATAACTTCGAACTATTCTGGGATTCTGACAAGTTTCCCTGGATGGAAGAGTATCTGAAGGAAAGACAAGCTGAATTCCATAAGCAATGTAGATGGTATTTGTATATGGTTATTGGGATGGTCATCATGTACTGCGTGAAACCTCTGACCATGCCTGAACGATGCTGGCCTATACCTTCAGAATATCACATGTGCGACATCTCTCGAAACAGCTGCTACATTCCCATATACTTCACACAGCTATACGTCGCCTCGTTGACTTTTATGAGTTTGTCCTGCTTTGATGGCTTGTTTGCCGTTGTCTGCTTCAAGATATCCGAGCAACTACACATAATTAATAAAGTTTTCAGACATCTTGAGCCGTCGACCGACGACAGAGACCTGGAACAGTTCTATGAGCTGGTTAATCATCACAACTTTATGCTTGCGTAATAACCACCTGCATTCCATGTACTTCATTAAATTATATTAATTTCAGATGCATCAAATCGACTGATGGAATCTTCAACATGCTACTATTCGAACAACTTTGGTCTAGTAACTTATCTATCTGCATGGGAATATTCCTACTCATCGTAGACGGGTAACAAATTAATTATAAATAAATATAAAACTAATTATTGTATTGCAGCATGCCTTTAGATTTCAGCAGAGTACTAAAATACACATCATACCTATCAACATTTCTACTGGAAGCTTACATATTTTGCTATTTCGGTCAGATGATATCAGATGAAGTTGCCATTATCATCTTAATCTTTTTCATTATATAATTGATGTTTTGATCATTACAGAGCGATGAAATAGCTATAGCAGTTTTCGAATCGCGGTGGACAGACAGCAACAAGAAACAATGGAAAAAAGGTGTTGTCATGGTTACGCAGATGGCCCACAATTCACCAAAATTGAGCGTAGCGAAAATGCTAAATTTGAATATGGGAACTTTTACTATGGTAAAATCTACTAATCAATTATGCAATTAATTCCCAATTTCATATTTTTTCAGGTGCTGAAAAATTCGCTATCGTTTTGCGCACTCATTCAAAGCGTCTACGACTTTTAAATATTATTATTAAAAACAATAGAATCTCGGTCGTCGAACAAAAATTAGTTCGAAAACCGAAACTTTTTCTGTCATGAAATTTATTAATATCATTAATTCATGTATAAAATCGTACATGAAATTACATAAAATATTAATCAATATATTAATAATAATATTTATAGCAAACATTTTACTTGAATGGAGAAAAGTTGATGGCGTAAATGTGAGATTGAGAGGAAAAGCGTCTGATGTAACCAAAGTTTGTCTGAAATGGAAATTCTGTTCGGAAACCGAATTTATGTTGCTAAACATGGACTGTTTTTTATAAACAAAAACTGAAATTTCACTTAATTAAATTTAAGAATTTTCAAAGTAATTTCTTTATATAATTATGTGTAAATGTATGCATGTGAAACCAGTTTATCATATTGGCCGCAGGACTACAATATAACAATATTGCATCGAGGTTGGACCGATAAAATTGAATGGTGTTCATAAATATTAATAAATTAATAAAGCGAAATTTCCAATGCACACATCCAATAACAATCGGACCGTTCCGGCGCTACTGGAATAATTTGTTTAATAAATCTGGTGGTTTGTGATTAAACTCTGAAATGTGTGTATATGTAAACCAGTTTCCAAGTTATTATCATTTGCGTTGACAACAAAATGACTTGATGGGAGGCTGCACACATCTGTATTGATTTAGGGTCTAATTTAGAATTGCTAATACCCACAATAATATAAAACGCATTCAACAACACAAAAAAAAACACAGAATTTTATATCTCTTTATATATTACATATAATTATAATCACTATTAAAAAAAACTTTTAATTAAAATTTCCTCTTTTTTAACAATTATTATAAATTTAATCTATGAATTTACCAATATTATAATGCTACAAATAAATTTACCAACAACACCAACTTTATTTTTAATCTTTTATTTACTGCTTAAAATTCATATATTCAAATTACTCTCAGATTTCGCTCATTAATTCATTATAGAAAATACACAACCGGATCAATAATTACCACATTTTCAATTAACAAACTTTAACGTTTAGTATTTAGTAAATACTAAACGTGTTATAATTATTATAGAATATTTATATATTTTCATCACAGTTATTCAAAGATTTTTACTATAATTTTGATTTTTCATAAAATGTAAATGACAATAATTTTTGAGATACATATAAAATAAGTATTTATAAAAAATAATTTACATTATTTGTAATTAAATAATTATATTATTTAGTGATTCTTATATTATTACAACTATTGTAACAAATTAAAACAAAATTCAAAATATATAAAGATTTGTATTAGATTAATGATATTAGTACAATAGATTTTTTTTAATATGCATAAATCTCAAGGTCTGAGTAGTTTTTACATATAAATTTAATGAATTTGTAATTTCTAACAGGTATAAAATTGAAAAAATATATAAAATTGTTCACTAATACTAATTAAAGTACAGAATTAGCAAAATTATAAACTTTAAACATATTTTCTTTCCTTTATTTTGTTAATATTAATTTTAACGTTTAATAAAGCTTTGATAATAAAAAATCATTTGAAAATATATTAAATTTTTGATTCATACTAAACAATTCGTATAATCCTTTGTTTACGATGAAAATAACGGCTGTAACAGTAGTAAGTTGCAAGAAATGTAAATTCTGGAGGTGGTGGATGCGCCGGGTGCAACGTTACATAGTTGATTTAAATTGTGTGGAATACACGAGATCACCATAAACCCGAGTTGTTACGATGCGAAATGAAACGGGCATAATGGAATTTAAATTCGAGATGCAGCATATCAAAAATATATACATATATGAATGTGTGTATGTGTATATACACGTGTAACACAAGTTGGTTGAAAGCCGTCCATTCGCGAGTTTCGTAACGGTGGAGGTGTCTGATGCTGAAATTGCTGTCTGGTCTCTGGTTGTAATTCCACGAGGTTCCGGTAAAAAGCACCGGAATCTAATCCGATAATCTCATCCTAATTTATACCGACGGCAAGGAACCTCCGACGCTCCGTTAAATATTTCAACGGTTCACGTACGAAGATTCAGTTAACGACCACCTGCAACTTCAGCAAACGATACATGGCACGACCGACGGATAAACGAGCCCACGGACCGTCCATATCCAAATGGATGCTCGCATTTACTCTGAGCTCTTTTTACCTTCATTATTCATTTTTTTTATTTACAAATTAATGTATCTACAAAAAAGAAAAACAAATAACAAGCTCTAGTTCAGGGTTAATTGATGAAAAAATAAAAATATATATTAGAGATTGATCCAGCGACCAAACTCCACAGAATGCTTATAAACGAAAAACTCATGAACACATACACGCAAATAAGTTTTATTGTCAATTTAGACATCACTAACACTAACTTTAAAAGCGATTACGGAGGTCCAGAGGCAAGTTGGTTTGGATGGTCCTCCAGCCGATGTTGGTATTTGCTGCTGAGTTCCGTTATCTCTTCCTTCACAAATTTAACTCCAGTGTATTGATGTATGTACTCGCTAGTCGAGAACCAGGGAACATTGGCAATTGCTCTGAGCGTTTTTGACTGGAACCGCTGTATGATGTCAATACTTGTATTACAAGCAGATCACCACAGTTTTAATCCGTAAGTCCATATCAGTTTCATAATTGTTTTGTCAGTCCCAGCTGTTTTCTTTTTGTCGTGATATGTTTTTTCCAAGTGAGTCGACGATTCAGATGCATGCCAAGATACTTAGTATCATCAGCCTGTGGTAGGGCACTGACATTCAGTGTAACGGGTGGATAAGTTTGTCGACGCATTGTGTACGTTACGTGCACCGACTTAGTTTCATTAGCCCTGATTCTCCACTTTCTGAACCAATGTTCGATGCTATTTAAACTTCGTTGGAGTATCTGTGAGGCCGTAGTTCGGATTTGGTGGGATGCTAGAATAACGGTGTCATCAGCAAATGTGGCTATAGTGGCGTGCTGAAAAGTTGATAGATCAGCCGTGAAGATCAAATAGAGTAAGGGTCCAGAAACACTTCCCTGCGGGACACCAGAGAGGACTGGGCGTAGCGAGGTCACTTCGTCCTTGTGCTTGACCTGGAAGTGCCGCCCAGTCAAGTACGATTTGAATATGACGTAATATTCATGTGGGAGACACTTTTTAATTTTATATAGCAATCCCCCATGCCATACTCGGTCGAACGCCTATGAGATGTCGAGGATAGCGGCAGAGCAGTACTTCTTCTCCGCAATGAACTAAAAAAACTGAAATAATAACTAAATGAAAAATGATTTCTGCAAATGTTAAGTTGTAAGATTAATTGAAATTAATTAATAGTACATATCTACATGGACCATTTACTCATTTTTTAACATCATGGAAAAAAAAACTAAAATAATAAAGACAAAGATTATCAAATATATGACTTACCTCAATTGAAAACTTTAAATGTTCTAAGTTTCTCTAAGCTTATCTTAAGTACATTCACATTAAACTTATCTTAATATTACATGACTAATACTATATTATCACAACTAAACCTAAAAATGGTAAGTTATAAGATTAATTAATAATCCATATCAAAATGAATTTACTCCGAGTTCTTTTTATTATCATAATTTAAAAAATAAGTTTAAATTGTCTAAGCTACTATAACTTAATCTCAAAATTCACTTTAAACTTATACTAATAGCACATAATTAATCTCATATTATTATAACTAAACGTAAACTTATTCAAACAAACATTAAGTTGTGACTTTAATTATCAAATTTATGACTTATTTTAATTGAAAAAATATTTTATATCGTCTAAGCTACTCTAGCCTAATCTCATTTATATTCAATTGAAAATTATCCTAATATTACATAACTAATCATAAGCAAAGCTAAAAATGTTAACTTTTTAGAATAATTAATTTAGATTATTTCATAATAAATTTCAAAATAAATACTAGTATTTACTCTGTGTTCGTTTTACCATCATTATGAAATGTACTAAAAAAAAGCAGCAATAAAAATAGGAAGATTATCAAATATTGTGACGATGGAGCATCGATCATTGTAATAGGACGGTATCACTCCATCAATCTCAATGAAACGAGAGAACAAACAGAGACCAGTTTTGTGATGCATCATGGATTAATGGTATCGAGGTTGCATCAATTATTTTTCTGAGATGGAGATGTATTTCATCGGAAATTGGATTAGTTTCGCTCGTTTAATTATTACAAAATCTTTAGCGTTTATTTTTATGAACTGAAAGTTTTATAACTTCAATACTTCAGAAAATTTATAATCAAAATGTGTTATTAATTTAATAGTAAATGTAAGTATCGCTTATTTTGAACTAACAACATATCAATTTAACTACTTTAAATTTAAATGATTATAGAGAAAATGGATAATTTATAATATTTCTTATTACCAATAGAAATATTAGTTACTAAGATTTTTATCAAATTATTTACATTTAAAATACTTCAATACCAAACTTAAATTACACGATAAAATTGTGTCTCTCTCTAATTCTTACAACATTTACTACTTTAAATTAAAATTTATTATTTATTATTTTTTCTTAGCACTAACTGAAAAATAATAACTGTTAATTTTTATTAAATTAAGTTAAATTTAATAAATCTCTATTTTTTAAATTTAATGTTTAACAAATTACACAATAAAGACTCAATAAAGCTTACAATAAAAGGATTTCATTACTTTAAGTAAAAATCTCCACAAAAAGAAAACGACAAATTTTAAGTTTTGATATTCAATTCATGCATTTTTAATCAATTTCTAACTAACCTATTTTAAGTAAGTTCTTTTAATGTCGACCGTGACATAAAGAAAAGTTTTTTAAGTATACTTTTCTCGTTAATAGCAAACTTTTTAGCATTTTTAATAAAAAAATATTTGTTATATAAAAAGCGGTTTAAATAGAACATTTGTTTTTTTTATTGCTGTTAATATTAATTACATTTAAACATCGGTTCACTGAAAACCAAATAAAAATCAATAGACTGAAACGACTGCAATGATTTGTTTATTTGCGTGGATTGTATTACATTCGAATGAATTCCGAATACCGATCCTATTAAATTCATCAATTCAACATTTTACTTTAAACTAACCTCAAATAATCACACACACACACAAAAAAATTTAATTTGTTCGCAATATTTTTTATTTATTTATATAAATTTGCTTTTTGTTATGTTTTTATTATTTTTCATTTTTTTAAATATTTTCTGACCAATAAATTATTATTAATAAACTAATTTGATAAGTTATTATATACGTTTTTAGTTATGATAGCTTAAGTGGTCGGCAATCCGCTGCTCCGTAGTCGTCTGAGGCTCTTTTGAAGAGAAAAGGTGGCTCCTTAGTCTATTTTGTAACATGCTATATTTTAAAAATGGCTCTTTACTCCAAAAGGGTTGCCGACCTCTGGCTTAGCGCAACCAATAAAGTTCATTATAAATAATGCGGTGGAATTGCATATTTCATACACGTTTTGTTAGTAAACATAAAAATGCGTGCCGTTATTTTACGTTTTTAAATATTAATTACACCTGTATTTAAATATTTCAACAAAAAGCAATATACCGAATTGATTTAAACATTTGGACGGGTTAAATTACATTGAGTGATATACAAATAAATACCCAGACTATCAAATTTATATACACAGCATAAAATTTTTGTGTATTTTGTTAAAAAAAATCCCGTTTTTCAATTCATGTGACAATATTTAATTTATATAAATTTTATTTTCTATATTACTTTGAATGTTTATATTTTTTAATTAACTAAATATTATTATATAAGCTGTGAATTATTAAATAATATTTTCCATTGTAAAATATTAATTACATCAAATATTCGGTTGAAAATCAAATAAAAAGCAATAGACCGAATTGATTTATTTATTTGGATGAATTGTTTGTTAAAACCGGCTAATCCATTTTATATTAATAGTATGAAAGCCTTGCAATAGTGCAGGTAATCAATTTCGATAATATCCTGGCACTGTTTGAAACCGGACTAATCGAGAACTGTTTTAAACTGTATAAAAATAATTATAGTTTAGAATAATATTACAATTTAGTTTGTTTTGTAGTGTTTAAACCGTACTATAGTGAGTCCTCACTGATCGAAGCCGCACTATCCGTGTTTTTGCTGTATATCGATACCAATTTCGTGAATTTAAGTTAAAATAGTAAATAATATTTCATAGATAAAATTTAGTTTCTATAAAAGTTTTTAATTGTCTTAATAAAACTTCTATATGTATGCAGGAAACGTATAAAATAATGTACTAGTATCACGCTTCGTCTTCGTTTTCCAACAAATTTATTTATTATTTATTTGTAGAACTCAGAGGTTTCATAAAATGGATAATCCAATTGTTAAAACGCAAATTCTGCTTTTATCAAATATTAAAAACATTCAATTATTGAATTAAACAAATTGCATGGTAGGCGAGCAGCTGGTGCACACATATTTAAAATATTTCTGGAAAATGTCGCATGAATAAGTAAATGGGAGCAGTTTAACGAATTGCCGTTTGCTTGAATATTTAATAGGATCATTTGAGGAATACATTCTGGTGCCTGGTACCTTCTTAACAAACTCCGTAAATCAGCGGAGCACTAAACACGCAACGCAAGTCTTCTTCTTCATTCGCTTCGGATTTTTTTTTTTTTTTTGCATTCCTACAGGACTCGATCCCCTTCGGTCTGGCCATCGTTCTTTGGTTAAATTGGGGGAGGTTTTACGGGACCTGACCCTTCATTTAGTCTTAATGAAAGCAACCAGAGGGAAAAAGTTTTCTTGCCGGAGTGGCTAAGTGGAATGGATGCGTTTTAATTAAGATTTTTTTTTGTTCGAGGTAACTTGCTTTATTTTTTTTTCATACACCAAGAATATATTATTTGTAGTGAATTTTTGTACATTTTTGTATAAATAGAATTATTTCTTATAAACAGATTTCCTGAAGATATTTATTTGTACAAATGTTACAATAAAAGTACTTTGTACGGTAAATATAATGCAGCGTAATATATCTACTTTTACTGGTAAATGTATACATTTACCAACGTTTATCGGGTACAGTAGTACAAAAGGAGTGCTATAATGACACATTGCATATCTTGCAATTGCTTGTTGTCTTTCAATATTTAAAGATTCCTTCGCAATAACAACCCCTTACACTGATACATTTTAATATTAGGAACATCATCAATAGATATGCCCTACTTACAAGTACTGAATAATGATGACTTTTCGGAATGATAGTTAAGGAACTCAAATAGATAAGCAAAGTGGCCATGGTCCGCTGTGGATGCGGCAAAACCACAGCATCCATGGTTGTTGTATATGGCCATATTCGCCTCATGCGCATCCATCTGGGTAAATGAGCTCAAGCTCACATGTACGCCACCCCTTAATAATAACACCATTGTATATGTATCTACATTGAATAAATAATTTTGAAATTGAAATTGAATTGAATGCGCATCCATGGACGGACCACGATGAAACAAAGAAAGTAGTAGTCTTTAGTATTACTTGAATTTAATTTTACTATTGAAACAATTAAATGGTAAATGAAACTGTACAAAATCAACGTGATAACTTATTTATTTTATTGGCATATCATGGGGTTAATTATCAAAAACAATAACCTCTAAATATGCAGGTTTGTAAACGTATATGAATATTTATCGACGTCATTAGGTAATTGTAGACATTTCCCGGAAATGGTTGAACTTAATTATTTAATTAAGTATAATTTATTTAACTGCAATTTATTATTGATTTTAATTGCGATAAATCTAAATTCTTCTATCAAAATTCGTACTATCTTATAGTAAAATTCGAATTCGAATTCAGTACTTGAGAGTCCCAAATCATATTTAAATTTTGATGAATTCTAATTTTGCTGGATCCTTCAGGATTTGATGTCCCATTAAATGAAGAGGCGGAAATCCGTCTATAATGAATAAGAATATTTGAAAATCTTAACATGATTTACTTGAAATCTCTCCGGGTAAAAACATATTGCCAGAAACGAAAGATATAATCAAGCTGAAGATTAAAGATCGAATTTTCAATATTTGAGGGAAAAGAAGAACTTCGTAAAAATTTGTACGTATTGTAGTTTTGTTCTGTTTGAAATATTTAATTTTGGTAATAAAATAAATACAGGCTCTTATAAAACTTAAGGTTTTTTGGAATAATTTGTTTTAAATATGTTTGTGTAATAATTCAAAAATCGGTTTCTCAAATTACTAAATACTAAAATAACTTATTGATACCTGGTAATAATAAAGAATACATATTTTGAAGAAAATTGTTGTAAAGAATTACAAAAATCCTAAGGTTTATTGAATTTAAATTTTAGTTATTTTTTTTTAAATGCAATAATTGGTTTCCCAAATTCTAAAACCGATTTCTCAAATTACTAAATACTAAAAAAAACAAATAGATTAGCAAAAATTTTAAAATAATTTAAAACTGTTTTTTTACAAAAAAAAATATTTAATTTAATTTGCAATTTTTATTGGCATTAATCTCGAACGAAAGGCTATAGAGTGAAAAGTCTGATATCATTCAATTTAGGAATTTTTTAATCCTTAAAAAAGTTATTTTGTTTGTAAAAAGTTTTGTAAGAATTTGAGAATGTAATATTTGCAGAGAATTGTTGTACATTTTCTATAGCAACAGATTTCTTTTTTTATTCAGATTTCCTGAAGGAGCGGATTTAATTTAGCGGTAAATGGTGAAAGAGCACGAAGGGTGCGAGAGCACATGTTTTCCTATTCGCGAATTGAATTTCTGTGTATTCGGGGAGAGCTGTCTGATATCAGGTGTTTGGAGTAAGGATGCATAACATATGAATGCTTTCACTGCATCCGCTGAGATCGTTCGCATCTGCAGGATGGAGAGTTCAAATAATCCAGTCCTGTGTATACCATCTTAAAGTCATCCCATGCAGTCGTAACGAAAACATCAAATATGATCTCTCGGAGGAGAGAAACATCTTGGTACGGTGCATGTTAACGATTGCAATGTCTGAATGAAAGTTTTGCTCTGTTGCAGCATCAATTCAAATTTGCGCGCCCTTAAAAGGAAGGGCAGATGGGAGTCGGAACCTTTACAGCAGTCCATAAGGGCTCTACGACGTCTCGATTTTCCTTCGGTGGGGTTAATGTGGCAGTCAGCCGCGAAGACGCGTGATAATTTAATGAGGGTCTAAATTCCCACACGCACACAAGCCGACAACGCCCGCCCTCTGCCGACACCGGAAACCCACTTCACTTTTAATTGCCCACATTTGCATACATCCATCAGAGCCGGCAAAAAAATATATTGCACAGCTTACAACCCCGTAATTGCCCTCATTACATCCACCCTCCGACAATTCATTCTTACTTCCCAACCTGATACCTAGCAACAGATACATCATCTCTGCTCATGCATCTTCCAAAGATACAAAATTTAAATTAAAACAAACACCAGAATATAAGAAAACTGATAAATTACACAACTAATCTAATATTTTAATGTCACTTGTATCATAAAATAATATTAAGTTTATATTTTGTTTAAATACCATTTTAATTACTACCTGATTATGTAACCAAAATATTTTTAACACTACATTTAAGGAACAAGTGTTCAGATTTAAAGAATACCAAATTTACTGAAAAATTGAAAATTGTCAAAAATAATTCAATTAATTAAGCTGAACCACTTTTTTTTGTTGGTCTGCTTAAAAAATAGGAAATATTTTTCATTTAAATTAAATAATTATTGCGCACAGGCTAAACCACATTTATTTGTTCACAAAACGCATTTCGTACATTCCGTCTATTCAGTTACGGTAGGAATTTTAATTAAATTTATTAACATATGTAAATTTTTCATTCATTCAAAATAAATTAACAAAAATAATATAATTATTTTATGTATTATTACTCAAGATTTACTTTTGTACTTCTAATGATTTACTTCTAATAATCCAAGAAATAGTTTGCTTTTCAATTATGATTTTATAATTGATAGGCATATCATTTTTTGACATATTCTGAAGAGGACATTTAATTAAGAATAATGACAATCATGTATAATAATCATGCATAAATTACAGTAACTTAAGAAAAATGTTAATTCTTGTAAGATAGAAACGAATTTTCAATGGAAAAATGGTTTTAACAGTAAATTTACAGACAAGCATTGGATCATCATTTCCAATTTTGTAATTTACAATAAATCAATTTATTTATAAAGTTAAGGAATAGCAAACATTAGAAGAAATATTAAAATCTATACCAAATATGTTTTAATAATATTGGGATAAAAATCTACATCGTATTTGCTGAATTTAAAAAAAAATAGAGAAAAGGAACAGAATTGAAGTGTATCGAGCAAACTCAATATCGGATTCGTTCTTCGGGTGGAACTCGGCACAAGAATCGAGTAAATATTAGAATTCATCAAATATTTGTTATGTAAATTTAAATATAAAATTATAGCCAAACACCATATGATGTTTATTCTGAAATCCCGCGAGATAGACCTTCGAGGTTTCACCGATCCGCATTCCCAACAGATGCAAAACCTATAGACCATTTGCAAATATTTTTTAATGTGATGAAAACCTAATCATGTTTATTTCAGATATATTTATGTAATTTAATTGTATGAACCTTTTTCATAATTACATCATTTAAATTGAAATATACAATTTCATATTTCAATGTTCCAAAACCGCAAGTTAGTTAGCTAACATAGCAAGATTAGGCTAAGTATTAGTACTTAACAAGCTAGTTGTTGTGTCCAACCATTAAGGACAATCAACTATAAGACCAATATGCAGAATAGACAAATCCCACGGAAGGCAGTGACCGTTTGTAACGTTTCTTCCTATTTTCAACTGATAACCAAACTGCAGAAAAGACAGATCCCACGGAGAACAGTAATCTGAATCGGAGCGTCTTCTCAAAACCGTGCCTTACTCCTCAAACTAGTAAGGCATTAATAAGTATTTAGAAGTAGTCTTTGTAAAACCTTTCATGAAATTACCTGCTTTAAATTAAGATTTAAAAAGAGAGTTAATAAGTCAATTTGACTTTAATAATGTAGTTTTATAAACATACTTAACTTCTTACTTTTTATTTTCATATAATATCCTTTTTTACTCCAAGATGTACCCAAAACTATATATTTTCCTAACCACCTCTTATATTCATAAAATCTTCACAATATAATTAATTTAGAGTTTGTAATAAATAGTCCAAAAGTATTAAGTCAAATTAAAAAATAATTGACAGATTTGGCTTTAATAAGTTACTTTTTATATTATCATACAGTATCCTTTCTTAACAGCAAGATCTACCCAGTTTTTAGTGATTTCCCTAAGCTCTATCGGATTTGGGTATCAGATATTCATGAAATCTCCACATTACGAAACAGACTTAAGAAAAAATTATTAAATTGGCTGTTGTTGCTAAATGTAAACATTGTCTTTGAATAACTAAAAACATTGTTCATTGAGTTAAGCACTTGAAAAGTGTATAAGCGAAACAAACAATTCGTGAACTGAACAACTAGTTTATCTTGTACGGTGGAGTCGAGGCAAGTCATCAATTGTAATTAATTCGTTTAGGTTTTCTTGCGGCAGTCAACAGAACGGATCGTAACAAGAAGGTATGTTGTTTTTGCCCTGATCCTATGCGGTAGGATATTGTGTGTGTGTATGCTCGTCCTGGCGATGGCGGATCCGGAAGAAAAACACCCAAAATAAAAAAGAAGAGGAGATGGAGGTGGAAAGAGCGGAGGTTGGCAAAGGATGGATCCTTCGAAGATAAATAACATAGATTGAGTGAGACGTCGAGTCTCGGCAGTGAGGAGCTGAGCAGCAACAGCAGCAGCGACGGAGGCAGAGACTGGACTGGATTTCGAAGTTTATAGACGGACGGCGGCAGCGGCGGCAAATTTACTGTGGCCGACCTATTGTACATTTTAACAAGAGCCGATGTATCTATCTGTAACATTTATTTTGCTGCCACCGAAGTTGCCTTGTTTGTCGAGACTACAGCTTCGGTTCTGGTGTTACTGCGGAGGCGGCGATGTTGGCGATGTTGGCCCAATTCCAGGTCAGGTACATACACACACACATACTGCCACCCCCGTTTTCTCATACCACTTCGTATGGCCGTACCCTCGAAATCGAATTATGAATGCCGAGATGGAATTTATTCGCAAGACCGGACCAAAATAATTTACTTTCATAAATTCCGGACCCATTAATGTCGACCTCCCTTACCTCCTAGCTGAATTAATTACACACATAATGCACATGGATTCATACTAAACCGGACTTCCTAATAACTTCTCGTTCGTTTTAATAGGTAATGCACTCACTTTATATTTTTTTTTTAAATATGAACTTTTATATTGTAACAAAAGTGAATTCATTTGCTTCCAACTTGTAAATATATTTTTTAATTTATAACAATTATGTAAAGTGTATTAGAAATTATTTCACGTAGTTCTTCTTTATTTCTAAATTTATACATTCTTATTCGAATATTTACATATTATAATATAATAATTATGTTCATATATTTCATAATTTGTTTCTAAAATCAGTGTTAATGCACCAGTAATATTTTTGAATGAAAAATTATAATATATTACAATGTCGTAATATTAGTATTTATTATGAACATTGTTTGATACAATTACATAATATAAATATAGGTCAATGGTAAAATAGTTAAATTTACATTTGTATTTCTATTAAACTTGACTTTGAATTGTCTTGTCTAAATGTATTAACGGTGATACATTTCAATTAGATCAAATGTATAATGTTTAAGAGTTTACTTTCTTAATAAAACGAATTCATATTTATCTATTTTATTATGGCTATTTACATTATCTACATTTCCATTGTATTAATTGATTGAACATTTTGTGTTGTCATTAAGCAAAAAATAACTAAAAAGCACTGAAAGAATCGCATGTGAATGCAATTTTATTCCTGATAATAAACGGGGTCCGAGTAAGGGCCGCTCCTGTTCCAGTAATCGACGGCTTTCACCCGAAACCATCCGCGCAATCCTGGAAATAAAGAAATTGATTATATATCCTTTTTTGCGGTCATTAGCGGCCGGCTCCGTTAATTTCCTGAAGGCCGGATTAGTGAGCTAAATACAGGGACGGTTTTAGTTCGGTGAAATAATTACGAAGAGTTGCGGAGCGCAAGTGTAATAATGTGGCGGCGGCGTTTTTCACGATGGGAGCCGCAAAAGTTTTTCAGCGACGGTTAAATCGGGCGAACGCCGCAATCAATCTGATGGCAAATGATCCATCCCGAATATATAGATAGTTATTAAGGACGCATGCTGCATTTTCAGTCGAGCGGGTCGCGTAATGTGTAATTTATCATTGTTGGAGTTCGAATGCTTCGGAGGATTGCAGATTAACGGATGGTGGAAAGGTTTCGCTGATGGTAAACGGAGTATGCTTCTTTTCAGTTTGGAGAATCTGAAAACTGGGTTACGTAGAGGGACTCGTTGATAAGTATCTGTCGCTCCCAAACTGTGTTGCGGACAGAGTAATTAATTCAGTACCAGCCCTTCGCCCACCCCGAAAATGCACATACACCCAACAGCACAGCCACCGGACTTCTGCTTTACAAGCCTTTACAACGCGTATACAACCCTTGCATTACATCGCCCTCACCTACATCTCCTGGCAGCTCGTACTGATACGAGAGAAATATAACATCCATCTCATTAATCCTGGTGTATTCGCTGCCGGCACAGAACTCGACAACATAAGTCTTGATGCATCTGCAATTAAACAAACAGCCGCATCCATGTGACATATAAAATAGAAATTGCACGTATAAATAAAATCTCTCGTTTATACCTAGATTTAACTCTGTCGTCTTTCCAAATTAGAAGAACTTCGTTATCCTGCACCATCCTCACCTGGAGATGGGTTGTCGGTCCAGGCGCTTTGATACTAGAATTACAAGCGTGAATCAAATAGACTGAAGGCATTGTAATGTTTAAAACTATTTCAAGATTGGTGGAATTCGCGCTGTCCGGACCCAAGACCCTGAAAGGCAGCTGAAACAATGCTTTTAACACTCTCATTCTACATCCAAATCATTGATCGTCACCTGTTGACTACGCATTTTCCAACGAAGATCTGTATCGGGGTAGACCGGAGCTCCGGCCGCGTTCCATACGGAATACGGATTCGTCTCTAAATTGTTGATGGTATAAATGACGTATTTACAGTTCACTGAAAGGTTCTTCAGAGTAATGCGAATTGTTGTATCGGAAAAGTCAGCTTCGGTCTCGTTGGAGTAGACGACCAGAGCGGAAAAAGTTCGGCGAGTACGCGACGCTATAGCATTTATTAGAGGCGACGTCTTGTTGATGGCAACCGAATGCCCTTTTAAATAGGACAACAATCCCATAACGGAGTAAACGGGCTTGAAGAAAAATTGCGTATGAGGTGGAATCGTGTTATTCATCTGAAACCTGAATACAAAAATGCTTAAAAACAAAGTTACAATTGAAGAAAATATATATTACCTTGCTAATAATGTGCGTTGCGTAAAAAAATGCGGATTGTAATTCATAAAACCATTGTCGTTGCTAAGTATTTCAATAGCAATTCCTCTTTTCTGAATAACTTCCCTGTAATGTTCAATTATAACTCTAGCTACCAAAGCTGCATATTTGGCATCCGCCCGCCATTCCTCCTCCAATGACCAGTTTGTTAAAATATCCGCTTCGCTGCGAAACAAAGTGATTTTTTTTTAATAAAGAGACTCAAATCCCCTCGAATATTCTTTTTTTAAGAATGCAATAATAAGATGACTACCACCAAAAACTGGTTGTATATAACAAAAAATATGTACGAGGACAATAAGAATGTAATGAATTTACTCGTTCGCTATCGGGATGTGCTTCAGATTCGGATACGTTTCATGGAAGTGATCGAGAAACTGAAGGTCCTTGGAGACCAACCGTCCGGCCGATCCATCTCCCTTCTTGTGGAACGAAATGTATTGCAAAGGACAGTCCCTGATTGAGTTGCACATCTCTAGCAACCCCCAGCACAAGGGATGATGCACGAAGTCCTTGAATACACCTGCCGGACCGCCCAATCTCAGCACGCTGTCATTCTTCTTTACAGCTTTATCCAAGCCCTTTCTACAACCAAATACGTAGGATTTGTACTCTGAAATCAAAATACTTGATAGAATACATTACGTAAAATCCATAGCTTTTATAATCAAAAGAATAACAAGGTCAGCAAATATTTGAACCATATAAGTAATCACTTCATAAGTGAACACTGATGAATAATTCTATAATAAATAACTCACCATTCAACGTATAATTTAAAATATTATACATTTTCAAGTCGGGTTCGTTCCATGTTTCGAAACTCCATTTTTCTACAATATTTAAGCCATATCTATCTAAAAGAAAACAACATAGCTTCAAGATTAAAACATCTTAAAAATGTGTTATTACCAATATATCTCTTAACAGTTGTCTCGGTGAAATGAGACCAAAATGTAGTTACGTTCTTAACATTTTTACTGAACAAGTTATTCGGAAAGCCCATGAGCTCAAACCTTGGTGATAAACTTTGAAAATGCATCCAATCCAAAACGAGATCCAAATTTACGTAATTGAAGTCCGAGTTGTCAGTCCTAAAACCCATTCAAGTAAATCGAAACGGACACAGATGGTATAACGATATAGACTTGATAAGATCTAACAACCAATGAACCCGAATTTGTTTGATCCCTCGATTTGGTAAGGCGCCAATGATGGCAATATTGGTTTTAGAGTCCTGCGATAATAAATATGTGTCAACTTCTCCCTTAGGAGGGCTAAAAATGTTGATTTAGTAAGAAAAGAGTAATAACGGAAAGTAGTCCTATCAGCTTACGAGAATCCTGTGCTTTGCCAGAACGGCTCAATTTTTGCCTCCGATGACGAGTAATCGATGTGAATTGAATATGTCTCGTTAGCATTGCTAAATGCGGATATTATTATGGATGATACAATTATGGTAATCAGCATCTCCTGGCTTGTAGTCTTGTCTCGATGCTGTTATTGCACGAACTGCATCTTGAATTTACATTTGATAGGATTCATTTAAATATTTAGACGGTAATCTTTCCTTGAGTAAATTTGTTCAATTGAAAAATTCCTTTTGATAAGGAATATTTCAAGAGCACAGGATATTTACTATTTCATGTAAATTTATTCATCTCTTTAAGAAGTTATACAACAGTTCCATTAAATAATTATTATATAAACCATAAATTTATTAGCAACGTACAATTGTGATATATTTATCTGCTTATATAATTTTGTTACATAAGTCGAAAATACCTACCATCAATATACAATGTAATTTATATAATTGTTGCAATAAATATTATTAGTATTATTAATTTTTAAATTAGTAATAACTACTTCAACCATACATTATGTAAGAAATTTTAAATAATTTTTAGAATATAACTTCAATACAGGTATCCCCCGACTTACAAACTCCCGGACTTACGAACAAAATTCTTAAAGCTCTAACAAGGAGATATATAATAATAAAAAATAACTGTCCAAACAGTAATTGATAATTTATTTAAGAAAATTTAATAATTTTGGAATATGTTTTATCTGTTTTTTTGCATTTGTTTATTTTGTCGTTTTTTATTAAATAATTATCACGTCTACATTGAAAAGTATTTGTAAGTATTTAGCTTATTTTAATCTATTTTTTTTCAAATTTATGCAGTCAGTAATATGGAATTTAACATATATAAAAGTAAAAACCATGATAAAATGTGGTAAGATAAGTATATGTTTAAAAAAATTCCCCCGACTTACGAACAACCCTTTGGAACGGAACTAGTTCGTAAGTCGGAGAATACCTGTATTTAAAATTATAGTTGTAAATTTGGTTGCCTATTATTGGGTTGTCTCAAATGACTGGATTATAAATATCACTGACTCAGTAAAAGTTAATAGATCATTAAAACATATAGTTAGTAATTCATATACTGTTAATTTAATATGCATTTATACACATTGATGAATGTGGTTGCCTAGCTTGTTACAATACTTGATTTGTAGTGCAAATTTGAAAAATTGAATTTAATGTATGTATCGCTTATGGGTATCGTACGGGTTTCAATGTAGTAGATAATACTTATGAAGATTTTTTCTAGAATGTTATTTTGACGTTCCAGAATATTCTATGAATAAAGTTCCAGAACACTGGGTAATAATATTACATATTACCTAACCTAGAATAACAAGTTGAAAGTAGTCTTTTGCTATGGATGTGGGTAACCCAAAGCCAGGGCCTTCTAAGCCCTTGGACGACATAAAATCAACAGCTGTGGTGATGTATTCTGTACCAAAGCCACCAAACTATCTAAAGTTACAAAGCAATACAGATCTAAATCTACCACCTTCAAATTGGTTGAGCAATTCTGCTGAGTCCTATGGACTCCAGCATGTACATTACAAGCATAAGGAATTTTCAAGGTTTGCTTAAACTTATAATTAATGAATTTACTAATACATGTAACTTTAAATTTTATAGTTTTCGTATGGCCCACATGTTTCCAGACTGTGTTGGTGAAGTTGATGTTGTGTCTGATGCTGAGAATATCAAGAATCTCTTAAAAATACCCTACAGTAAAGGACACATAAGCATGATGGTACATAGAGTTGAAAATACCCTTCTGCTTGATGATTTTGATATCTATAAACATCTGTTGAGGACTGCTAAAAATGAGTGGGAGTGGTTAAGAAAGTTCTTCTGTGAAAACGTTGAGAGTGGAATAGTAGATGAAGAGAGATTACTGTTTCTTAAAGAAAAGAAGCTGAAATCTTTAAAGCAAAAGCATTTGGTCTCAAAATTCTTGTATTACAGTTTGGGTCAAAATGAATCTGATATGTTGGAGGAAGGTCATGGACGTTTGAATAATAGCAGTTTGCAAGTTGAGGGACCTTTACTACCAGAACCTTCACCAGATGAGGAAGTGCCAGATCCTACTTCCTTTGATCACAAATATAATAGAAATGTTGTATGGACTTTTGAAGATATTGAGATGTTAATTGGCACAGATTTGCCAATTTTTGGTGGAGGCACACATCCATGTATTTCACTTAGATTGAGAGATATGAATAAACCTATAAATGTATTGACTGGTATTGATTACTGGCTGGATAATTTGATGTCAAATGTACCAGAAGTTGTGATGTGTTACCATTTAAATGGTATAGTCCAGAAATATGAATTGGTCAAGACAGAGGATTTGCCAAGTATGCAGGATTCGAAATTTTCCCCTAAACTCATAAGGGATGTAGCTCAGAGTATTTTATCATTTTTAAAATCAAATGCTACAAAGGCTGGCCATACGTATTGGTTATTTAAAGGCAAAGATGAAGAAGTGGTGAAATTGTATGATTTGACATCTCTTTGTTCCGACGATGAAGAAGACAATGATCAAAATCCGTTTACTGTACCAGTTGCTATGCTTCTTTACAGAGTAGCCCGTAACATGAAGCACACACAAGTCGATAGCAGACAACCTGGAACTATCAGAATCTTATTAAAAAATTGCTTGAAACTTTTATCGGAAGAAAAGTATCCTGAAATTGTGACTTCTTCGCATTACATGCTTGCCGATCTTTACATTCCAGCGAATACGAATCCCGATAATCCGCAGTTGGAAAATGAAACTAATAAAGATAATGCCGAAGAGGTTTACGATGATGATGATTTAGAATGTGACGAAGATCCGCTGAAGTTTCTCGTTTTAAATTCAGACAAAGATAAGAAATTTAACAATAATTATAAGCAACCTCCGCCGATTTCGGGGACAGTAGAAGAACGTTGCTTGCAAGCATTGAACCACGTGGCTTCGGGATTGAATTGCCTGCAGTATTTCCGCAACGAGGAAAAAATCAAAGAAGAAGATAACATTCCAATGGCAAAATCTACGGAACCAATACCGATGCCCTATAATGAAAAACAACCTGAAGCTACAAAGAAAAAGGGCAAGAAAAAAGATAAGCTGAAAAAGAAATCAGCTGAAGCGGATAATCAGCCAAGCGCTCTTTTGCCCAAGAGTACGACAGAAGCTCTACCGGCCTGGCAAGAGCTATCCAAAACGAACATCACTTGGAAAGAGCATTTGAAAACGTTGCTTTACGAGAAATGCGTATTAATTTATGCTATCCTATCGGAACATCACTACATCAATAAAAATTACGGACATAGCTTAAGATATTTAGGACTATTGGTGCGATGCCTACTTATAATGAAGAAACTTAAATATTCAATATGCACTTTAGAGGAGAACTGCTTGCTGGGCAGGGCTGGTGATTGTTGCGTAATGATGGTGCAGAGATGGGAGGGTTGTGAAAATTACCGCAATCAATTTCACACGCACATGGATGAAGATTTGAAGATGCTGCAGCAACTCGAAAAGGATGAACAGCTATACGTTATCCAGTTGGCAGAATCGAACATGAAATGTGTCTTAATTTACGATATTCGAACGATCGAGCAGATGTTGCTGAAAGCCATCGAGTGTTACGATGAGGCTTTGAAGAAGATAAAGCATCCTGAAAGTATACTAAGACGTTTAGGAAACAGTCTGAACGAGACGGGAGCATTTTATTTGAATAAAGCCAAGATGTTCCAGGACGGTGCAACGATGATCGAGTATTGCAAAAAATCGGAACCTCATCTAAAACGCGCTACAGAAATCTTTGAAACCGTTAAAGATGAAGCGAATGCTGCATTAGTTTTCACGAATACCGGTCATTTGCATAGATTATTGGCGTATGCTCATAGCCCAAGTGGAAGAGGTGAATTGACTTCTATGGAACGTTATCATTATAACAAATCATTTGTCAGCTATAAGAAAGCGCTCAGTGTGATTGCACACAGAAGCCATTGTCCCGCAATTTGGGACGCGGTTAAATGGGAGATGTCAACAGCAATCTTCACCATGGCTACAATACTGCACGAAAATCCATCCAAAGAAGTAAGTATATTGTAATAACTCCTAGAGATTATTAATCAATTTATTTCTAGAACATTGTAAAATCAGAAAAAGAAGTCCTCGAAACGCTATCGAAAGCTCTAAATAGCTGTGATTTAGATGAGTCTAATCCCAAATTTCCCTTATATCAGTATCGAGCCGCCACTATATATTACCGTTACGCCGGAATTTACCATAAGAATATGTTTAATGAAGAAAACGATGGTCATCGGAAAACCTTAGCTCACTTGTCGAAGCTCAATTACCAAAAGGCTTCGGAATTATATTTGCAATCTATGGATCCGATTAACTACTTGACTTCTCAGATGCAACTTTTTGCGCTTAACGAATACATTGCAGACAGTGAGTATAAGTTAATCTGATCAATTAATTAATTGTTGTTATTAAAACAATGTTTTAGATACTAGTGTACCGGGTCCAAAGTTGAATGTCCTCAAATCTTGTATTAAAATCATCGTTCAACTTAGCGAAGTTTGTTTCATGATTGTTAATAGAAAAGTGGATGTATCAGAGAAAGATGTGAGCAATTTCCGTCCGCAGAAGAAGCTTGAGGTTTTCGAAGGTTGTGATGAACTGGTTGTGTTGGCGAAACTTAGGCTGCAGCATACTTTGAAAGCTATGACCAAGCTGTGCCTCACGAAACCTCCGTTCAGCAAAGACGCCGCTCGTTTGGCTGAATTGTATAAGGGTTGCTACAAGCTCACGTTCCAATTGGAACAGGAAATGGATTTTTATGCGTTCGTCAAGAAGCTAGGTGATATTTTAGTAGAAATTAAGGCCAAAGTGGCCGACGAGTGATATTTATAAGTAATATTTATTAATATTGTCCCACGTATTGTCATTTTCTACTTTTATTATTTATACACTGCTTTCGAGTATTGCACATTTTTGTATTATCAACAAGAGCTATTTCTTTCCTTTTTATATTATATTAAATATATTGTTCCTGTTTTCATAAAATTTATTGTTTCATTTTAAAAACAATTCATATTCTTGTAAATGTACTACTTTATTAGCAAAACTGAATTTAAAATAACGTTTTCATGGTAATTGGTCATGAACCATATGTATGAATACAACGATCAATATAGGTGTAAGTGTGGTAATCTACTCATATTCAAAATACATAATAAAACCTAACCTTGTCGAGGAACAAACGATTTCAAAGTACAATAAAAATTGTGATAAGATAAATCATTATTATGTCATTGACAAATCTATTTTATTGATAACACCTAGATACACTGATTAGCACAGGAGCAATATAGAAAGTATTAGTTGTTAATCATACTCCACACCCAAAAAAGATGGACCAAGTGCTAGTGCCTCTGGGTCAAGTTAAAACCCTATATGGTAATATATTCAGAGACAGGCAACTTTTAAGGATATTTATATTATCCACAACTGCAAGTATTTTTACTGGATGGTTATATGACTATATTTTTGATGATGAAGAATGTAAGTATATTTATAATTTAATAATATTCAAGATCTAATGAGTTACATTCACAGCATTCTACATTCGTGTCAAAAAGACCTTCTTCAAATACATGAAGAAGATCCCAAGCATTAAAGCAAAGCTGGATGATGAAATTTTGAGGATCAATAATGGATTTAGGAAGGATGTGTATAGTAAGACTAAACACTTGGACTATTATATGCAGCTCCCAGAAAAGAAAATGTCAAAGGAAGAGATTATGGAAGTGACTAATGAATACTTGAATCTGGGAAGCTACAACTGGCAGGGGGGCAGGGTATCTGGATCTGTGTATTACAGTAATGCAGAATTAGTTGATTTGATCAAGGAAGTTTATGCCAAAACTTCTTATACCAATCCTTTGCATCCAGATGTTTTCCCAGGCATATGCAAGATGGAAGCTGAGGTCATTAGAATGGTATCTGATCTTTTCCATGGTGATGAAAATACTTGTGGAACTGTAAGTACAAAATAGTCAAAATTGTTTTTATTAATTAATATTTAATATATGTATATTTTAGATGACTAGCGGTGGAACAGAATCGATTATCATGGCTTGCAAGGCTTACAGGGACTATGGTAAAGAAGTTCGAGGTATTAAGAAACCGGAAATGGTTATACCGATAACTGCTCACTCGGCGTTCGCAAAGGCCTCTCTTTATTTGAGAATCAAAGTTAAATATGTACCTGTTGATCCAATCACAACTAAAGTCGACATTAAAGCAATGAGGAAGGCAATTTCAGGGAATACAATCATGGTAACTATTACAATAAATAAGTGTTATCGCTCATTGTATATTCTTGCAGTTGCTTGGTTCTGCACCAAACTTCCCTTATGGTACCATGGATGACATCGAATCTATTTCTGAACTCGGTGTTAGATACAATGTACCAGTACACGTTGATTCTTGCCTTGGTGGTTTCTTAACCATCTTCATGGACGAAGCCGGTTATCCAATTCCCACTTGCGATTTTAGATTGCCAGGTGTCATGAGTATTTCAGCCGATACTCACAAGTACGGTTTTGCTCCTAAGGGTACATCAGTTATTATGTACAGGAAACTGGAGTAAGTCTATACAATAATTTGTAGGATAATACTAACATTACACTTAGATATTTACATCACCAATACACAACCACCGTCGATTGGCCAGGCGGCGTATACGGATCTCCAACTGTGAGTGGTTCAAGAGCTGGAGGAGCTATTGCTGCTTGCTGGGCAACTCTTTTGAGCTTCGGAAAGGAAGGATACGTTGCAGCAACCAGAGACATAGTGCATACTACTAAATACATCGAAAAGGGGTCAGACAATTTAAACATGAATCAATGTTGTTTTACTATTGTTACTGTAATTGTAGATTGAGACGCATTGAACACATCTATGTTTTCGGACAACCCGTTACAAGTGTTGTAGCAATTGGATCAACTGTTTTCGACATTTATCGCCTTCAAACTTACTTGTCTGAAAAAGGATGGAATTTGAATATCCTCCAATTCCCCTCAGGGTAATATTAAATTTACCAATTTTTGAGTTATGGTTAATTCATGTAATTTGTAGCATTCATCTTGGAGTCACTCATATTCACACTCAACCTGGAGTCGCCGATGCCTTCTTGAACGATGTTCAAAATGGTGTGATTGAAGTTATGAAAGATCCAACAGCACCAGTCATTGGAAAAGTATACTGTTGATGATATACCAATATATGATTTTCTAATATTTTACTTGCAGATGGCTGTTTATGGATATGCTCAAGGTATTCCAGACAGATCAATTGTCGATGAAGTCACCAATTGTTACTTAGATGCGATGTATTACACTCCAAGAGCTGACGATGAGAAATTGTTGATGTTGGAATAGAATGTAGATTTTTTTTAATAAGTTTTGTGCTTAACGTTTAATTGTAATGTATTATTTATAGTGTCGTAAATAATATTTTGTGCAATATATTTTAATTTGCATGCAAGAAAACTAAATTTTGTATTCAATAAATATAATTTAGTTGGAATATATATTTTTTACATAATGAAATCCAGATTGCTTCCAATGTTATGATTATGAAATATTCATACTATTGTGAACATAAAGTTGCATATCTCATGTTTTTAGTAAATTTGCTTTTAATTTCTTGGACAGTGGTAGCACTTTTGAGTCTTATAGAAATTTTAAAGTTTTAACTGCTTAAAGTGAGATTTTTTTCTGCAGCTGTGCTTTGCAAACAAGAATGTAAGTTCATTGTCTAAGTTTATAGGTATATTTAACTAATTCTAATGCTTAACCATTCTTTTAGATATAAATTAAGTTGCAACTTTAGTATATGGAGGCAAAATGCAGCCTAACCTAGTGAATACCAGTTCCATACACTACAAAAATATTTTACTGAGGAAGTTATCTTGTGCAGTGATCAGCAGTGTTCTATCTCAGTTTATAATATTGATACTTTACATATTCTGCCTACAACTCAATATCTTTTCCCCACTGGATGCTGTTTACAATGTCTTCAATACATTCGCAACATTCACCACATGGCTCTACATAGTCCCATTCTCAATCATAATTTTTGCACAAAGTTTAATATGTGCAAAGGATTATATTGTCCATACAAAATACTGCTCAACAAGATTCCAAAAAGCAAAGCAAATGTTCTCTGTGCATAATTTGTTCCTACTTGTATTGCATGTAATTGTTGGGTTTGTATGTGTGTGGTTATTCTCAGCATTCCGCTCAAAAGATGAAGATGACACCTGCAATGGGAAACTGAATTGCATGTCACAAAACAGTTTCTACTTCTATTTACTCGGAGCATGGACTGGTTGTTATTACTTCTTGAGCATTTACACATCCGAAAAGAAAATAATGTTCCCAGTGGCACAGCAGAAGAAATGGTTACAGTTCAAAGCTAACTTTACACAAATATTGAAGACAAGCAATAATTCAGCCATGTATCCTATAATTTACTTTGTCATTTTCTATTTCTTTTTGGGAAAGAAAATGGAAATGGCGTTTAGCTCCACCTTGATGATATCAATTGAAAAGACTGAAGGAAACATGTACATTTATATGTTTACATGGGTTTTTGGAACTATGATTTTCTTCTATTTGAATCTCATGACGTTTTTCTACGAGATGTTTTTAACGGAGCCATTGCATTTTAACATCGTGCCAATGAACCCTGAAGATTTCACCCTCGGAGATGGCATTTCCGCCAACGTGCCTATCGTTCAACATTTAGCTTGTTACGACTTGTTCGTCGTCTCCGGTTTACGCAAAGAACGTAGAGAAGTGCTGTTCACTCTATCACAACCCGGCGGACATCCGCACAACTGGAACAATTTAATCGAAAAGCTGTTGAAGATACTGCGAGATTACACGGAGCTCCTGAATAAATCCACAAGTTCTATTTTGGTTCCCAAAAATCAACATGTGAACGAGCATATGTTACACAATAAAACTATTAATTTCGAAAAGTTGAGGAACATGGCGCAGCCCAGCGAGTTTACCGTTCAGAATGTAACTGTCGAAAATAAGATGGAGAATTTTAGGGAATATGTGCACAAGAAAATGGATATCCTTAAGGAGAAGTTGGGTATCAATTTCATCTTCGGCGAATTACCGGAAGCCAGTATTCAAAAGTGTCTGGGCGATGGTCAAGTTATAATGTGGATTACACAGAGCTTGTCTAGTCTGAGCGTTGCTTCCTTGAAGGAAGACAAGTATGGAATCGTGCTGAAAGATTTGCCGGTCATTATTAGTTGCTTGGTTGAGCTGAAGCAAAGCATGGAGAAGTTGAATCGCGTCCCAGCATTGAACCGCAAAGGTCCTGGCATGGATGATTTCAATTACAGGATGAAATTGGGCGTGACGAGCGCGGTACGACGAAGCTTATATAATATTTGCTTCCACTTCGGGCCGTACTTGAAGGATCTGAACTTGAAAAAGGAGATCCTTGTTCAACTCAACGGATTCGTGCAACCCAAGTGCTGAGAATAACTGTTGTGAATAAGTGGTTATTAAATTATTGTTATTATTATTATGTATGTGTGACTAATAGAAATAAATATTTTTTTGTATTAAAAAAAACACATAACTTTAAAAAGTATGACCTTTCCATATTCCTTCAGAAAAAAAAGACTAAACTACAACAGTATAAGATCAAGTATTGATGTATCTTTGAAAAGTCCTGCACATGTTGCAGTTTCGGATAGGTCAAGAAGATCTTCAACATAATCCAATTGGATTAGGAGATACATAGTAAATATTTCGGTCATAAAATGTATTTTTCTTTATTGTTTCATAAAATGGGAATTCAATGTTTAATTAAATTTAAGTTGAACTATTTTACACATGACATTTATCCAGTATTGTTTAAACTAGTTTACATGGCTCAGCCTAGTCGAGTGAAATGGGCGGAGCCCGGTGATTAGTGGGCGTTCCCGTACTTTTGATTTCCAACAAAATTATAAATGTATATATCCTATTGTTAAATAAGTTACAGAAAAGAAAACAGAACTGTTCATCATTAAAGTTAAATTATAATCATAAATATATATATTTATAGTTTCAAATAAGCTTATGTTACATTAAGCTGCAATCCTCTGAAATGTAACGGCACAAACGAAACGCGGACGATATATTTCCAAAAGAATTACAAAAGTCCCTCAATGATTTATATATTTTTTTTTTATTCACTTTTTTTTCGCTTTAATATAATTTTAATATACCTTTGATAATAATAATATTAATTAATAATAATAATAATAAATTTCTCACGTTTTATTACTTCGCTTGTTTTCCTCGATAATCTCTGAAAGCATCCATAACAAAAATAAGTAATCATATTGTTGTATCTACATTCTTTCATTCACTAGAATTTACTACAAATATAAAATAATTAATAACACATTTTATTTCCATCATTAATAACTGTCAGAATAAAAAAAATGTTTTTTTTTCGCAAATACAGCCATACAAATTTATATAAACAATCGATTAAAAATACAATTTATTTATTTGCTAAATAGTAAAACAAAAAAAAATATAATATGGATTTGGAGAAAATAGAAATGAAGGGGAAGATAAATGAGCGGAGAAGTTGAAAGCTTATTACGTTATTTTCGACGAAGATAAATGAATTTCCACCAGTTCGAAATTGTTACAATGCGTTTCACTAAAAAATGTGCAGCGATTCCATAAAAAAAAACAACGAACATAACAAACGAGGCTTAAATTCAATGTTCACTGCTGAGTCACAATATTGCATTATTCTTTTTATATATAGTATTACTTTTTTTTAAGGACATCCAGAATTATAAACGATAAAACACAGTGTTTCGTGTAGTTTAGCGCTACTTCTATTACCTTTTTTTAAATTATTTCTTTTTTATTATATATATACGGCTGGTTGTCTGCAATTAAGCAATTATATATATATATTATTTTTTTGTTACTTAAATACTTTCTCCCCTTCGATAAAACGTATTTACACCATCCTGACCGCATGTGTTGGTATGTTTTCTCTTTTGTGTTTATTGCTGTTACTGGCAGCATTGTTTACGCACATTGTCTGAAGTCATGGTAGGCTTCACGTCTATGGGCTGCACGTTCTGGGGCCTGATAACATCACCCTCTGGTGGGTCCCTGATCTGCTTTTGCGACACGATTCTATAAATCTCTGCAATAACAAAGCAAAACGTTTGGCGTTACAAGTCTTTGGAGGACGTATCAATGGGTTATAATTACCTGTGAGTATGTTCTGGAAAGCATTATCGACGTTGGTTGAATCCAGCGCGGAAGTCTCGATGAAACTCAGAGCGTTGCGTTCAGCGAAGGCCTTGGCTTCTTCGGCGAGGACCGCGCGCAGATGGCGCAAATCGGATTTGTTGCCGACCAACATGATGACGATGTTCTGGTCAGCATGGTCGCGCAGTTCGCGTAACCAACGTTCGACGTTCTCGTAGGTCAGATGCTTGGCAATGTCGTAGACAAGAAGAGCACCAACTGCACCTCTGTAGTAGGCGGCTGTGATAGCACGATACCGCTCCTGACCAGCCGTATCCCAAATTTGTGCTTTTATTGTTTTACCATCAACCTTCGAGGACAAAAAGAAAACAATTAGCGGATCGATATTAATTCGCATGCAAACTGCCGACGTTGTTTCTCGGAATATTTCGCGTTCCAAAAACCATTAAGCGAATACTGTTTCATGAACAGTGCCTTCATTTGCATGCGTTTGAAAGGGGGAGAAAAATGAAAGGAATCCTGGCACCTATTTGCTTAGAAAGTATTTTTAGAACGAGAACAATTTCAATCTTTCACATTAATTAGTTACAATATTTAAATGTTTGAAGTCAAATTTAAGTAGGAACAAGTACATCATGATATAATTTATTTATTGTTGATAGATAATTACGTATATACTCATACTAAACGAAAGTATAAACTCATAAACTTGAATTCTGATTAAATTATCATAAGTCAATTACTTACAACACGTTACATGCCAAGTAACATATCAATTACCCAGGATGTACATAAATTACTTGTACTAGTCAAACGAGGTAAATACTTAATGAACTAACTTGATAGTACAACAAAATTGAGTGAATGCATGTGGCAAATTACTTGGCTAATAATGCTTATTATGTATTCCTCTTAAGTTTTGTTCAAATGTATACATCTTGAGTTGTGTTTCTTATATTAATAATGGTTTTAATCCTATTTTCATAACTGCCAAGAGCAATTAGCTGTATTTATATCATTAATATGGAAGAATACATGTGCTATACAAAAATATAAGAAAACTAGACAAAATCCAACAGGAATTACATAATGAAATATGATTTGATTTAAAAATTTAACTTGTTTAATGATTTAGCAGGACGTGTACGTAATAATAATCATCATCATAGTAAATTGTATTAGCAAGAGATTATTGACCTTAGAATAAAATTTGAATTTAAAGTACTACATTAATAAAATTAGGTTGTTTATTCTGTAGATATAATAGATGTTTTAAATATTGGTATAAAAGTATTTTTTTGGTAAATAGTAATAATTTATTTTTCTTGTATTTGCGGTTAATTTTTAATCCGTGGTTTTATATGTATTTATATTACAGTTAAACTTTATATAGTACAAATATATGTATGAATAATAAAGAAGACATCACAACTTACCATTAAAATATCTGTAGAATTATATCAAAAATAGACGATTATATTGAAATGATACAATGAAATACCATTTTTTTTGTAATTACTTATATAATCTTGTTTTAATAATTATTTTTAATATTTTTGTTTATTAATTGTTTTTATTTTTGGTATAATTAATTAAAGATTGATAATTTTGTCCTTAAAGAAAAAGTTATATTTAATATAAAACTTATCTTAAGTGTAACATTTGTCAAGTTTTCAAACGTGTTTTTCAACGTGAATGTTAAAGCTTTAGATAAGGAATATTCTTGGGTTTATGTAAATTTACGATTATTTGTTGTTGACTCATTTTAATATAAAGGCCTTAACTTTGAAGGTAAAAAAAATATACATGACGAACATTGTTTTATAAATAACTACCTCGAAAATATATAAAATATCGATTCAATTCTTAAGAAATAACTATGGAAATAATAAAAATTGAATTTTTAGGTAGTAAGAACTTGAATACTGTTGATTAGATCGTTTTAAATTGGTTTTTAAGAACATGCCTCAAGTATGCATAAAATATGAATTGGGTTTAGATACAAAACAATAAAAAAAGAAGTAATGACGATTGTGAAAAATGTAGAGCAAGAAAATCGATAGTTGGACGTTTGTTAAAAATGTTGTTATGATCGATGATGTAAAAGGTCACGTATATAATAAAAAGATTATTTTTAAAAACCTCAATAGAATTTAATTATCGTATAAATAATTAATTAGTTACTGCTCAAACTCTATTAAGTTTATTGCCTAAATATATAATGATTATATTAAAAACTTCAATTTACATTAATAATTGGAACCATATTTTAGTTACAGCACGAAATTCATTAAGCTTATTGGTTAAATCGTAAATGCAAACGTATCAATTAAAACGTTACAGGCAAAAGTCAATCGATAAAAAGAAGGTGACGTAATATTTTGCGTACCAAAACATTGACTTCGCAACATTAACGGTACACGTACGTACACATTTAAATGCACGGTAATCGCGGTTTTGTGCGCCCACCAACCAAAATATCCTGCCAGAAAACCATAACCCAACCCACAAACGTCGCGCGTTTCAATGGTTCAATTGGCATGATTAAAAATTTAAAAAAATGCACTGGATGCAATTAATTAAACGAGCAATCAAATCGATAGTCAATACAGTTAGACGAAATGCAAATCGGCTTTAAAAGAATGAAGAAACGCTTCATAAGGAAGTGGGTCAAATTCCATTGTTACCATACGCTTCTCTTGCATGCCCATTTCTTACACACAGTTCCTACTTCTTACGTTCACCGCTTCATTCAGTCAGTGAATTAATGTATTTATAATAATAGTAATAACAACATAAAGTCTATAAAATGAATCCCACCTGTATACTCCTGGTTGCAAATTCCACGCCTATGGTCGATTTTGATTCCAAATTGAATTCATTCCTAGTAAATCGTGAAAGTAGATTACTCTTGCCGACGCCTGAATCTCCGATCAAGACCACTAGAAAAAGAGAAAAGGTTACCATTAATAGACTGACACAAGAAACACTTCAATTAATAACTTGTTTTATTTGTAACTACGAATCAATCGTTAATAAAATAATGATTGAAAATTATATGTTTAAAACCTCCCTTTATTAATATGTTTCAATAATTGATAAATAATTAGCAATACCAATTAATAACTGTAAATTTTAATGAGATTTAAAAAAATAATAATACTTATTTTTAATTTGATTATATAATTTAATTCAAAAATTACAATATTTTAATATCGAGAAAGCATTAATGCAAATTACGAATAAATTAACATGCAAATACTTTCACCTTTCGCATGGATCTGAATAAATATGATACAACTTTTTATTTTCAATAAACTAATTTTCGTAGCCAAAACAACAGTCTCATAATGACATCATCTTTAACATTAGCACAATGATTTGATTTTGGTTTTATTGACTTATTGAAAATCATTTTTAGAATCAACTATTGTATTGTAACAGTATAACTGGAAATAAGATGTTGCTAGTCACGAATTTATGTTGAATCAAAGCGAACATAGTATAAATATTTACAACTTTGAATTACAAAGTTTGAAAACAAGAAATCCGAGGCTTCGAATATTATTCAAGGAATAACTGTAATAGTAATCCCTCAAACAATCAGTTATAATTTCATCGATTTCTTTGTACACCTTGTAAAAATCCTTCGGAAATTGTAATAATCGCATGTCCTCAAACAGCTGTAAAATGCCTTATCATTCATACCAGCAGTTTTTTTTTTTAATATCAACGCGACATAACGTAATAACAGGATGAGTGTATTTTCCTCGCATTGGTTTATCTTTGTTTAAAACTTATCAAAATGCATTAATATTGGAAGAATATGTACAAATTCGTAAAATATTAATATCTTTTAGTATTCAAGAATTCATGTATGTCCATTACAAATTGGATACGTGATGTGCAGTATTAAAGGTTCATTTACAAATGCACTGTAATGTCGCTCTTCAAATAGAGTACCTATATAGAAGGAGGGAAACCAATTACCTGATGAGCAACACCCTCTATTGTATTACTTTTGTTGGTAAAAAGATAACATCCATATACTCTACGCGTAATAAATACGCGAATTTTGATAATAAAACTCCCAATAATAAAGCTATAGTTTTAAAAGGATTGAACATAAAAATCAATATGACATTTGATGAGTGTTAGAAGAATAAATTGAGTGCATGACCTTTTAAGTGACAAAAATGGCTTTGGCATTTTTACACTAATTTAATCCACACCATTTAACTTCTATTATATAGAGGAGAGCTCTTCAACCCCTGACACATTAATTCAATTAGTGGTGGGAGGCCCTTTGTTACAGCTCTTCTGGGTGAATTTAATACTTGTAGCTTGCACATTTAAGCAGTCTGTACAGCTAGAGCCTCTACACAGGATAATGAATCTATACCGAAATTGAAATTAACACACAAACATTGGAAATTTATGAGATCATTATAGTTGCTTTGAGCATGTAAATCATGTGCCAACATCACCAACATAGAGGTAAATTTAGAACGTGTGCATTTATTATGCTAGTATTGATTGATTCAGTTGAAAAGGGGGAAAATTATAGATTGGAATAGTTGATGCGATCGCCCATTGTTGTAGTTTTTCCATTTCTGGTTTTCTACAAATTTGTGTTAATGAATGATCAATGGACCAACAATGTTATGAGTAATGCTGCAATGGTGAATCACACGAAAATGTTGAAGTTATGATTAAAGATTCATAAAGGGGAGGAAGGCAATTGATCGGACTCGGGAAGGCTTTGTTGTTGGTTGATGGAAACATAGCTGGAACCGCAGTGACCCTTGACACTGGTGACTTGTCAACAGATTGACAGGCTGCACGTCAAATCGGGTATTGTTCGGAGCAGATCCAAGGCTGAATCTGTCATGTTGAAATATCAACCATTAATTGTGGATTGTACTCACCTTTAAAGAGATAGTCGTACTCGTCGTCTCTAGAACTCATCTTGATTGAAATACGTTTCTACACACCCACGATATAATTTCTTATTATCTTTCTTCTATTTTCTCGTTATCTAATTAGAAGTCTATGCACAACAAAATTGTAGTACCGTTTATATGCGTTTATACGTGTAGATATATATATAATAGCTGTATCCTTCCTTTTTGATGTCGCCCCCTTTTTTTTCACTCTATGCAGACAACTCGGAAATGTCTACGAAATCATGCCAGACTCGAATACCTTCAAAACACCTTATCACAGATACATTACAGGTTGCGTCACGGCTCTTTAGGTCTCTGGCGGTTTTCCGGAAGTGGCTTTTTCTGGAAAATGTAGCTCTAGTCCAGCACAGACAAAATGGCGTCCCGTACTGTATTCTCTCTCGCGAACTCACACATATACGCATACATGCACATATATACACCAATACACGTCTTCGAACGGCGCCTCCTTCCTTCCTACACCCGTTATTCAGCTGCCAGCAAGTCGCGCAAACTCCCACCGTACTCTCACAGTTTCACCAACCAACCTGGCAACCAATAATACAGTTTGTCATACAATTCCCGCTGGATGAACTTTCAAAAAATATTATTTTTAACATTCATAATAATGACAATTTTTGTTGGCTGCACTGATCAGTAAACTTTCAAAGATACTCTTGCAGAGTTTCCTATAAGACATAAAATACGTATACGCATAATGTACGACCTAAGTTACATACTTGGAACATTTAGAATTAGATTAGATTAGTATAGAAGACATATATCTTTTATTAATACATACTTATTTTTGAAACACCCTTTTGAGTAGCGCATCATGACTTTGTGAGGCCCTAGGAGCAACCTGATTTGGAGGCCCTAGGCGCGCTCCTACTGCGAAGTCTACTGGTTTGAATGTTAAAATATTTGGCATAAGTTTCGAGCTTACCATCTTAAGCTTACCATATTGGATTATATAATATTATAAAAAAAATTCTCACTTATTGTCTAATAAATATCTAAGCAATAACTTACATTGAAGTTTTACCGAATGCAATGAAATGCTTCCATCTTGGTTAATGAAAACACAGTAATTTAAACTTATGTTGGCTATACTACCCAGTAAAATTTGAAACATACTCTTGCAGAGTTTCAACAAGAAGCTATAAGTACAGCTTGGACCACGGAATCTACTGCAACTGTGATTGGTATCAGTACGTTTATTTTTGTCGGATTTTACTTACAATTGGCAAAATATCTTCATGTACAACATCACTTTAAATATCCGAGTAAAATAAAATTACCTGTATTTCTTATGATAATTTAGCGGTAATCAAATGGGCCGGTAAAACCGGTAATGGAAGCCCTAAGTATCAGTCGTCGACAGAGGCTCTCCCGTCAGGGAAATAGTAAATTACGAAGAAAATCTGACTTTTGAAAACACTACCATGCTTCCATATGATTATAGTACAAACATAAACATTTCAACTTTTGTTTACTGTTCAGTAAACTTAAAAAAATGTTCTTATAAAATTTACTAATTTTAAAAAACTACAAAAATGCAATGTTTCTCAAAATTATTGCATATTCACTACAAATACATTATTTGTAGTATACTTTCAACTAAATTATAAAAATACTTTTCTTTATTTCTGTGCTCAAAAGAGTGTAGTTGCAGTTTATATTGGTTGCCTCTGCAATAAAATACTCTCTGAATCTCCAAGTCCGCCGAGAAGCCATATATTTTGCTTTCTTATTGGATGCATGTTTAGTAAATAACCTCTGGGTTCAACAAAATTAAGTGCTTCCTTATTTCAGTGTATCTCACTAATAATATACAAGTGTTCTCACTAATAATGGCTAAATACTTTAGTGGCTGCATAATAATTGTAATTATTAAAGTAATATGTACTTTGCTCAAGCAAAAACCAATAAAAATTATAAGAAAATAATAGAGATGGAATTTTTGAATAATTTACAAAAAAATGTAAAAGTTTAGTAAATAAATGGAATGAATTATGCTTACATATGATTATCTTAATATCTAATAAAAACTCATAATCTTTGAGTAAGCCTGTTATTCAATAAATTAAGAGCCTTTTTCTGTATAATTCATATTGACACTTGCTTACTAAGTCTACTTGATAACATTTAAACAATGCAACTGAATATATATCATAAATAAAATTACTTTAAACACATGACTAAACTTTGTATTTATACTGTACTTATGTCACTAAGTAAACAAAATATTCAATACAAAAGAAATGGGGACAAACGGTTGAAACATATTTTACGTGATTACGTAAACTGTCAATAATTCAATTGAGAGGTTGCAATCTAATCTAGGAATAATAGATAAAAAAAATTCTGAAAATTACATTATTGGAGAAAAAATCACTGTATTGATTTACAATAATATATTTCATTCAATTACTTACCTGACGATTTGATAAAAATGTACATACTAGAACAAAAAACAGTCTTTATTTGTGCTCCTCTTTGCATAATCTAATTCATAACTGAGAAAACAAAAGGTTTGATGATAAAATGGATGAAATTGAATGAAACAATGAACCAACCAATGAAAATAAAATAAAAGAAGCAATTTAAGTTTATTGTCGTTGTTATTTAGATTAATTTACAAATATTTATATTTACAAAAGGGAAAAGAAACGGAAAACGAGATAATAAAAAAAAGAGAGACAGAGAGAAGTTTATGTGTATGTGAAAGAAAGAGGAGACAAATAGAGTATTTTTTTTATACATATGATACAAACAGATTTAAGGGTTTTTCTTGGCTCCACGTTTTCCACAAGTTATCTCAAAGAAGAAAATAATAATAATAAAAATAATAATGATGATTAAGATTAATAACGTTTTAAATAATTAAAAACCTAATTTAATACAAATAATTTAAGAAACTGTTACAAATTATAAAGAGAAAACAATACTACATGACTTTTCTTCCGGTCGCGAAATCCCGGATAACACTTACAAAAAAATAAAAATAAACAAAATACATAGCTACTCCAGAAAGTAAATGGATAATTATATTAACTACAATTATATTTACAAAGACGCGAGTAAAATAGTAATATATATATATTTTTTTAATTATACATAAACACACACGTAACAATTAGTAACATAATATCATACATGAATAGAAGTTTAGATTTTTTTTCTTCAATTAAACCTTCTTTAGCAAAAAAAAATTAAAACAAAAGTCTAACAACACATGGATAGCCAGTATTATCACATTACTGTACGATAACAAAAAAATAATAATAATAAATTGTAGCACCATTTTTTATTATTAAACAAGATTATGATTAATATGAAGGCATTTAGCAAGAGGACGTTAAAAAATAATGCTACTTAGTATGATTACAAAAAAAAAACGTTATATATATTTATATATGTATGTGGGTGTATTATTTATTGTCGATTATTGTGATAATTGTCGGTCTTGTTAAATCCTTTCGCATGTCACATAAATATATAGATATATTCGAATGCATTATATTATATACCAAAAAATGATTGCAAAGATCAAGAGAATTTAAAGATTTCTAATCAAAATGGTCATCGTGTTTGTGTCTGTTATTACGGGATAATTTATTTGGAGTCAAAACTAAATACTTTAGTGAACTTAGCAACTTCAAAGGGTACATATATTTGTATGTAGTGAGCGGGAGGAAACATCAACTTCATTCATTCGTATACTTTCAAATTGAATCACCAAATTCGTCTCGTTTATAAATTTATCACATTAGTTTCCTTTTTTTCTCTCTCTAAATAAATATATATAAAAATATATTTCTCTTTAACTACCCTGTATATTATATATATAAATTTTGGTAATTAGTTTCCTCCCAAAGATTGCTATTATTTTTAGGGCCAGCCAATTGCATGAAGCTCATATTTCTAAAATTACTACTTCACCGGATTTTCTTTTTTTTTTTTTGAAAAAAAAAACATTCTCATGTACCCCTCGATTCATATAAATAAATATTCTATTCTTACCTTCTGCTGAAATTATTTAATTAAGGCAAGATAAAGGCCACGGGTTACATCTTAAAATTGTAGTTTATCACTTTTGTCGGGGAAACTGTAGTTTCATACGTAGACGGGACCCTGGTTGTCATTGTCGTCCAGATTTATGGATCGATTGAAGGGAACCGCACCTCCGTCGTCGAAGAACCGGCGGAAGGTGAACTCGAAGAATCCGTGGAACGGCTCGGAGGTCATCTGCAGGTCATCCGAATTCGTGGAATCCATCGAATTCGAATTGCGCAACTTGTCTGGATCTATCGGATCGAAGTTGGACGTGTCCGTTGCGTATTCGATTTTCGGGATGTGGGGTGCCTTCTGCTTTCGCAGCCCCTTATCGAAGTCTATGTCTTTAAAGAAAGCGTGCGATTTCACTTCACTAGCATTTTTACCTATCCGCTTATCAGCACTACAGCACAGTTTTAATATCAAATCTTGACTTTCTTTCGATAGATTCGGCTCTTTCGGTACATTCAATTTAGTTTCCCAATTAATCACCTAGAGAAATTAAGAGATTTAATTGATATAATTGAATGGGCAAAGTTATTGAAAAAAATGGAATATACCTTGTACTGCGTTTCTGCAGGTGTGTTTGCCAAAAACGGGGGACTTCCAACTAGCATTTCATATAAAATGACTCCCACGCTCCACCAATCGCATAGCTGAGTATACCCGGTTCTCAAGAGAACTTCAGGTGCTATGTAATTGGGTGTTCCGACTAAAGAATGAGCTAAGCATCGCTGGTGCTCCATTAAGCGTCTTCTTTCCAGCGGCTTACAACGACATTCTTCGTTCCAATCATCAACAGGTTCCATACTATCCTGCCTGGCATGTTCGCCTACACCGTTACGTAAATATCAGAACCAAATAACAAGACATTATTCGTTGAGTTACTTACCATTGGGTTGATAGTATTTTGAATTGTGCGTCCACCGAAAACCTGTGCATAAGCCGAAATCCGTCAACTTGATATGGCCATCTTTATCGATCAAAATGTTATCTGGCTTTATGTCTCTATGAATAAAACCCATTTTGTGAACACTTTCAACTGCGCAAGTCAATTCAGCAATATAAAACCTAAAAAATAATATAATTAATACGTGATTAATTATTGAATGCAATGGAAATAAAATACCTTGCTAAAGATTCCTTGAAAATTCCTAATTTAATCAGTAATGCCATTAAATCACCTCCAGGTATGTAATCCATAACAAAATATAAGATATCACTATCCTGGAAGGAATAGTACAACTTAACGACCCACTCGTTGTCTGCCTCCGCAAGAATGTCGCGTTCAGCTTTAACGTGAGCCACTTGATTGCGTTTCAGGACATCGGCCTTCCTCAGCGTTTTCATTGCATACAAATGGTTTGTATCGATTTTCCTGACCAGTGTCACCTCGCCGAAAGCGCCCACTCCGATTGGCTTTATCTTAACGAACATACTCTTGTCCATCTTGGCGCGCTTCAGCCGAATGTAATTCGACTCTTTTTGCGAAAGCATCTTTCGCATCTGCATCTGCGCCTCAGGACTCAGACCAATCTTGGTCATCTCGTTCTCCAATTGCATCCTGCGGAAGACACGCTGCTTATAAGATTTAATCACATTCTCGACATGCTGCTCCATGAAGAATTTAAAGGCCTGCGGCGAGTAGTTCTTCACTTTGCCATCGCGCCGTTCCTCCTCTTTCTCCTTGCTGATCTTTTTGCGTTCGGGAATTGGCGACTGGTGCTTAATTTTGTGAGGAGGCAACTGCGGCGGGATATCTCGATGATGATCTCCGTTATTGTTCATGCCATTCATCAAATTACTCTTCGAACTAACTGATGAAGAAGCTGTAAAATAAATATTGCAAATAATGGAAAAGAATTGCAATATATTTCTTACCGGTTGGTGGTAGTGGTGGTGCCATGGAGTCTGGATATGCCGGACAGGGAGGCCGACCGTCAGAAGAAGCCGTCGATTGTGGACTGTCTGAACGATCAATAATTGGAGAATATTTCCGTTGCAGTGGAGGATGTACATGTGGAGAGGCTCTCGGTGAGATGGTGCTTTCGACGGTCGCCACTTGAGCACAATGAGAATCATCTGAATATGGGGGTGGTGGTAGTGGCGAATGTCCAATACCTCTATGCACGGCTTTAGCCTTAGCTTGCATGGTACTGGCGTAGCTGGGCGGTTCTGTTGTCGGGACAGTTACGTTATTTGATGTAGCAGTTGGTGATTGAGTGGGTAGTGGTGCTGCAGGCTTCGCATACTGCTTCTGTTGAATGGATGCGTTGTATGATGGAGGTGGTGGTTGGGTGGCAGGCGGGGTAGTACTAGTTGGTGATGAAGGTATTTGAGGAGACGTCGGGGCAATAGCCGTCTGCAGAACGGGTTTCTGTACTTGCGTACTTTTCACAGATTGCATAATTATTGGCGGCTGAGTTTTGGCTTGACGGGAGCTCCAAGCTTGCATTGCAGTAGGTCTGCTAATAGGGGTAGGAGTCGCAGTGGATGCAGGTATAGGACTTGGCGAGCCCGCAGAAGTCGAACCAGAATAGATTCCCGACGATGGACTTTTCCGGAAATCTTGCGTAGGGCTTTGGCGATTTTGTATAGCAGTTGTGTATGAAGGTGGTGGAGGTGGAGCCGACGGTTGCGAGGGTATTAGAGGATAGGGAGGCGGGGGTTCAGCAGAATTTGAGTTAGAGTTTTGATACAAAGCTTGTATTTGCTGTGATAGTTGTTGTTGTACTTGAGGACCATTTTGAACAACCATTGGTTGTCTTCCTGAAGAACTTGAGACATTTGATACCGGACTAGTGCCTCTTTGAGATGACGCTGATGAATTGTAACCTGGGATAGCAGGAGGCGGTCTGGCAGGCACAACAGGAGCAGGAGACATCCTCTTTAGCATTTGCTGTACATTTGAGACTGATTGATAAGGTGCATGAGGTGGGGGCGGCGGTGGCGTATTTCGTGGCGGCGGAGGTGGGGGTGGTTCACTGAAACTGCTAGGAGAGTACTGGCGGCTAGGATCAATTAATCTAGGGCTATCAGATCGAGAACTTCCAGCGCCACTGTCCAATGCTGGTGAGCCCCTATGCAAGATCTCTCTTTCTATACTAGGTTTCCTATTTAGTTTAATCTTATTCCCAACATCATTCTGCTGCTTCGAGAGATAATCAATTGCTCCATCCAATCTACCACCACTGAATTTCAAAGCCCTAAATGAAGATTCCTCTGGGTAACCCATGTTAAGTAATTGAGTAAGTGTTTGTTTTAACAGGATTAATTCTTTATCTGCACCATTTGAACCAGACAATGAACTATTCAATGAACTGACTCCACTAGTTACAGATAAATTAGATATAGTACTGGCCGCACTGGAGACCTCACCACCACTCTTTGCAAATGGCAGGAGTGAATTGTGGATCACCTCCATGGCCTTTTGGTGGTAGCCCGGCGACCGGGCTGGTGCACTGTTACTCATGATGATTTGGCCGGGATGCTGGCCCATGATCTCACTTTACATGGTGCTTAACTTTCCACACCAGCCTCCATCCAGAACACACATATTTCCAGTTAAGACTGTCCCAATCCAGAAAAACAGGCCTATCACAATCTTTTAATCCAGGGTCCTGAATCAATGTCTGAACTATGTGCCAAATTACTATCTCACTCTAATGGCATTCCATTCACATTCTTTGGCATTGTATAACAATCCACTCAAACAACTCGTATTTTTAGTAAACGATTTCTAATACATAAAATGTCCAAAATTCCACGAGAATTGACACTTTTAAAAAACGTCAATCCATCTCATTCTATTTGGAATTTAACAACACTGCATTGACACTTTTTTTATGCACTCTGATGGAACTCACTGGAACACCTTCTGCACTCGTCTCTTCCAATAGGATTTTATGGGGAAACTTTGAAAATACAACAATTTCATCAAACTAAACGCATTAAGGCACTTAAAACTGAAATGAAAACAAAGAAAATTTCTGAATGGATTAGGTTTCGGCCATCTTACGGAGTGTCAAATTCCAGAAGCTGCCAACGATACCAAGATTAAAGTCCCCAAGATCAAGAACATTATTTCACAATTTCAGCCCTTCTAAACGTATTTTCAGAAATTAAATAATAATTCTCACCTATACTTTTAATATTTTATATACCTTATTTATTATATATGATATTATACTATGTACCAAGTCAAACTACATAAATTGGCAATAACTTATAGTTACATAGAAGCAACATTCATAACCATTGTCGTACGCTTTTATCCATTAGGATTAAAAAACGACAATTTCTGTAAATTAATATATTATTCACTCCAAATATTTTAAACTAATCTATTGCAAAATTATAGTACTATAAGTAGTTATAAACGACAATCATTTAATAAACATTACGTGAAGAAATCTTTAAATATTTCTAGTGTTGCGCCTCTGCACAATAAATTTTTATATATATTTTGTTAAATATAGAATTTAAGGAAACAGCAATATTTACTATATACAACAAAATTAATATATTCTTTGTTTAATTAGTATATGAAAATTAATGAAAACAATAAAAAAATTATCTTTTTGATATACAAAACTGTATGCAACTTAATTTACATTTTTCTTCAGTTGATAACTTAAAATTGTTTTTAAAATTATAAAAAAAAATATAAAATAATATATTAACAGAACATGTTAATGATTTTCTTAAATGAAATAGTAATTTACTTTAATTATTTAATCAATATTTACTTTTGAGTGTTTCAGTGATGTTAAATACCTAACCAAAAAATAGTAAATATGATATAATGGGAAAGGCACTATCAACTATTCGAAATCCCTTGAGGAATTTCAACTTAGAAGGAAGGGCTCATGCAGCTGTTTCCAAGAATAAACCTACAGCAGCTCCAAAACATAAAGCTGATCAAATGAACTATGAACAAATATTACATGGTAAGGTTTATTTCTGTGATCATATATTCATGATTGTAATATCTGTATATTTTGTAGATCACCCAGATATTGTAGAGGAAAGCCGAAAGAAGCATCATGTATTGGATAAACATTTGAAAGATATCTATGTTATTTCAAATGATGCAGAGGTTGTGTATATGATTCTTGTATTTACATTTTTTTTACTAACTTTTTTATGTTGATAGGTTATCAAAGAACAGGATCCTAATAAGCCTTTACCCACTGATAGGAAACCTGTGGAAGATTTTGAATATGGAGTAAAGCAACCTACAATAGTTCCTCATGGTAAAATAACACTTAAGCAAGCTTTAGAATTTATATCTCAGCATCAAAATAATCCTGCTGTATGGACATCTAGCAAAATATCTGATGATTATTTACTGTCAGAAGAAAAAGTTAGTAAGTTATTTTCTACATTTTTTTAAAAAAACATGTTTTTATTTTCATTTATTATTTTCAGAGAATATTTTAAAGTATTTTAGAGTATATGAACTGTATGTTCCACCTACAAAAATGAATGCAACTATTGGTAAACCAAGCTTACCTAAAACCTTTGGTAAAAGAGTGCAAAGAGCTCAATTAGCTTCAGGTCAAAAGGAAGACTAGGATAATACAGCAAATATGTAATATTTGAGTGCTGGAAGTATTGATTGCTAATAAATTATGATTTATGCTATCTAATAATTTATGAGCATCAAATAGGTTGTACAAATGAAAATTGTTTTGATTATATAAAAATATATTGAACAATTATTATAAAATGATTTCACTATAAAATTGTTTGAAAAAAAATAAATGATATTACAATTAGTGCTTACAACTAGCTAATTTTATGATTATTAAGGAATAAAATCAATGATGACATATAGACTATTATATTTTGTCCCATCTCCAAACTGTGCCATCATCACAAACATATACTAAAACTGAACCATCTCTGTTCAAGCTTGTCTGTCTTATGGCTGTGGTGCATCTAGCATGTTGCAGAGTATAACATTTGGCTTGAGCAGGATCAGGTACATCTAAATCCCACACGAAGACCTTTCCAACCTGATTACCCAACGCCAATATTTTTTGCCAGAAATCCATGGCAAACCTTACAAACCAAATTTCACATTCTTTGTATTCGAATCGGTGAATAACAGTGGAGGTAGTATCGCCCGGTCTCAATTTTGTATCTGTCAATCTACCTGGCTTCCAGCAAACAATGCAATTCTCGCAAGACTTACTCAAAATAAAATCTCCTATCCACCTTACACAATCGACATAATTTCTATGAATGTCTCTGGTGGAAAAGTCTGGGAAATGTTCTTTCAAGGAATCAAACGGTTTTGTACTTCTGTTGGCAACCCATTGGTATGATTGCTTTATGGCATCATTCATGCTTTCTTTATCCAATTTCCACAGTTTTAAGGAATGATCCATACCACAGGAAATAATTCGGTGACCGAAGAGATCAAAGTCGGCACTTAGGACTTCATCCCTATGCCCTTCAACACCGCCAAAAATAGCGATGCAAACATCAGTCTTAATATTCCACAGCCTCAGCGCATGATCTTTAGAAACAGAGAGTAGCAAATTCGGATCTTTGGGATGAAATTTCAACTCATTGATTGCATGGCCATGACCAATATAATGTCTGACACAAAGCATCGTTGCTGGATTTAATATTCTCACTATGCCTCTAGCTCCAGCAACAGCAAGCAAAGGTTTCCCAGAATCTTCTTCATATGACCATGCACATGTGTAAAAGTTTTCATCAAGCTAAAATCAACAGACTCAAATTTTGTCTTTATATAAAGAAATTATTACTTACATCTGGATCTGCATAGCACTGCAATAATTTTAAACCGGTACGTTCTGGACACTCATAAATAGATACTCTGTTGGAACCGACAGCAGCAAATATCATTGGTTGACCTGGCTTAAGATGATGATTAAATTGAGCTCCAAATAGAGGTTGTCCATGGTCCTCCTTTATGTTGCATCTATAGTATCAAAGTGTTAAAACAAAAATACATTTATAGAATTGTAGCAAGAACTTACGTAAATTTATAAATTTGTTGAGCTTTGTTGAGAGATCCTTTCCTCTTCCCCCTTCTCCTTTTCCTAACACTATTAACAGGGGTAGCACTTCTGGATGTTGTATCAGTGGTTGATGTGCTTGCAACAGAAGAAGTTTCCTCCTGCTCAAAAGAAAATCATATAATTTTGTGATTATAGAATTATGTATATCCATGTGCAGCATGGGTTATTATTAAATGTATTTTTTTTTCATGAATAAATGCACAAGAAGATTAAAGAATTATTGTTAATATGTAAAACTTACCAAATCATCGCCGGATTCTTCTGTTAAATTGGGATTCGATTGCTCTGCAGTACTCATTTTTTGTTTCAATTTATCATTCATGACCAAAAACCACTCTCAAAGCAAGAAACAGTAAAGGAATGATTTGAAATCCTGCGAATATACAATTACTGCACAACAAGTAAAGAAAAATAAAATGGAAAAGTTAAAATGTATGTACCAATAGCAAAAAAATATAGAACTAAAATGAATTTCTTGTATATTTGGTTGACTATATACATGACCAAACTTTTGTAACTTGTAATTTCTTTGTATATTTGCAATTGTAATACAGATGGCGCGCAACAGTTTAAAAAAGTTTTTGCGCATTTTATAATTAATTTTCACCTATTTCATAATAGTCAGAAACTTTCCTTCTGATCGCTTTAATTATGTAAACACATAACAGTTTGATCGTTTCATTTTTATTTACTGGTAAACGATAAATATCTTTAGTATAAACCAGTTAATCGGTAAATTACCGGTATTTTTTAAAATTGAAAATCATGTGTAACAAAAGAAAACATTAAAGAAATACAATATTACTTATTAAAAAAAGCAAAATTAAGTTTAAGAAATGATTAATACTAATTACCAGACCGTGGAAATCAATTTCTTCAATATCAGATCCAATTTTTACTAAGAATCTGCACGCAGTGCTCAAATTGAATCAAAATCTCTCAGGCTTGTTCGAATTACAATTAATTTCGTTATTTCAACAACTGTACCATCTTCAGACAATAGTCTTAGTATTGGCACATTTATTCAATTGAAATAAATTATAGTTATCTTATTGATCCATATTCATATATTATAGAGCAGTGGTTTCCAAACTTGATGTTACTACGCCTCCCTCAAAAGTATGTAATCATTTGGCGCCTCCTCTCCCCCTTCATTTCATAAAAGACATAAAACTTTAGCAGATATTTGGAAAATTGCTCACTGCTAGTTTGGAAAACGCTGTTATAGAGGATTCTTCACAAATTGTACAAAAATTGGACAATAGTTTATAGTAATATTTTGCGCAAAAAATTTATTAATCATAAATTTATGGGTTTTTACAACCAATTGTATATATCTACAGTAAAGTAGATATAATTATGTTAGCCTTTAACTACTCGGGCCGGTGAAAAAAGTAACGTAACTTATGCCCAAAGTGTTTACTAAACGCCAGTGCAATATTGTGTTGACTGCGGCCCAAGAAGTTGTGCAGTGTTGCTGTAATAGCAGACGATGCTGATACCTGTCTACTCACGCTTATGTGATTCAGAAATTATTGTATTAATGTATTACAAATAGTTATGAATCTAATAAAAAAGCATTAGTTAACATGAAAAACTTGTCGTAATACAATCATGTATGCACTCTGTCTTGGTGTAACACGCGTGGTGTATAAAATACACCGCGCGAGTAGTACATAGAAATTTCAGCGTGCGAGTAGTTAAAGGTTAATAATATTCATTTCATATTTTGAAAACGAAATTGCAATATTTAAATCAATAAGACTTTACAATTTACTGCTTCATAAAAATTTAGTTAAAAGAGACATGGAACAATATTGTACAACAAAAAAATGTTCTATATTTAATATTGCATTTCCATTTAAGCTAATTATTGGAATTATTAATCGGAATTCAAGATTCTTCAAGGGATAAACTAGAAAAGCATGTTTTTTTTTAAATATAGTTTTTCAAATTTGGAATTAATAGTTAAAGAACATGATATTAATTAGTTCTTTAATTAGTTATAATTTTATAAACTACTTATTAAATAAAAAATAAAATAATTGATTTTTTTTAAATAATTTTTGTATTGAATATTCGTAAATTCCTCACTGCAATTTGAGCAAAGTTTATATTTCCATCCAATATTTATTAGTTATGACTTAAATAAATGTAAAACGAAGTAATCTTCTTTATTCAGCACACATTGTAAGAGGTTCAGCACATATGAAAAGTTAAATTATAATTAAAACCAAATTGTGTAAAATCATAGCTTTATTGGTTCTCATTGAAATAAAAAAAAACATTAAAAATTACAGTTTGTATGGAGGGTAAACATAATTTGAAACAGAACTACTACATTCTTTCAGACAAATTAAATAATATCACATGCATTGGAACCTAAATACACTAAACTATAACGGAACAAGAAGAACGGCATTATTTGTTTCTGCTTTTACACATCTCTATAAAATTATAAATCGTACAACGTATAATGAAAACGGTTTCGTATTATATATTTTTTTTGTCGCATTTTCTTTTTATATTATTACTAAAAAAAGTTCTCTTAATAATATTATAAAAGTTATCAGTTATTTGAGCTGCTATATTCAAGAGCTCTATAAATTCATAGGCACATTTTTTTCCTCTTAAAATATAAATATTTTTACAAAATTATCATTATAAAAAAGATCAAGATAGTTCACATCAAACATTCATTCTATACAGTCAACAAATCAATCATTAAACTATAAACAATATTATAAATTAATAAATGTTATTATTTTTTTTAAAAAAATATTTCCATCTGTCTCTCAATATATTTGTTTATATTTTCTTTCATAATTCTTTTTATATTTACTTTTCCATTATAATTGAATTTCATTTAGTATTTACAATTTGAACAAAAAAATAAAATAAAAGTATACATCTACAATTTTCTCTAACAATATCCATATCATTCCGTTTGATATGCAAAGACTATGATAAAATGAATGTAGTTATTTTAACGTTATTATAGAAGTTATTATTTTCAATTCCTAAACAAATAATAATAATGAACGACGGCGGTGAGTTTGATGTTTCCATTTCCGGTTTGGAGAAAAATAAAATGTAAACAAGAAACGACGCCCATCGCCACGCGATGGCCCAGGAAACGAGTAGACTCATGGTTATATCATAAATTCAGATGTCAAACGGAAGTCTGCTGAACGCCGCCTAAATAGTTCAAGGGCTTATGTTCATTCTCACATTCAGAATCCTCGATTTCGCAAAGATTCGTCGACATGTCGCTGTTGCTTCCGTAACCTCCCAATAGAGAATGGCGCTCTTCTGCAAATACACACATAATATAGTTTTAATCCAGATTAAGTGAAGGCTTTATGGGTTGCTTACCTAAAGTAGTAATGATTGATTCGAGGTCGTCGTCGCAATTCTTGAGTCGGTTGCGGTTGCTGGGGAATCCGTAGGGTTCGACATCATCTGAATCCGCGCCTGGACTATGTAGACTATCGCCTTCCGCTTCACTAGGTATGTTAAAACCATGAGTCGGAAGATAGGTGTTCGGGTGTCGCAAATAATTCTCCGCTGTAACGTTTCATCTTCGATTAGTAACAAGAAGTTGGGGGGTGGCTGATACGAAGTTGGGTCCGTACAAACAGTTAGATAATACTACTACTCACATGGTTTAACAATAATTAAAGGCACTGATGCAAGTGACAGCAAAAAGAAAATACACACACATAATTAGTTTCAAACGATAGTCAAGATATTAATCAATATTATCATTTTAGGGCGGGAATAATTGTGGGAAGGAAAACACACACAAAACAGTGACTTACTAATGATTACAAGGCAGTCTCTTTCCAGCCTATAATATAAAATGTTTTCGCAAAATGAATTGATTTATTTCTTCGGAAGAGTGTTTTTCTTGAAGTAATTGATTTATTGAAAGGCTTACCTGTGGTAAATCTAAATTCTTCATTTCCGCTATCTAAAGCATTTAGGTTTGGACTGGCTGCGTTCTCGCACTCGCTATCTGCCATGAATTCCGACTCAATGTCCTCGTTTAGGGTTCCTATGTCTCTTCGCGTGTCCATGTGGTTGAGAGCCAGGTGATGACTCCTGGATTCGTTGCTCTCGTTGCTGTGGAAGCTGGAAGAGTCGGGAATTTCGCTTCCTGGCACCTCAGTGATGTTGGGCAGGGTCTGGCTGTGTCTGGCCCAGTCCGAGCAGTCCCAATGGTAGCCTGCGAAATCTAGGTTTGAAGATACGTAAATATAAATGGACGTACACATAACACGAATGGGGATGCACTTACTTCCAACGCTTCTTTGGTCATCTTCTGGAATGTTCGTGGGTCCGTTTATGTGTTTGTGGGTTGCAATGGTGTTACTGCGGCCTCCGTAAAGTCTGTTAGGGGGGTCGCAATTCACCGGGCTCGTCTTAAAATCTACAAATTTAAAGTCTTAATGTCGATGTCAGTAGAGTGGCGATATATCAGGGAAATACTTAGACAAGATCCTCAGTTGTAAAGTCCTCTACTAGCGCAAGCAAGCAACAAATGTAAATAAGCACTTTACCACAAGGATTCATATTGTCAAGAAGAGAGAAAGAACTTCATCATTAGGGGTTGTACTTACCGTTTTTGATTTTTGCTTTTTCATTTAACGTAGAAGCTAAATGCATCTGGTCTGCCCACGTTGTCTTTTCCGAATCGCAGTGGTTCCCCAATCCACTTTGTTGCGAGCTCCTGTTCAGGTTCTTGCCATAGGCTGGAGGCATGTTTTCAAGCTCGTCACCGGCAGAACCATAGCTCCTTAGGGTGTCCAAGTTATTCAACACCATATTATTATGCTGTTCATTGGCGCTGCCGTATGATAACGGCCTTGCCGGCGGAATTTCCCGCTGATTCACCTCCAAGTTACTTAACTTGGAACCTCTCTTAAGTTCTATCAGTTCATGATTTCTATTCGAGTTTAATACGATTTGGTTTTCCTTTCTCGTTTCATTGTTGATCATATTTGCGCTTCTCCTCGACCTCCTGTTTCTACACCTCAAACACAGGATAAAGCAGAATACTATTATAAGTATAGAGACGACGACGGCGATAATTCCAATGAGCTCTTCTAGTGTGATGTTGAAGGTGTTCGAGATGATTTTAGTAGAGTATAAAGGATTTCCACAATAAGAGCCGGAAGTGTTTTGCGGGCAGATACAGTGGAATGAACCAATATTGTTGACACATTTGCCACCATTCAAACAGGGCGATGAAAGGCACTCGTCCAAATCGAACTCGCAGAATTCACCCGTAAAAGCCCTGCATTTGCACAGTGGACCCTCGTCACCTTCCTCGCACACGCCACCGTTTTTGCAAGGATTTGGTGCGCAATAACGGCCATATTCACAACGTTTACCAGTCATTCTGAAGATGCAATCGCAAGTATAGTCGCCTCCTATAGTCGCGGTGCATTTGCCACCGTAAAGGCATGGCGCGGAAGCGCAAGGATCCGTATCTAACTCGCATAATGTACCTTTGTACCTTTCATGGCACTGACACTCAAATCCTCCAATGATTTCTTTACATGTTCCTCCATTCATGCAAGGCTGAGAGCCGCAAGCTCCTAGAGGCGTCAGAACGGTCGAGGCGTCGCAGCTGAACTCCACATTGGCGAACCGCTTCAACACCGCAACTGAGCTGTCTCCACTCTTGTGCAACGGCACCGATACTCTCGAGATCCTTACATCATCCATGCAGCCGGAGAAACCGCGTTGGATATCTTCAAAGCCCAATATTGATGGATGCTGGTGGACTTCCGCTCCCAAATACATTTCGTCGCTTTGAAGATTCAGAATGTCGCTAATTCCCGGCGCCGATCCTTGCGCCGTGTGAATGTTGTCTATGGTGATCCTCGCGCTGTTCCTGTCGCGTTCCAAGCGAATTTCGTGCCACCGTCCGTCCGAAATATAAATGCTCGAGATTCGCACTACACCCTCGCCGCTGCCCAACTCAAACCTATACTGCACAGCTCCGTTCACAATTTCCAGGATGTTGTAATCCACTTTTCCGGCAGCATACATGAGATTCCCAGTGGGCTGCATTGTTCGGATTCGCAGGCTCAGGCTGAGCTGATCTTCAATAGATTTCTTATTAATGATTCTGTACTGGGAGTAGCTCTTCCCGCTGAAGCTGATGGGATTGCGTGCAATGTAGCAGGATTCGTCATGACATTTTGAGATGTCGACATCGCACGTAGTACCCGCGTATCCTTCAGGACACTGGCACGAGTAACCTTGCACAGATGCATCAGGAATACAAATTTTATACGTAGGGCAGGGCTCGCGGGCGCATTCATTAACTATGGTATCACAACGATCTCCGCCGTATCCTAAAATTTAAATATTAAATTTTTCATTCAAATATAAAATGCAAGACAAAAAAAAACTGGACACAAATTGTAACAAAATGCTTACCTTCTTTGCATATGCATTCCAATTTTTGCAGATGAGCAGCTGATACAAAGCTCGTGATTTCAGTTGATACGGGAACAATTTTATTTATGTTTAGGATGTAGTGATCCTGGCAAACGCCGTACATGCAGTACGAACTTGTACATTTTAAACGCACGATTTCTTCGACCACCAATTTTGTGCTTTCTTCCAATTCCTCAAGGTAATCATTCATCGCCTTCCTCAAGGTATCCGCCGTGTAATAACCGTTGTCAGGCTTCTTCACGGTGAACAGCACATCCAAATCCCTGCTAATTACTTGCCTCTTGGCCCGCAAGTTCATCAGGTCGTTATTGGATGGTTGGACGCTGATGATAATAACGTCCCTCAGTTTGGAATTCATCGCGTTGCGCACCGCTTTTACAAATCCTTTCCGGTGGCTGAGAACGAACGCCTCTGGGGTAACTTCGCGGAAGCGGATTGCAATCGAGTTTTCTAGCATATCATCAGATATAATTTCTACGTTGATTTTAACTATGATATGTGCATAGTATTTGCCGTCAGTGACAGACACGTTAAGCCTGTAATCACCTACATCCAATCTGGGTAAAGCGGTCAGAGTCCCGTCGGTACGATCGATTTTGAATAATTCGTGTGTGGGATAATTAATCCCTAAAGTGGGTGAAAGCGAGTATGTTAAAGTATCGTATTGGTCTTGATCATTAGCATGTACTTTTCCGATGATTCCACCAGGATACTCATCTAGGAACGAATTTATATTGACTTCCAGAGGTGTGATGATAGGTGGATATTGCGATTCTTCAATCACCTTTACCACGACCGACGTATCGGAATACAGTGGCGGAGTGCCGTTATCAAAAACCCGAATTTGAAGGACATACGTATCCTTGATCTTGTGATTGAATCGCGTGGCCGTCCGTAATACTCCGTCCTGCTCAAGTCGAAAAATGTTACCATCATTGCCAGAGCGAAAATCAAATGTATATGGACTGGTGTTGGGAGCAGTATCTGCGTCAGTAATCATGAACTTGATAATCGGGTATCCGATCGGCTTATCTTCTTGAATGATCGTGGTGTAATTCCGCTGCGAGAAGAGCGGCGGGTTGTCATTGGCATCGGATATTTCAATATTAACATTGATTTGCTCCGAAAGGGCGGATGGAACGCCGTGATCTTTGGCAACAACCTCCAGGACATAGGTGGAAATTGATTCGCGATCCAAGTAGTCCCCAACTGATATATAACCGTTGTCGGGATCAATGGAAAACTGTACATGTTTATCTCCTTTCGTTATGGAATACTCGATTCTACCGTTCTCCTCACTATCCAAATCCGTGGCTACGATTTGAAGAATCTTGTCTCCGATTTGTGCATCTTCTCGAATGCGTGCGCTGTACGAGTTCTGAGCAAATATCGGTGCATTGTCATTGGAATCGGTTACGGTGATGTTGACTGTGGCTATGTTGCTCAGAGGTGGACTTCCGCCGTCGATAGCCTGGATTGTGAGGAAATAGTCTTTCGCTCTTTCGTAATCCAATGTATCCCAAATCATAATCACACCAGTCCTATTATTGATAATAAATTTCTTATGCTCATTTCCACCAATAATGGAGTAATAAATATCCGCATTCACCCCAGTATCTTTGGAAGTTGCCAGGACGCGCACAACTTCTGTTCCGTTCGCGCTAATTTCTGGCACCACGGCGAAATAATATTTAGAAGCGAACTCGGGTGGATTATCGTTGATATCTTGAACGTTAATAACCAAGCTGGCAATTGTAGATAATCTAGGCGTGCCTTGATCTACAACTTGTACAGTTAAATTGTACATGGCCTTCAATTCTCGATCCAGCGGCTTTGCCAAAGTAACGATTCCGCTGTCGCTTTCAATTTTGAAGTGATTGTTAGAAGAGTCCAAAAAGGCATATTTTATTTTCCGATTTATTCCTGAAAATAATAAAATTATTAGAAAAATGCTATTAGATATGACATAAATTAATTACCTATATCAGCATCTGTTGCGTGGACTTTTGTAACTAGTGTGCCGACTTCTACATCCTCAGCCAAGCTGACGGAATAATACGGTAAAGAAAATTGTGGTGCATTGTCGTTCAAATCGGAAACCATCAATTCAATGCGTGAGGTGCATTCCCATTCGCTGTGTTCACGGTCTTGAACATGAGCTGTTAACAAGTACTTATTTTGGTTCTCTCTGTCCAAATTAGTGACTGTTTTCAAATAGCCTGTATCCTTGTCCAACGAGAAGTTTTCGCTACCGTCACCTGTTAGAATGTATCGCAACTTGGAGTTTTCTTGGTCGTCTATATCGTTAGCAAGAACGTTCAATACAAATGATCCTGGCATTATTCCTTCGGAAAGGACCTGCCTGTATCTGTACATTAAGCAGTAAGGTGGATTGTCGTTAGCATCGAGGATTGTTATAGCGACTTTGGTGGTGTCGGTAAACATTCCATCCGTAACAATAATGTCTAATTCATAACTGGAGACCGTTTCACGATCAAGTGGTTTGACGACGTAAACTTCACCGGTTTGCCTAATTTGGAATTGAGAGCTTGGATCGCCGGCGGTGATGTAATATTCAACGGGCGTGTTCAAATCCACATCAGCATCGGTCGTTTCCAAAGACAAAACAACTGTTCCTGGCAGGGCATCCTCGTTGACTGCGCTCTGATAGAACTTCTTTTTGAAGACCGACGGACTATCGTTGTAATCCTTCAGCCTTACGATGACTGTTGTCCTGGCCGAATGCTTGGGAGTGCCATTATCCGTGGCTATTATATTGAACTTGTACTCGGATTTGGATTCTTTATCCAGCGGAACAAGAGTTGTGATCCATCCGGTGAAAGCGTCCACCGCGAAAACGTTGATTGCCTCTCCAGAATCCGAGCCAAAGCTGTATCGAACTTCGCCGTTGCTACCCTGATCTTCGTCATGTGCAATTACTAGAAACAGAAGAATCGATTGAAGGTTTTCTATAGGAAAGGAAGTGGTGAGAGTAATCAAAGTACCTTTTAATATGGACGTTCCCTCGTTAACGTTCTCTGCAAGATTGAGGGTGTAGGGTGTGCTCTCAAAGTGGGGCGCGTGATCATTCTCGTCGAGTACTTGCAAAGTAATTTCATCGAGGGCCGTTAAGGGCGGGCTGGAATCAGTTTCGGCCAAGATGCCGATCAGATGGGAGACGCGTCGCTCGAAGTCCAGAGGACGTGCCAACGAGACCTGGCCCTGACCATCGACCGCGAACTCCGGATCCTCCTCCGAACCGGAAATGATCTTATAGCTCACGGACACGTTCGAAACCAACTTCAAACGAGTTATCACATTACCTATTCATTCAACCAACACAATTTATATAGAAAACGGTCTCAATAGGGGGAATTAAATTGAATGTTACCGGTTGGCGAATTTTCCGACACGAAAAACTTGTCGTCCTTGCGCTCGAAGATCGGGGGTCGATCTTTTGGTCCCATAATTAGGATGTTCACCGGGACGTCGGAATGCCTCTGAGGTTTCCCATTGTCAGTAGCTCTCACAAAGAATTGGAAGACTTGTCCCTCTGTAAGAAGATTATACTGAAAATCGGCATCGACAGAAACAACGAATAACGAACCGTATTTGCCAGCCTTCTGAACCAAGTTAATACTACCGGTGTTGGCATCGATTGCAAAAATATCGGTGACCCCGGAAGATTTTTCATCGTAAATACTATATTCCAATTTGGCGGATCGTCCTTCATCCGCATCAGTCGCTCTTACCTACAAAAGCGTATTTTTTTGTAATATTATAAAAAAAATAATGGCGATGAATAAGAATAAGAGGCTTACCCGTATGAAAGGAGTGCCGATATTATAATTCGATTGGATGCTACCCTTGTATTCGCGCAAATGGAACTTCGGAGAGTTATCATTTTCGTCCATGACTTTAACGCGCACGGTAAGGAAGCCGCTCCTGTCGCCACCATCTGATGCCATCACGGGAATCTCGTACATCTTTTGAGCTTCACGATCCAATCGAGTTCTAGTCGTAATCCTTCCAGAGACTTTGTCGATGTTGAATGATTCCAACAGAAGGTCCGAATGTATAGAGTAGTGGATGGCGCCGAACTCTCCAAAATCGGAGTCGGTTGCTTTCACCTCGACGACGAAGGTGTTTGGTGGTTTATTTTCCAAAATCTGTACATCCATGATTACATCTGGGAAAATTGGAGTGTGCAGATTAGCTGGAAGAAGCTCGACTTTGACTCGCGCAAAATTCGTGTAAACTCCATCGGAGACGGAAACGTTCAAAAGCATGGCTCGTTGTTCTCCAAAATTCGCCAAGTTTGTCAGAGTTATGACACCGGTATCAGGATCCATGGAGAAGGTTTGTTGCTCGTTGCCGGCTACAATAGTGTATCGTAGTTTCGTTTGATCCACCGAGTCCGGATCGCTTGCGCTTACTATAGTTACGAATTGGTCTCTCTTGGCATGGACGGATAGTCCGCAATGATACGAAGGCTGTTCGAATTTCGGTGGATTATCATTCATATCCAACACTAAAAGGGACGAAAAACGTTTAGAATATATTTTACAAACAATTACACTTTTAACTTCAGATACCTTGCAACCAAACGTGAGCGGTGCTATTCAAACTGGGAACTCCTTGATCCGTTGCTATTACAATAAAATGATGACTTTTGGCCGTTTCGTGATCCAAAGACTGTTTCAAATAGATGGTCCCCTCTGTCTCATCAATATGGAATAACTCCGTGCTATTCCCATTATCCTTCTTGATCGAGTAAATTATTTTCTGGTTTATGCCAGTATCGTTGTCATTAGCGATGACTGTGAGGATCGGTGTGCCGAACGGCGCTGCCTCGGAAATCGAAATGTTGTAGCTCTCCTGCGTAAATTCCGGCGGACAGTCGTTGACGTCCTGCAGGACGACGGAAACCGGAACTTCGGCGTGCACACCGGAAACGGAATCCGTGGCCCGGACGATGAGCTCGTAGTGTGGCTGCTCTTCGAAATCCAACTCGTCCACCACCGAGATGACACCTACATTATTTCCAACCAGATGATATACAAAACGTCCCCAAAATCAGCATACAAAGCAATTTGATGCGTTTGAGTAATTCAAAATAATACATCACGAATAAATCTCGTAATAAATAAATGTATATATATATTGTTTGTACAATAAGCGCTTGATTAAGACTGTGGAAGAATATCGGATAATTTGGTGCGATATAAAAAAAATGGATGAGATGTTTCTCGGGAGAAGTCGTGCAATATACAATAGAATATGATTAATACACCAATAAAAGAATTTCAAATGAAGTTGTTAAGATGGAGATATTAAGTAGAAAGCGTCGTGCAGTTTTAGAGAGTTCAAGCGATAGTTAATTCTTTCTACAAAGAGATACTCACAGGGACCATTGTTACTGTCGGGGGCTGTGGAAAGTCAAAATAGCTTTGTTTAGTGATTTTAAATAAATAAAACCAAACACAAAAATAATATTAAATTCTCATCTCTACCAATCACTACTAATTTCGGTCAATTCAAAGATCTTCAACTCTAAAAGGGGGGCAAGGGGCGGTATTTAATTTATCTGTATCTTGCTTCATCTTTAATTACGTAGTATTATATGTAATGTTAATAATAAAGAAATTTATTATTAATATTATTGTTATTATAAGTGATGATGAAGTTTAATTATTGGTATTAAAATAATTAAAGATGAAATCAAGCGAATTTTCTGCTTGTGTATTGTGTGTTTATAAAATACCATGCATATTGTACTCTGTTATAAATCCAACACCAAAATAATAAAAAGTAATAAGAGGTGGGTAGGTGGAAAAACACACGGGGTTAACAAAAAGTAAATAAATAAAAAGAAAACAATCAGGCATCAATCCAGGCCTGCGAAAACATGTAATACCTTTACTGGAAGTATTCGAGTTCGGTAAATAACTTAAGAAATCTTTGATAGTGGTAAACTGTTTAGGATTCGTGATATTGCCTGTCGTAAGAAAAACAAATGTAATGGATTTCACGTGTAAGTGTTTTTAGTGTAGTAGTCGCGCAATTGTCGTCAGTTTGCTTACCGGTGTTGAAGTCCAGTGCGAATTCTTCGAGTTCGTTGCCTTTGACGATGCTGTAAATGAGTTTACGGCCTAAAGGAGACTCGGCTTGCACGGACAGAGCCAATGGCGAATGCAGCTCGAAATTTTCCGGTATCGATTCCGAATAGAATTGCTTCTTGAATATCGGCATCGATCGATCGATAACTTTCACGTGCACCTTGACTTCCGTTCGGCAAGGTGTAATACCTGTAAATAAAATAAACATGAGCAATTGGTAATTTATAGTGACCGGAAATCGCACCTTTGTCGTAAGCGGCAATGAACAAATCGTATTCTCTGTTGTGGCCTTCGAGACTTTGCTTAATTTCAATATCTCCGCTCTCGCGTTGAACCTTAAAGAGTTCCCCGTGCCCTTTGATGAGCTCGTAACGCACTTCTCCGTTCTCCGCACTGTCCATATCTATAGCGTGCACCTTGTGAATGATGCTGCCCTTTTTATCGTCCACAGAAACTACTGCATAATAGGGGAGGTTTACAAACATCGGGCAGTTGTCATTGATGTCCATTACAGTCACATTAACAATCACGTGAGCGACACGGGGCTTCTCTCTGTCCGGCATCTGGCTTCTGGCCTCGATAATCAGCTCGTAATTGTCTTTGGTTTCTCTGTCGAACCGCAACCCGGTCGTCTGTATCACGCCCGAGGTTAAGCCCACTTTGAACATGTTCGTGGGGTTCAAGATACGAAACTCTAGATGCTCATTTAGCGCGCTGCCTAATACATTCACCACGCAAACCGTTGTGGGTTTTGTGGAGTTTTCGACAATGTTTCCTTCGTAGACGGGCTTCTGGAAGATGAGACCCGAGTTTTCGGACTGCTCCACACGGATGTATACTTTGGCAACGTTAGAGAACTTCCCATCGGAGACGCGCACTTGCAGCTTATGCATCGGCTTCATGTTGTCCGGATCGAGGACAGTTATTAGGCCTGTGCGGGAATCGATCCCGAATATTCTGAGCTTGTTCCCGTCGATTATGTCGTAACGTAGACTAGTGCTCTCTCGGCTGTCTGGGTCTGTCGCATTCAACTGGATGACGGCGACGCTTTTGTACGTAGGTAGTAGAAGCGTCACGTTGTACAAAGAATGAGAGAACTTGGGTGGACAGTCGTTGACGTCGGTGATGGTAATGTCTACCCTAGCCGTCGTCTCCGAGGACAGCTTAGGTTTACCCAGGTCCGACACTTGAACATGAAAAGAGAATTTGTCGACGGTTTCGTGGTCCAGTAGTCTTATGCTTCTTATTGCACCGGTATTGGCGTCGATATGGAAGTATTGGCGCGGTAAGATTTCAACAATATCGTAGTGCAATAGCGCGTTCACCTCCGAATCTGCGTCCACAGCTTTTATCACGAGAGGATCGCTCGAGTTTGTCAGGATTAAAGAGTTCACCGGAGCCGATTCGCTTATCGAGCCGGAATAAACCGCTTGCAGGAACTCCGGCGCGTTATCGTTCTTGTCTAATATGTGGACGATCACGTTACATTCCGCTGAAACACTCGCCTGCAAACAAAAACCAGTTCAAACACAAACTTCCCATAAATCCTAACCCACAGCCTTCCGGCACACCATTCACCTCATCCAACTATAAATTGAGATTATTCAACAGAAATAAAAGAAGTCTCAACTTCAACACCGTTTCTTATCGCAGATATGAAATAATTCTCCACGCGGCCTGACATTTATTTCATGTTCAATGAAAGCTAATACCGCTTTACATTCAACTTAATAAATGATTACTTCTTGCATGTAATTATAGTTAATTAAAAATATAAATCCATAGGGATTATGTAGAAACTTACCATATTAAGGACTTTGATAGTGAGATTGTAAAATTTAGTCAATTCATAATCCAATAATCTCTGGGTGATGATGACCCCAGTACTTGGACTAATGGCGAAAGTATCTCCGGTATTGCCATCGACAATTTCATATTGCAGCGAAGAAGTGCTGCGCACATTCAAATGAGCCACGTAACTGCCGAGCGGTCTGTCCTCATAAATTTCCGCTGCAATTTCCTTCTCGACGAACCTAGGTGGAGCATTGTCGGCCATGGTGAGCATAATGTGCGCTGGAACGCTCGAGGAGTGCGAAGGATGCCCGTGATCTGTGGCCTTTATGTACAGAGTGTATTCATTGGCCGTGGCCAGATCCAGTTCCCTGGCCACTTGGATTACACCCAAATTAGGATCTATGCTAAACACGTTCCCGACGTTTCCAGAAGTTATGGAATAGGTGACTCTGGCATTCTCGCCTTTATCGTGATCAACAGTGAACGCTCTCAAAACCGCGCTACCCACGGCTGCAGACTCGAACACTTTTCCAACCAAGATCTTCTCGGAGAATTGAGGCGTGTGGTCGTTCTGGTCGTGGACGATGATCAAGATCCTCGCGTAATTCCTCTTCGCTGGGGTGGCGCCATCGCGTACCATCACAGTAAGCAAATGCTCATCCAACGTTTCCCTATCCAAACTCTCCGCCAAAGTCACCGATCCGGATAGAGAGTCTACTTTGAAGATCTGCAGAGAGATCAAATTCCTAGCTGTATGAAGACTATAAAACAATTTTCCACCGCTATCGCGATCTGTGGCTATTAATTTCAATATTTCAGTGCCTGCAGCCACAGCTTCGGATATCTCCACTTTGTATAAAGGTTCCAGGAACCTGGGTCTATTGTCATTGATATCGATGACCGACACCTTCATTGTGGTGTACGCGGTGTGAGTCATATCAGTCACGCTTATATTGAGGACGTACACCTTCTGCGTTTCGTAATCCAGCTGCTTGGCCAACAGGATGTTTCCGTTGTCGCGGCCGATATAAAACTCGTTTCTGGGATCGCCGTCCACTATATCATACCACAAAGTATCATTGTCTGGATCGGATGCTTGCACAAGCGTGACCAAGAAGCCGATTTCGTCCTTCTCGGTGATTTCAGAGCTTTGCGGCTGTTTGATGATGGGTGGGTTCTTGGACTTAGGAGGAACGTCCACTACCAGGACTGAAACGCGGCAAATACTACTCCTTCCGCCTCCATCCGTAGCCCGCACCTAAACAACGTGAATCAATAGTATTAGATAAACCTACCAATGCATTTTTTTATATTTACATTCAGCTCGTACTCCTGTCCTGGTTCAAATCCTTTCTGAGCGAAAACCATTCCAGTTGAGTTGTGAATCTTGAACTTCGTCTTTCCCTTGCCGGATTTGATGCTGTATTGAATTTCACCATTAGGCCCCGCATCCCTGTCGTAAGCCAAGACCTAGTTGCAAAGTTGTAACAGTTTAATACGCGCACTAAATCACGAGATAAATGAGTTAATGATAATAAATAAATTAATTAAAACGACGAAAACAAACAAAAAAACAAACAAAAACCACCAGGTAAAATGGAATGCAATCGCATGCACACGTAACAGAATATAAATAAAATGAGAGAAAAACGAAACACATGCATCTTATACGACTTGAATTGAATTGTAAAAGGGATGCGTTAAAATGGCATGCAGAATGTATTTATTAATGGAATGTATTTGCTAGGATGAATAAGATCGTGCTAGTTCTTTCTATCCTGCAGATGCTTCCTCCCCAGGAACAGCAAGAGAACAAGTACGAGCAGCTCTCGTATGCTTGATGTTGTTGTTATTGCTATTATTATTATTATGTTTGCTTCTAGCATCGCAGCTGGATGATATTTGCCTGTATTCTTTTGCTTAGCAATTCATCATTCCCGCTTACCCGCAGAACCCGGTCAAGTCCTGCGACGTCGTCAGGACCGAACAACTCCCATGAATCATCATCCGTCGCGGCGTCCGCGCCGTCGAAATCGTCCGGAGCGTCGTTCTAAATTATGTAATACACTGTCAGTATAATATATTATACACGACGTGGAAACGTATATATATATTTGTTTATTTTCTTTTTACTGTTATTATAATGGACTCTGCCATCATCTGGTAGCCCGCACTTTCATCGCCTTAGGGGAGCGATTCTAAATGTACATTTCTTCTTTACACATTCGCAATTTCGCTCAAAATGAAGAAAAAAACGAAACATAACTGTGAATAAGGTGTAAATCGTGTGAACGTGAAATCTTACAGTCAAAGTGGATGGTCCATTCATGCTTTTGCAACACTTAACAAAACAAAACTAAATAAGAAAAATAAAACAATACACGCAAGGGAAAATCTCTTTGTGCATTTATTTACAAACAGGGATGACTGTACGATGAAAGAACATTATTATTTTATTAATGTTTCAATCAAACCACATTACTATATATACAACTTTAACTCATTACAAATTAATTAAATTCTTAAAGAAAATCATATTTTTACTGTTAAATAATTTAATTTTAATACAAAAAGTTTATGATATTTTGTCTTTCTATTATTTTTTGTTATATAATGTAAAATTATATTCATAGACTGAAATGCATCATAAAAATGCAAAAATATAACAAATGGAATTTTAATCCTAGAGAGGATTAATTATTGCGCCTTCGTCCGGAAGGTGTAAAAATCCAGTTCACGTTTGATGCAATTTCTCGGAGCGTGGCATTAATTCTGATTAAGTCTTCGTGAAAAAGTGTAGATCTAATCCACAAGTGTGAGCATGTCGTGAATATATAATGCACGCAGATGATGAAATCAAGTATAAAGTAAGAAGGACAAATACTAGGTGTCCATATTTATTCATCTCAGACGGTAACTGTATATACCAAATTAATTAACTAACAATTAGTTATGTGATTGTGTTTGATATCAATATTGATTGGTTACTTTTAAATGCACCCATCGTTGCTTAACGACATGTTATTATGAAAACCGTTTAGAATGGTCACCTATATAAGCTGGTAAATGTTGTTTAACTTTAGAAAATTGTGAAAGCTCAAGTCGCCTTCCGGCGATTTAGAATTGAATTCAAGGTATGTAAAATACTGATGTTGTTTTCAATATTTGATTGAACAATAGGTAAATGAAGTAACGTTGTAACGTTCGAGATACGTTAGGTAAATAGGGAGAATTGATTCAGAATTCGCGATGGCAATTCCATTTTCCGTGAGCTCGCAGCGGAAAAGCCTCAAATTGCGAACGGATTGTTTTCGTAGGCGTTGAATTGGACTTTACGAGTTCGGGCAAACTGTATTATCCTTCGATTTTAAATATATGGCAGGTGTGCAAATCATGTGCGACTTCCGCTCGGGGCGCTTTCTGCATGCGCCCTTTCGTCCGTGGACACTGGAAACTCGAATGTAATTCTCAGATGCAAATGCGACGTGTCCCCAGCAAAATAAATCGCTTTAATAGGAAACTACGTTTCCAGTTTGCTCGCATTTGCATGTGTCATGTGCAATGGAGATCAGTAAACGGAGCAGTTTGCTCTCCGACTTCATCCTCTGAATCTCCCTCTCTCTCTATCCGACTCTTAATTTATCCCGGGAGCAAAAATAAATGGACCTCGAGGTTGGTTATTAGCTTACCTGGAAGATATGTCTGTCGTCGCCTTCGGAAGCAGTGGCCGGAATCTGGACCTTGTAGAAGCTCTGCTCAAACTCTGGTGCATTATCGTTGATGTCCTCCACTCTAACAACGACACGCGTCGTCGACGACAAAGGCGGATTCCCATTATCCGAAATTTGCACCTGAAATCAATCATCACGATCATCAAATACAATTTCCATATAACTAAGCTTAATACAGCGACAATTCAAAGGAAACGTGGAGTAGAAAAAAATATAACGTCGTCTGCATCGCGAATCCTCTTAACTTCTATAGCATCTAAAGCCCTTTTGCGACGCAAAGATATTCTCCTCTCTATTCTATTTTTTGAGCTTTGTATGACGACGTACTTATTTTAAAGTTTCCTTCCCAATTTTAAAATCAACTCAGGTTTCGCCCTTTGTACCAAGGTATTTACTAGCTGCAGCTTTTCTGGAACGCTATATTTACCGCACGAATGAAATTAGGCCTTTGAAATTTCCCAGTCTTCTCTATTTTGATCATTAACTTTTTTTACCTCTCTCCGTTGTAAGCCCCTCGGATGTAATAGGGAGAAAAGAGTATTATGCATTATGGGGAAATGCACATAGGAAATGATCCTATAGGTAGATTACCTTTAATTACTTCATTTATTACATGAACGCTCTTTTAATACTAATCTCTAATTAAACAGCATTAATTTTAATAGAAACGTATTTAATATCTGATCACAAGAAATATTATTTTTCAATTACATATAATGGAAATATGACTTCTGTTTACAAATATTACGTAATTTATTGATTTTACATTTAAAATAATACAAACAAATTGTTGGTACAGTCAAATATTTATACCTACATTTATATGTTTAAATGTGTTTCTGCAAACATCATACAAAAGTTATTATATCAACTTTTATAATTTAAAATTATACCAATTATTACATAATAAGAGTTCTAATGTGAAGTGTATATATCATATAATTTATTGTTACAGCTTAAGAAAGGATTACAGCGTTGATTACTATAGTTCTGTAAGAAAGTGGAAAACAAGTCGACGAAAGTAATTGAAAAATCAGGAGGACAAGTCGAAGGCGGTTTCTGCAAGGACGTTGTTTCCCGAAGTTGGGATTTGGAATTACATAACATGCCGATAACTTAAAAAAGGATCATCGTTTACGGAGATACGCCTTTAACAGGTCGTTGGACAGTTCTTACTTATCCTCAGAAAGCGGTGCAGTATTTGTAAAAGAAATAGTTGGAATGGAGATATTCTGTAAACCGATGGAAAGGGGAATAGAGAGTAGACAGAGAGAGGATCGATGGTGAAAATTGGGAATTGATCGTGCGGCAGGCGCGTCGTTTAAAAAAGTTTATTACGTGCGAAGTGAGAGATGGAAAAATGGAATTCGTATTCATATACAGCGAGGTTGGAAAAGTTGCTGGAATTTTTTCCCCATGCACAGGATACACGGAGTGTGTGGTGCAGTTGATTTTAGAATAAATCGCCCACGAGTTTTCATATCAAGTTATAAATTTCAGCGACACATTGGTCCTGGTGAAAGCACATAAATCTGTGTTCCTGAAACGGAGGACAATTCAATTTCGTGAGCCTATTTCCTTCAGGCCTTGATTTCACTCAATTATTTCGTTGAACTAAATAGCTCAACTTTGTTAAATTGATTTCGAGAAGATAGTTGTCAAATGTTTGATACATTTAACATAAATTGTGGTGCAAATACTCCTTGTTCAATTTGGAACGATCGAAATCTATTACAACTGAATAGTTAAAATATTTTCGATCAGATTGATTAATTAAGTTTACAACTACAAGATTCTTTACTAAACATCGTGTTTTATTTAACTAAGATGTGTACTTATACATCTTAGTTATAGACCAAAGTTTTAGTAAAATTAATTAATATTATTTAAAAAAAAAACGGAAATAATATAAATGTATGCAATAGTAGCAATAGTTGTGTGAGTTCAGTCTTTAACCTTTAGTTGGATCTATCCTATTTCCGTTATAAACTATAACATAATATGTATTTTTAGTTATTATTAGATTTTATGCAAAGCTTTATCCATGCAGCAAAGGAAAAAAATAGATTGCGTATATGGAAGGCAAGGAGGAATAATGTGTGCTGGGGGAGGATTTCCTCCGCTGAAACGTGATTAATTAAAAGGGAAACGCTATCTGCCTGCTAAATGGGGTACCGATAATGAATATTAAGTGCTAGACTAAGCCCGAAAGAGAGGAAAATATTTATTTAGCAGAAATTTCCAGGTGGAATAAATTTGAGCTGCTTTTGATCCGTCCGAAAAGTTGCGACAATAAATCATCAGGCTTCGAATTCTTCCGCCGAAGTTCCAAAGCCCACCCCGTAATAATAAGTTGACATACACATACAAAAAAGAGGAAAATAACAGGAGCAGAAGGAAACTGCTTCGAAGTGTTGCGTGTGTCCACCGAAGAAAAATAGAAGTATAAAACTTTTAGTTTCACCTTTGCCAGAGCAGCAGAAGCACGCGACGTCGAATACCCAAAGTATCGGGTTACGTAACGTTTGTTCTTCGGACCATGTACCAGTTGTACAAGGTTTCTCATTGCTTTTTTATGTGCAGCAAATTGGATTTATGGGTCACGCGAAACTAAAAAATATCCTCCAGTTTTTACGGCAACGAATGTAGTTCCCGCGAAGAAAAAAAAGGGAAAGAATGGGCACCTAAAATGGCATTCAAATTGGTTTCAGCACGCTCTGCGCAATTCGCAATACACGTTTTCTGTAGCTCTTAATTCGTGGCAAACTGCTGCCTTCACATACAGTTTATTAGTTCGTTTCTTTCCCGGTGAAATTGCTGTAATTTGATTTGCTGCGAAACAGGCTTTGAGGTGGTTTGAGGGATTAATTTGCAAGTTGTTGATTTAAATAATTATGGTGGAACCCCCGTGGAAATTGATATTGATTACTAATTAGTGAGCGGCTAACTTAGAAGGGGCATTATCCCATCTTGTTAAGTGCTTGCAAATTTCCCGGGGCCATCCAAAAACTTGAGGGTCAGTCGCACAACTTGAGCGAAAAGTGAATTCACAATGAATTTGAGAGAAGAGAGAAAAAAAAGTCGATGCATGCGTAATATGTATTTACGGCGGGGATAAAATCAATGGGCGAAACCTTAAAAGATATTTATGAAGGTTCCGGCTTTAAAGGCGAGCCAACGACCCTTTCTACTTTGCCGCGGTAATGCTTTTCCCCGGGCGTACAAACCCTTTGACTGGAAGCCGCAAAACTTTTCAGCAGCAAAAGGAGAAATATCTAAGTGGTGAACAGAGAAAATAAAAGCGTAACTGAGAAGAAGAAGAAGTGGTACCACTCACCTCGAGGATGTGTTCCTCCTGCGTTTCCCTGTCCAATTTCCGGGTCGTCGTCGTGATATTGCCTGAAAACAGGATTAGAAGGAAACTCATTAATTACACAATAAAATGAATAAAGCACGAGCATTCCGAGTGGTCGCAGCTTAATTGCCCGAAGTGAGTTCGCAAGAGATGTTGTAATACATAAAACCGCAAAGAATGAAACAAAAAAAAAAAAAGAAATGTTTGCAACGAAAACAAAAATACGTCGGCAACACAAAGCCGCTGCAGGAGCTTAAAACTTTTGTTTCATTTTATTAAGGGTCCCGGTGGTAACAAAAATAATAATAATAATAAAAGCAACAAAATAAAAAATACATATATATCTAGAGAAGAGAATTGGGGGGGGGGAGAGTTTACAAAAACATAAAAGTGCAATGAAAAAATATGAGAGTAAAATAAAAACGAGTTGAACTAAATCCCATCAATTGTTGGGGAAGACACACATCGATTGGGTATAGTGAAGGATGCTGTGCTAGAAGGATACGGGGTGCAATAAGGGAGAGAAACTTTTGGCACTCGAAAACTTGATTTTCGATTGAAAAGTCGAGGTTGCTTGAAGGGTGGAATTGGTCGCGTATTAAAAAGTGCTGAATGGGAAATAAGGGAGCATCGAAACAAACGCAATTCCGACGTTTAAGGATTCCTGCAGATCTACGTTTATTTTACAGATCGAAAAGTTTCTAAAACGAAATATTTTTTTATTAACTCCTTGAGCTTTTCATGGATTTTTATTTAATTTAATTTCATTATTTGCCTATTTTTAAATGTACAATACGTTACGTTACGTCACGTAATGATGTAAAAATAAAAATGTTTTTAAGTATTTTTTTTTTGTGTGTTTCCATTAAATTAAGCAATGACAGAGTAAAAACCATTTTCATAATATATATTCTCAAAATACTAGAAAAATTGATGACAGAGGGGACGGTATGTTTTCTACATATACCGATTCTTCAGGGGGTCTTATTATTACTACTAATAAGAGACGGTATCTTTTGGTATATTCTAAAAACTCAAGAAACCAGAGTTGGTTTGTGGGTTTCTTTAAAGCTATGACTTTTTTCCATTCTGTTGCCGTCGTTTAAGCACAGAGCAAATGGAGAATTACCTCTTTTTACTTTAGTTTTTCATTCACAAATCCCCAGACCTGGCTCCAAGTGAGCGGTTTGAGAGGCGGCGGCGGCAGCGGCGACGGCGCATTAATTTATTCAATTCCAAATGCTCGGTGCAGCCGGAGAAGAATTAAAGCCGCGCGACGAGAAGGAGGTGGATTTTGCCTGCAATTTTTCGCAATTTAATTCGGGGAGCGGGAGATTTAAATGAACAAGTTTTAATTGCCCCGCCGGCAACGGCTAACGCAAACAAATCGCCGCAGCTCCATCATCATCCCAGTTTTGGCCTCTTTTCCAAAAGTCAGAGTCTTCTTTGCCTGTTCATCCACACCTCCAAAAAGACATCCACAAAAAGAAATATTAGTTCATCATAGCTTTTGTAGTTCTCTTTATCCACATCATCCAATAATGAAAATATAAACCTTATATTTATTGGTTTAATTATCTAAAATTTAATATCTTTTATAATTCAACGCATTGTAAGTTTAATCACGAATAGGTAAATGTAATTGGTTTAGGTTAATTAGATTTCAGAGAAGGCATCAATTCGTACGCGGATATAGTAATATGATGATCCCGTCTACAGACGCATGTCACTTCTCCAGCTTCAATTCCCGGAGTCGAGCTCCATTCATATTAAATACCATATGTGTATGAGAGAATCAACGACATTAATATTTGATTTTCGATTCCGGGGTCTTTTGCTGCTCATGCATACTTAACGCGTTCCGTTTGTGCTTGTCGTTCTTGCATTTGTATTTTTGTTTTTCACGTGCGATGAAATAAAACCTGAAAGGTATCGGATCTGAATTATTCGTACGTATCAGACGGGACGACTTCGATATACCTATTTTGTTATCGAACTCAATTCCAAACAATATTATCTTGGGACAACAGCTATACATAACTTTTATGAAAGGTCCACAGCAGTTGTATAATCAGAATTATAAAACGTAACAATACAAAACAAATATTGTAGAAAATTGAGGGAATTCCAATTTAAATTGTACTAAAACAAATAACAAAAGATTCCAATATTGTCTTCCTTTCTGCTTTGTATACCTTACAACCCTAATATTACTCGTACCTTCAAATACTCAGTTCATCATTTTAATTGTTTTCCTTAAAACATACCCAATTTCGTAATTATTTCATAAATATAGATTACGTTTACTTTAAAAATAAAAAATATTATCTTTTAAAGCCTCTTTATAATGCATAATATATGAATTTAAAAATATATAATTCTCATTGAGACAGGTTGAAAACGATATAATTGTATTCTTTGTAAGCCTCTTAATAATAAATAATATATGAATTAAATTTCGCATTCTTTATTTTTGTTTTGGGACATATGGAAATCAATATTGTTTTATTTTAAATTTTTAAATTAATCTTCTGAAAGACGTTGAAAAAGATCGAAATCGATATATTGTTGTTTTATTTAAAATCTTCTTAATATTGCATGAATTTGGGAAGTAAAATGTAAGGATGCGAGATGAAAAATGCAAATGGTTGAAGAGGAAAATGCTGTTAGTACTGTTTGAATTAAGCAAATGCAATTAGCGTCAGTTTTCTGTGTTTACTATATATATATACGCATTTTTCCCGTCTGTGCTTCAGTGATGTCGTTTTAAATGATTCAGGGTTGGAAAACGTAATTTCCTCTTGAACGAGGAAGACAGAAATGCGGAGGGGTTGGAGAATTAGAGTGAGAGAGAAAGAGAGCGACCTGACGTAATAACTGCATTTCTGTTAAATACCTAAAAGTGCATCCCCAGGCATGTAGCACAAAAATGCAATTTAATAATATAATGGAAGCAATTACGCGGAGCGTAGGAATGCCGTCATCATCATCATCATCATCATAATCATCAACAACGCGACGAGAGAAAGAGATGTGCCGCACTTGAAACTTTTGATTTATTAATACCTCCCTTTCTCCTATGAATTATTACATAAACAATCGGGGTGAAAACGCGGCGCGAAATTCGCGTGCGTGCGATATCTCCGTCCCTTCTTTTATATATTTTTTTTTTCTCTCTCTCACTCTCTCTTCTCACTTCCCGTTCATCCCTTCTTCACCAATTCAACTCACTAAGTAGAAAGCAGGAAATCTTTTTAATCAATCTCACAGAGAGAACCCAGACAGTTCCCATTTGGCTTTTAATTTATCAACCCGCAAAATATTACGACTTACTCTCTCTATAAATACATATATATTTCACCCATTCCAACGCAACCCTCGCAATCTCAGTTTGCGCGATTTTAATTCAATCCTTCACGACGTCGTTCGGAAATTATATGTGTACGAAACGATAGGAAAAACAGCCGGAGGGAAGGAAATTGGAAAAAGCTCGACTCGAATGCACAAATAATTATTGCATCGGATATATATTTTCTCTCTCTCTCTCTCAAAAAGAACAAAAAAAAATTGGATTTCGAGCAAAATAAACAGCGTCTGCATGTTGGAAACAATTAATTTAAACTTTCTCGTCGAGTGGAAAACCGCAACGACTCGATCGATGGGGTAAATTGAACGGAGGTTTTTGGCGCTAAATACAAATGGAGGCATTACCTTTTTTCATTTTACTTTTATTATTGTATTATTTGGGTGGATACGTTTCGCGGCGAGTTTTGCTTTGGATATATTGGGAGATTATCGCGGGACGCTACGTGGAACCACTTATCGTCCTTGGAAACGATCCTCGCGCACTGAGTAAAGCCATTACGGCACCAGGAGACAGCTGCAGGAGCCATTCAAACCATATCCATTCCAAAGAGGGATTTTTCATTTCTTATTTAAGAGCAGGCGGGAAAAGGAGAAGGCGAATGCTCCAAGAAAACACACTTTTATACAAGCTCGGGAAAAAGGGGGAAATACTCCAGAGGCCAAATGTATATACATATAACGAGTATATATATTTTCGAGAGTTAAGACGTTATGATGTGTAAGTTAATCGCTGAACAAATTCTGAAGGGTCTAAAATCGCGCATAAAGAAAATAAACATTTTTTTTAACTCCCATTGCTACGTTGAGTGTAAAAACCTAATATAAAGTGAATTATGTAAAGTATCTGTATCGTAACCAAAGCGAGTTTCTTTTTAGGAAAAAATATTGCAGTATATAAAAATATACAATTTTCATAACACTCAAATTTTAATATTCCAAATATCTTGTAATTTAATAGCTTACATTTATTTTGCTTCAGTTCATATTCGAATATTAATGAAAAATAATATTTTTAAATGAAATACGGAAATAATCTCTTAAAGATAGAAAAGCAATCATTTCAATCAAGAATATGGAACAATTTTAGAATTTTGGGTTAAAGTTTTTTCATTTCTTTCAAAAAAAGATGTCAAAATTAAAATAATAATTAGATTAATTGTTTTTCAATATTGAAGATTTTGAAAGTATGTGTAAGTTATAAAATTGTAACTTGGAAAGATTGGATAAGGAAAATTACAGAGAGGTAGTTATAATGGATGAGCTGATAGATGAAAATGGTTATATAACACAAAATAAGGGTATTTGAAAAATGATACATGGGCATTAGAGCATTAATCTGGACCGTCCGAAAATGGTTGTAATTTTTCAATGTAATGTATTTGGACCATGCGGACACTCACCGGTGGAAGGATTGATGGCAAAGAAACCCTCCTGATTGCCAGAAACTATCTTGTAAGTGATTCTCTGGCCTGGATCGCGATCCCTATCGGTTGCACTTATTTGCAGGACGACACGCCCAGCAGGACTCTCCTCCGGAACACTGGGATAATACACAGCTTCGTCGCTTAATGGTACGTTATCGTTCTCGTTCAGGACCTTAATGTAAATCTGAAATCAATAAGCAAACATATATGAAGATCGCTGGATAAGCGAATTATGGGAGGACATCAAAAATAAAGAGGAAAGCAATTGATTTGCGAACGCTTCTCATTGTTCGCTTACTTATTTTTTTTTTCGTTTTATTCTCTCCTCTTTTCCAGCGCTTTTTCCTTCCACCGAAACGGATTTCTATATTCAATTCATACCAAGGACGTCGTCCGTTATTGCACTAGGAAATTACATCCTTTTGTTACCTCTGCTTTGCGCGGAAAAGAGGAGAGGAAGTCTGCCAGTGAACTTTATTACTCTACTCCGGGATTTTCCCAGACCGGATTTATATAATTTTAATGCGAACTCGGAGCTCGGGAGAAGGAATAAGAAAACCGCGCCGCGCCTCAGGATTCTCAAAACGAAAATCATTTTTATCGAGGAACATATGGGAGTTAAATTGCAGCAATCATCATCACCGTTGGAGCTGTGTGTACCGGCGATTCCAGCGCGTTTATTCTTTCAATTCTTCGGATACAAATGTGAGCCCATTACGCAAGATTCCCCGGCTGAATGTCGGAGCGTTTAGAAGGGATTTAAGGATTGTTAAACGTGGCGTGTTAAAGTAGATTCAGTCACGACGATTCCTCCTCCCTTTTTCTTTTCATTTCTTCGTTCCACCTTTTTTCCTTCTCTTGCTGTCGACCTTCTTTTCGTTGTTGCTGCTGTTGCTGTTGTTGTAATTACACTAATGCCGCCGACTACAAAGAGAGCAACAACAACAAGAATAAAAAAGCAGAAGGAAGCGGAAAAATAATCGAGGTAGGAAAAAATATATATATATACCGAAAGCCTTGTGCTCAAAGTTAATTACGTCGGACACTAATGAACGGAATTTAATGTTCTCGACTTTTAATTTATTTTGTATACAAAACCATTTTTTTTGCTTTCCACTTTTCTTTCTTCTTTTCTACCCTTAACTAACTACAATCTTAAGATCTGCTTTTAAATATGCGATTCGGTCCGAGCGATAAACTCGACAGAAAAACTTTCATTGTCACGCAACTAAAATTGCAATCATTTCATTATCCACTAATTTCAAGTGCCCTAATTAAAAATTTGCATATACCTCAACTTACTATGAAATTTCATGAAATATTTAACAGTTGAAAAATCTAATAGCAAAAAGTTTTGAATTTAATCCCAATGGGATTAAATATAATTATGAAAATTATTTTCAACATAATTTCAAAGCATCTCATAACATATTAATGTGGAAAGGCTAAAATAAAGTAATATTTAATTCAATCGATTCAAGCTTATTTAATTTTAATCCCATTAGGATTAAATATGATTAAAAATAATACATTTTAAGCATCTTTATAAATTAATTTTGAAAGCCTATAATAAGATAATAATCAATGAGTTAATTCAAACGATTCGTTGTATAAAGCTTACGTAACGTACATAGTTTGAATAAACAGAAAATTGCCATTTATCTTCGCGGATTAAAACCAAGCGCAACATAAATATGACTGCTAAATCGCGAATTAATCTACGTAAATTAGCATCTACCTGTTCCTATTTTCACATTTAATACTATGTACACATTTGTAAAACGCTTATCCTTTAAGTGGTTTTCAATGATTTAACTTCAATACAATTTCAATTCATTAATTCAATATTATTTCATGTAAAATATAAGTCTGTAATTTAGATTAACTTTCTTTTTATTTATATAACAACATGTAGATGTATGTATTACGTAATATAAAATGACATTATGGTATTATAAGGTTGCATCCACACTATGAATGAAGTTTGATGTAAATATTTATCATTACACATGTTTTCACTACATACGTGGCATTATTTAGGTTAACTTATTTTCTATGAATGATAGTTACCAACTTATTTTAATGCTATATCCATATTATGAATGACATTTGACCTAAACGTTTATCATTAATACACGTTTTTACAATATACTTTAGGCCATTTAAGACATTTTTAGGTTACCCACACTGTGAATGTGTGATATTTCAGGTTTATCAACTGCAATTACACACTTTTTTTCAGTACACGTGGCACTTTTGAGGTTACCTATTTTTTTTATGAATGAGAAATCTAAACAAAAAATCAAATGATTTAAAGTTTTTTCTAGGTAGAATCACGTATGGTCAAGTTAACTTTTTTGTTTTATTATTATTACTATTGTTGTGAATGCAATAAATATTATTAGTTTTCTCGTTGAAACAGTCGGAAAATTGTAAACAAAAAAAAAAACAGTTGGGCAATTGAAAAATAATTAAGTAGGTTATGTAATTTGCGAAATCCGCTATACGAGAGAGAAAAAGGCGAACTTTAATTGTGATGCAAATTAAATGTAATAAATTCGTTTTGCTAACTAACTTTCCGCACACTCACATACATACACCGCCACCACATGTATTTATTAACATTAGCCCGAAAACTTATGACTGTATAACTCATCTGAGTCTATATGCAAAACCCCACCCACACACATACATTAAGCCCTAATTGTTGTTTTAATTAAAACTTATTTAAGCAAACACGCTCTGCAAACTTGGCCGTAGAGAATATCTCTCATTTCCCCTTGGCTTCTGCTGTTCCATACGCTCACTTCACCAATCCAATTGGAAAACTGAATCAAGAAATCCGAATCAGATTTTCTTCCACTAAATTCCGAACTTTTCCTCCAAAAATTCAAATCAGAGGCGTTAAATAGTGCACCTCATCAATATTCATCCTTTTGTCGATCGGAATGCAATTAGAGAAAATCCTCCGCATCTGCACTCAAGGTTATTGTGTATCTGAGTTTTGTTGAATATTAAGGTAATTCCGAGCGTTCGTTGTCTGGAATGAAGACTAATGGTGTTGGAAATGGAAAGAAGTAAGTCGTAAAGAACAACGTGGAAGAGGAAATAAAAAAGATACGATGATGTATGAAAGACTAAAATAATAAATGGCATAGTAATTTTGAAAATCTAATGGTTCTAATTGCCGGGACGAGCTGCCCCCTCTTTAAATAATTCATGATGCTCTCTTCCTTTAGCACCGGAACGAAATTCAAATTGTACCCCATAAATTGTGCTAATTTGAGATGGAATTTATGCTTGATTATTAGCACTACTACTACATTTTTGTTGCATTAAAGCTGTTTTGTTAACCCAATTTCGACGGCGAGCGCTCGCTTACGTTTTCGCTCTTCAGGACATCCCCGTATCGATCAATAGCAATTTCGCTTCAACGTGGCTCTTCATAAATGATGCATAATTTTGATAAATGTGTTCTCACTTTCCTTCAAATTGGACCCACTTAGTATATAGTCCTGATTTTCAAACTTTGTATAAACTATCAGATTACCACTAAATAATAATATAATCGAATACAGTTTATAAGTAATTACACCAAATAACGTTAATACAAATATTACTAATACCAAACTTGTCAAGTATCACGTAGTATTAGTGTATCTACTTGTATTTACGCCTTTGCCAAATTAACTAGTCAAGTAGAAAGCAGTGTACAGACTACATACAAATATTTTTTTGTTTGATTTAATATATAAATATTATGAGAGTTTGAAGAAATTAAAGAGTCCTTAACAGTTTTTATAAAATATGTAAGTTTATAACATATTATTTGAAAATTTTTAGTAAATTAGACGAAAATTAGAAAAATAAATTTTAAATTTCTTAGATTTGTTGCAAAATAATATTATTTCAATTAAGGGTTAAAATCACAAAAATATGAAGTTACATCATTCGTTAATTTAATTGTTTTTTTTTTTAATTTTAGAAACATTTCTATAGAAATTATTTTGTTAATGAACATTTATATAATTAATAGAAATTATATGTTAGTCTGAAGTAATAAAAATATTACATCACCTTCTTGCAAAAAAAAAACTGTATCGTTTTTATGTAATAAAATATGCTAATAGAACATTTACAAAGCTTGAAATATGTTAAGCCTTGTAAGAAAACAATTAACTTCATATAATAGTATATTGAAATCATGTAAGTAAGGTGAGTTGTCTCATAAATTACCTAACATAGAATGGACGTAATAGAGTCTAAAAATAATGGACTTGTAAAGTAAACAGACGTTTATAGTTTTTTATGTGAATCTATATGAAACATAGCCATAATAGATTCTATTTAGAAGCAGAATAAACTCGTAAATAAGTACAAGAATCACATATTTTCTCACGTTTTTTTGAATCCATCCATACAGAGCCGACTTGTCCACTAGGCACAGGACAAATAAAAGTTGAAGGGCCCTCAAGAAATTTTGGGGCCCACAAAAAATATATTGAAATTAGGATACATATGAAGGTCTAGTGTATACGGTTCACAAGAATTATCCAAAATAATTGAATTACATTGATTCGCTTCGAATTCGTATGCGAAACACATCTAATACTATGGGTTTTCGGAAAAAGTTCGTAAAGAGAGTTTTCGGGCTGTTATCAAAGGGCAATGAATAACCATTCGATGGGAATTTACGATTCCGCGGAACGCAGGGAAAAGAATGTGATAGCGTTCCGCAATAAAGAATTTATATTAGGAAGGACGTTCGACACGGCCGAAATTTACGTCCGTAATTTTCGTCCTTCCTCACACACATATATACATACACACACACCTCCTTCCTATCCCTCAGGACGTTGTCAGGACCTTCAAAAGGATACGGTCGAATGTAAAAACGGAAGGGAACGTCCTTACTACAATGCGTATTTCGCTCCGATCGCATGATGATAAATGATATTTACCGGCCGTTATTCAACTCGTAAATATCGGCAATCAGTGAAAACCTCTTCAGAACTCCTCTCGTTCCTTTGCTCTCTTTCAAAGGCGCATGATAAATGAGATACAACAAATTGAAAACCGCTCGAATTCAAGCATTCGCCGACTCTCGTGTTTCAATTTGTAGATTATAAAAAAAAAATATATTTATAGCATAAATATGATTCTATATAACTCATAAATATAAAGTATGTTAGAAATATGAAATGGAACATCGTTTCTCCTTGAATTTTATTATTTTTGCGTATAAATCATCAAAGGTTTCGGTTTTCGAACAACTACTATATTTGGAATACAAACATTTTTTTTTAAATATTCAAAATAAATAGTAATTTCCATTGTTGTCTATATTAATATTCAATGGATATAATTAATGCATTCACAATAATAGCTGGATTTATATATAAATAAATCATTAATAATTCCGATCCAGTGACTACGTGTAATTTATTAAATCTAACTAAAACAATACTGTAATTAGTTTCAGCAGACTTGGTTTGAAAAATTCTACCTTCAAAGCAGTATTTTTTGGGCTACACAACTTACTAAAGTGGGTCTTAGGAGCGTGTAAATTTATTAGCGAACTACGCCCCGAACTACACTCGTTTTTTTCCCCTATCCTTTCACTATTTTTTCTGTTCATAGAGAGCTGGATGAATTTATTAAACTGAGATTACTAAATTTTTCGCAGCTCTCCGTATTTTATTTTCACACATATTTTCCTGGATGTTATAACTTTGCAAACGGTATTTTTTTTATTGTACGCGACTCGTTGTTTAGTGCAAGAAATGAATATGACTGAAAAAAAGTGACAGTGTATTGATTTGAAGAGTTGACTGATATGCATCGGGGAACGAAACAGAAAATAAAACCATATACGTTTTGCCATTGGAATCACCCGATTGAAAAGTCCATCAAACTTGCATACTTTAGTTCATGCATTCCATATCGGCAAGGACAAAAAAAAATGTGGATGGAATTCTGCCGTTTGCAGATACGTGTTTATATTTCCTGTTGGAAATATCCACGATTTAAGTGCTTTTAATTATGAAAATTAAAATTCTTACTCAGTGCTTTCGAAAAACTCGTAATGTATTTCTAATAAAAATTTAAAAAAACTACAAAAAAAAGTGGAAGCGCCGGGATATTTTAAACAATTGACAATTTATAAAAAAATTTCATGATAATTTAGACAAAAAGAAGTTTCTTAAATCATCATAATCCCGATGAAGTTGTTTTCAATGAAACCCACCAGATCTTCATAAGAGACGGGAATACAGTAGTTTAATCTTGAATAAAACATATTCCCTTATGCATTAAGGATCCTATCTAGTAAATGATTCGAATATTAGCCTTAGGTAAAACAAATGGCGTCTATTGGGAAAAGTGACTGCTATGTGGAAATTTTATTTGATTGGAATATGTTTTCTGGATTTCCAACGAAAAAAATACTATTATGGAAAATATACAATGAAAATTGTTTCGTAGTCCTGAATAGTTTACGTGAATGTATTATTCAGATATTGATTCAACGTTACGTAAAATGAAAAGCGTCCATTAGGATAAGTGACAGGTTATGATAATTGTACACAAACAGAATGTAGGTTACTTAATATAATTAATCAGTGTTTTTTTTAAGAATTTGTTAAGTATATATATTTACTAAATATTTTATATAGTGAATTGATTTACTAAAATATTAGGTAAATTTACTTTGTTTTACATAACTTTTAAAAAGTTGATGCATGTACTAAAAATGTTACGTTAATGCTGTGGTGTAACAATAATATTGAATTTGTGGGCCCCAAGCATTTTTTTAATTTGGAAGAATGAGGCAAATTTTAATTCGAGGGCCCCAGCAAAATTCAATTATCGAAAAGTTTTTGGGTGTAAATGTATCTATTAACTAGTTAATGTATACATCTACTATACAATATATAACATACAAGTTGAAGTGTAGTATAGAAAATAGGTTATAGATTTCTTGTGTTTAGTGGAGTTTAACGTAAGAGGAAGTTGGTTTTAGATTTACTGCTGCCGAAATTAATAGTGGTAAGCATAATGGGGCTGAATGAATAAGAATAGGTACAGTATGTGACCATTAATTCGTGCGTTCATGCGCTTACAGCGTGGATCCTGGTGGGTTGTTTATACAATGCGCTCGTACAAACCAGAGAGTGCCAAGCCAGTTCCAGAATTATGATATGCAACGGAACGGAATGAATATAATGGGCAGTATAAATCATGAACAACACACGATGTCTTCGGGTTATTTGCGCACCCATCTCGTTCGCATTCGCATTCCCCTCTTCATCCAACAACCAACATCCTCGTCTTCTCTCGATGCATTGCATAAGTACAGTTAACAGTTACAGTTGGAGGTGCGATGATAATTGCTCTTCGCTGAGCGAGAACTAATCTTTTCTTTCCCCTTCACCATCTTCGAGTGTTTCAGAATTACATCGCCCGGAGCAAACCTATATGCAAGCAAAGGGCAGTATAAAATTTCTTGGCACCGAACACTGTGCGACCACATTTATAAAACAGATTGCTTCACCCTCCCGAGTAAAGCTTGTAATGATAGTGATAATATAAAGTCGCTTAGCTGCTTTACAGCCTCTCTGCAAACTATACAATTACTTCCTAATTTCGCTCGATTTGCTTTGCATTTTACGCGGAACATCCTCCCATAACAATTAATTCCGCGCTACTAATTGTTAATAAATTTCCTGAATCAGCGCAGGATTCTCGCAAAAGCTCTCGTGTCCTACATTCAGTTATCATTGGCTTCGTCGAAGACTTTCCTCATTTATCTACTCAAAGCTAACAGATTAAGTATCTGTTTCAATTATATTATTAATCAAGTTACCTATAATTATTCCAGAATATTGAAAATATTTATTGATTTACTCAAAATTTGTATTAAGCCAAACATAACTTTTCCGGGTATTTAAAATATGTTTATGATTAAATTTTCATTAATTTTGAAAATTTATAAATTTACTAGAAAAATTTAAATTTTATTAGTTAAGATTTATACAATTTTATCAAAAAAGGCACTGTCTCAAGTTGATCAAATTAACGTTATTAAAACGATATTAAGCCACATTTCTCCATCATTTCGCTTCCGAACTAATAGCCAATAAATTTAATTTATTTTCATAATAAGCCCTATTTGATCGACTATTTGAGAAAAATATGTTCAATAGAATTACGTAATGAAAAATTTCATTAATACAAGAATTATTCTCTTCTGTTTTTATGAATTGAGAAAAAATAATTAAATACTAGAGTTGTAAATGATCAAAATACTATAAACTTTATAGTATAATACTTTTTATAATACTTTTAAACAGTTGAAAGGTGTTGATTTCATGTTCAAATGTAGATCAGTTTTGAATATATACAGTGTTTGAAAGGAGACATGAATGTACCAATTATTATTTTCACTTATATAACAGAAAAAAATATTTTTTTTATATTCAATAAGTGTGCTTTTTGATATGTAAGAAATAAATGTAAGTCAGTTTTCTAAATTGCCGTTATTGTTTGTAAACGTTCAAAAAGAGTCGTCCAATAAGTTCAAAGGTAATTGGACAATTATGATGCTTTCATTATACAAAAAAATCTGATATAAAAAATGTATACATACCTCGACGCTGGAGTAAAGCGGAACAACCCCATGATCCTGTGCGAAAACTGTTAACCAGTAATGCGGCTTCGTCTCGAAATCCAATACAGATAGGGTCCGTATCACTCCTGCTGAAAAAAAATGGAATCTCAAATTACAAATATGTCGTTGAAGGGATGCAGTAGCGATGAAGAATACAAAAAAAAGATGTGCGTAAAGGTGAAAAGATTCGGTTTCGCGCCTCATAGCTTCCGAATTGAACGGACAACACGGACTTATCTATGGACTTGCATCTGTTATCAATAGAATGGGAATGTTCAAAGAGTCGGGAGAACCCAAGCACGGTTTGTAAAAGGAACGTCCATCGACCCAACCAACACACATACACAGAATTCCTATCTGTGAATGCAAAATAAAAGGAGGTATAGAATGCAGCTATGCGGCCAGCAGCATCGAGCGTTTTCTTCTGGAATCAATACTATTAATTCAACAACGCTGAATTTAAATATGACATAATGGTTTGCGATATTTATGGGTTTAGGTGAAAGGTCAAATTAAAATCGTGCATCGAAATGGTGTAGCTCCGTGCATCGTACAGCAATATTATTGTATCGTGTTTCGCAAAAGGCGTTCGAGATTTAATTGTTGCAATTATTGCTTACCGAATCGAAGCAAGGACGATTGACGTTGATGTGTCAAAGACACATGCAAGGGTGTATCATTTGCAGAACAATCATTCATTAATCAATCAAAACCAAATACTTTTCTCTGCTCTAATTGGATTCGATTGTGCTGCTCTCTCACTAAAGACACAGGGACAATAACCGAGCTAAACGCATTGCTAAATGCTACACTTTTGTGTAAGTTCCCATTCAGTTCGCAACTGTACAATAAAACAATCAAAGGCTTCCAACATTAAGCCCACTGCAATAGCACACAGCTAAATAATACATTCAATCGTATCAGTAACAACTTTAATTAGGATTCATGTAATCCTATATTAACGATACTTACTTATCTTGTATATATTTTGTATATCAATATTTATAGTAATTTGTTATAAGCAAAAATGTATAACATTAAAGTTGTAAAACAATTTGAAGTTTTGTAAGTTTTAAAATGTACAAATTTATTAACTTTTTGATGGAAAGACATTTGGTCCTTAGTCCTTTGGACCAAATTAGAGCAAAAAAATTGTAAAAAATAAATATTTATACTTTTTTATATTTATACATCAATGATTAAATATAATTAATACACCAGAAAATGTTTCATTGATAAACACACTAGCAACACGATACTTAACAAATTATTTATTAATTAAAATCTTAACAAAAAACTTGTAATTAATATTTAAATTCCATTGTAATATTTTTTGCTTTATACTTTCAAAGCTACAATCACAGCTGGTTGGCAATTAGTAGATTTTTTTTATTAATTCACGTTTAAAACGACTGAAATAAAATGTATTTACGTTCTGCGTTATTTATGGACGGTGGGTCAAAAGCATTTGTTGAAAGCCTTTAAACGTATTTAGTTTTTTTTGTATTTAGTGGTCATTCAGGATTATTTTAATATTCTTTTATTACTCATGAAAAATATCACTGAAAAAAAAAATATTATTTTTGTTGTTTAAACATTTTATACATTTTTATCAACATAAATAAATTAATTGAAATAACAAATACCAATAACTTCTAATTAATAATTAAGTTTTGCATTACAAATAATATATATAAATACGTAAAGTGATACATAAATCACTTTTATTCTACAATTTGTATCAAAATCCTTTGTATAGTAACAAGAAAAATTAAATAATTTTTATGTAATATTCTTCAAGTATTAAAATAATTCGATGAAGTTCTATTAAACTCCGAAATTTGTATGAAAAATTAAAATAGATTATAATGCATTTAGAAGCGGGTGGTAAATCTTTAGTAATAAATTTTGCGCAGTACCACCCAACCCTAGTATTATCCTTTAATCCAGTACAATCTTAAACGCTTCCTTTTGCCGTATAAAATAAAGGAAATGCGGCCGGTATTAATGCGTTAGCAATTAACGTTCTTTTTTTTTATTTATTTAATTGCCAACGAAATCTTCACAAATCCTCTTACTATTATTTGTGGGTAAATATTTTAATTATACGGATAAGAAAATTGAATACAAAATATCCGGATAACATTTAATATTTCAGACAAATTTCTTGAAAATTTAGTTTGATACTGAAATTCAAATCTTATTTTAATTTTAGCACACAAAAAATCTAGAAACAATCGTATTTATTTTTAAATTATAATTTTGTCAATATTTCTGCCATCTATAGGCATATTCTTCTTATTGACAGGAAAGTACATTCGTAATAAATATGTTTTGTATTTTAAAAGAGCTGTTTTATTTAATATTAGGCACAATAGGCACATTACCAAAGGCCCACGAGGTTTTAGGGGGCCCACGAAAAAAATACTGGCATTTAAGGCAAGTAACTTCCGATATTGTAAAAGAGAAGTTTATAACATAAATTTATAATTAAAAGTTATAAAAACTCCATTAGCATAATTAAATATAATAATGTTGATATATTATTTTGAAAAATGTTTGTTATTTATTGTAAAAATTACAATGTAACAAATGATAACCGGAAGTAATTGAGGTTGAAGCAATGTTGCATCGCTTTAAATGTAATCTGCTTTGCATAAAGCCGCATTGAAGTGGCACAACAAGATGATGATTGATCATATTTCAGCTTGCAAAATAGTGTCTCTTGACTATAGGCTTTTTCTGCTCCGCGTGCAAATTCTTTGTATGCGAAGACAGGACGAAGGGCCTTTGTGTCGGTCTGTCGGTGTGTGTGTGTGGTGCCCTTTTCCACGTTCCCTTTTCAACGGAGAATCGATGAAGATAACGACACGGCAGCGTGAAAAGGAGCAGAATACGAGGATCAAACAAAACAAAAAAAGTACAAAAAAAAATATGTAGAGATGAAAAAACGGTGCCGGAAAATATACACAGCGCATCCTTGAAATAAAGATTTCAATTATCTTTATTCCTCCCTAGTAACGTCAACAACATTCACATACATATAACAGTTTTTCTCCTCCGCCAGTCAAAGTGATTTTAATATGAATCCAACTGAATTCACATCTAACGTTTCTCGTTATTTTTGTTCATAGACCTTAACGTTGTTCCTTGATTAGCGGATGCCGTTGACCCGTGATATTCCGATTGATTGGCCGATAACTACGGAGGCAATTGAATTGTTTCCTAGAATTGCGCGCTCTCGCGCATTCAACGTCAATTCATATTCCAAGTGTATGTACCTAGACCCAGAATTGAAGATTTGCATATAGGAAGAGGAGAGACTATCGTGCTTCTCGAGAATAGTTCAATGCTCTGGAGTACAGGCTGATCTCACATCATTAACCGCGGCCATTCACGCTTAACGTCATCTCATTGATCCAAATTTAGACACTTGTTATTGTTTCAGGATCAATAAGGAAACCGCTTACAATAATAAATTAACGCATTCTTGTATATAACGAAATTTTAATCACACATATAAATATACTAAAATTCGTAAATTTTAATTGATAAACAAACATTTCACTTACGTTGCATACACACTATATAAAGTAGGAAACATAACATACTTAAAGAAATAATTACCATAACAATAGTAACTAAATAAGTAAGATCCAATTAAATTCATGTAATTGCAGCTGCAAATTAACTATCAATTAAAAGACATGTTTAGTACTTGTTAAGTCTCAAGTTACATAATTAGTATATGCATTACTATATAAACAATTTATTTAAAATATTATTTATATTTTACTTATTTAACATATTTAATCACCAAAGGGTGTTTACGTTAAGTTAAATTGACAAGTATAGTACATAATCAAATACTGAATAATATGTAATACATGATACTTGACAAGTAAATACTTTATAAGGTGTGGATAGTATTGAAAAGTTTGTTTCCCCAAGTATAATACTTGTCAAGAATAGTTTATCTATTTACGTAGTTAAAAAAAATGTAGTCACAAATTGGAATTAAAGAGGGGAAACTTTGGAGATCCATCAAGTAATTAAGTGAAATGAACTGGAAATCATTACTTCTAGTAGAAAAAAAAGTAATAATAATGATCGATCTGATTACGTTTGCATGTCACGTTTGGAATCGTCTGGGGAGAGAGAGATTCGGTTTTTTTGGGGTGGGCATTCTCGGATAGGAATTATAAAGCAACAGAAATATACATAATTCCAATACTGTAATTGGATTCAGCCCAAAACGCCTCAAGAACCGTAGCACGCGAATTTATTTGGAATAAATTTGCATCGCGTATTCCACTCCGGCAAAGTGAAACTTCGGTCGTTGTCATTTTATTGACAGCTTCTGACGAAACGGATTCCTTGTTGTTCCCTAAATAATACAGACCGAGTTCCCTTGGTACATACATATTTATTCATTCCCTGCTTCCCAATCCCGTTCCCAATCAAATATCAGTTATGAAGTATGTTTTCTTTGATATTTTCTTAACTGTTTATATTTCTACTTGGATTTTCTTTCTTTGTACTTTTTTACATAATCCATATAAATTTACAATCAAAGACTTCAGTTTTCATAAATATAATCAAGTAATTGTGTATATATATACTTGATTATCTTAATAAAAACTGAAGTCATTGATTAAGTAACAGATATAACATAAAAAATCTTTCCTTGTTTCAATAATTTCAGTTTTTATAAAGATAATCATGTATTGGTATATAAATACTTGATTATCTTAATAAAAACTGAAGTCATTGATTAAGTAACAGATGCATATAACTTAAAGAATCTTTCCTTAAATATTTTCTTTAGTCTTAATAAAGATAATCAAGTAAATGTGTTTATATAACTTGATTATCTTAATAAAAACTGAAGTAATTGAGTAAGTATCACATGTATACAAATTACTTATTTGAACTAATTATAATCATCTTAAAATGACATTTCTAATACAACATAGTTGGAAATTTATTGATAAATTAATAATATAAATTATTTTTATAGGATATAAATGAATTGAAAAAGTAGAAAAGAAAACTAGAAGTTTAGGATTATTTACAAGTACTGCAATTAAATTGTAGATTGATGTTTTAATGAAAGTATATTGTAGCCAAGATTGCGAATCGGATTTATTGATAGATTTTAATATGTGGAACAGTTGTCTCTGGCAAATTTATTTGTTGAAGCAAACGTCCCATAAATTTCAATTGAACGTATTTAAGACGTAATAGGTTTTGGATTAGCAGTCGTAAATCTGCAGGATAACCTTTTAATTAAATAGACCTGCCGTTCGTCTGCGAGTGAAGTAGAAGAAAAAAAATTTCACGAACAATTTGTACTTAATGAATAACAAAAATGGATTATAATAACATAATGTAAAAGTAAATTGTAATAATGTAAATATTAATAAGTTACGAACATAACATTACATTTTTAATGGGAAAATTCTGTTGGTAAATTGATTTTTTTTGTAAATGGGATTTGTTTTGAAGGAAAACGCACCGAGTAATTAATTTCATAAACGAGACATACTCGAGCCACCCACGAGGCGCGTCAAGGTTAACAGTCGGGGGGATGCAAAAAAATATATATTTCCCTTTTAGGGTAGAAAACCGACCAACATTTGGAAGCGAAATAATCGACGGGGGATTAGTTGCCTCCTGCGGATTTGCAGGACCACCTGCTAAATTTCGCTTTAGAAAAAAAAAACACACAACAAGAATTAGGGAGATGAAAATTCGGTTTGAGGAAGGAGAAGTTTCGTCCTCATCTTCGCGGTTGCTGCGTCCCTTTTTTCGGTTGCGTTTCCTCGCGGCAAGTGCTCGCATAAATCCTCCTCCTCCCCATTTATCCTTGGCCTAGCCCAAGAAAGCCACTTCCTCATAAATCTCTTTTATGCGCGGTAAGAAGGCCAACGTTGTATATAGTATGTATACATTGCTGTTCGGAAGATTCGTGAAATTACCGTGGTACATTCATTCCGGAACTCCTTCGTCGTAGCCCTTAGGTAGCTCAATATTTAAACGATAGCACACGCGAAGCTAGGCTGTCTCCACCGTTATTCTCAGCTCATTATTCACGCAGTGGAAATGCACACTTAAATACAAATACACACGACGGCGCAAAGGGGGAAAACAGATAATTAATCCTTTTCGGGAAACGGCAATCCTTAGGCAGTCGAGAGGCGGTGGTTTGGAAGAGTCGTATCGTATATGTGCGAGCGCGGAGAAAACGTATTGAACTAAGAACATCCATAGACTCTCCGGTCTTAAACATAATGGAGCTTCGAGTTTATGTGCATTTGTATTGAATGGAACTCGTTGGATCTATCCATCATCATGAGCAACTATTCTGGAGGCTAAATTAAATATTGTTAGAGGGATGTACAATGCACGAGAGCAAATAATCCTCGAAACGACGAACCGAACCTGTAGGCAACTAATTCCCAAACCGGGAATATCACCACCAGCGAACAGACATATTTCCTCGACACGTACGGGGGAAAAATACTGCAAACAGATCTTTTTTTTTCTGTCCGACAAAACAATAGGTGATGGATGAAACGGACGAAATAAAACCGTTTTTGTCACATATGATTTGTGCATTATGTCAACAAGTCACGAAAACACATATTCTCTGAGCCAATTTTGTTGAGCATTGATCTTAGGGTGTACTTAACCTCTCCCACTGGATTCATACTTTATATATATCATAGGATTACTGAGATATATACTTTTATACTAATCTAGGGCTTTATATTAATGAAACCCATTTATCTTAGGGTGCAACCATTCCACGTCTGATTAGCAAATTGCGCGCCCATCACATTAAAACATATGAGAATTTTCTCATATTTTAAAGTGAACTTACTCGATTTTGTATAGTTGCATCTTTATAAAAAACAATTATTATAGTGGTATTCGGTTAACGAACATATTCCTTTCAAGGCCAATGTTTTCTATCTGAATTGTTCGTTAACCGATTCCAAAAGTGTTCGTTTTATTCCCAGTCTGAATTATTCTTTAACTGAACCTGTATTTATCTATTTTTTAAGCTAATAAAGTAAACATTATGTAAATAAATCACCATTTATCCTAATAGTTTTCAAATACTCACCAAAATTAAATTCAAATTAGAAATATAGCAACAATGTTATATTTAAAAATAGGCCTATCGAGGCCTTCTGAGGCCTATCGTAAGTAGCCATAATACCTTACCCTTTTTTTATATACAACATAATAAAAAGTTGATGGAAGGTCTTATGGTGTAACGGTAGAAAATAAAAATTTAGTTCCCTAAAACATATGTAACTTTTATAAATATTTTCATATGCGATTTCTGAGATTATATTATATTGTAAGACAAGGTAATCAAACTTTATTTGATATTCGCTTTAAAACAAGGAAGTAACACCTGTTTCTTAGTTTCTGATAAACCTAATGAAATTTTAAAGGATTCATTAAAAAAATAGTTTGAAAAAGATTACATAATGTTAGTAAATTTGATTAATATTTACTAATATTTGATTATATAAGAAATTTGTGCATGAAAATACTGTTTCTCTTAAATACTACATTTTAAGTGAGTAAGTTAATATAGATAAAACAGTATTTAATTAGCAATTGAAAATATATGTAAAGTTTAGTAATATAAGACACGCGATGATAAAATGAAATTGTTCAGTTTCGTGAAAATAAGAGAATATAATGTGTTCGGAGTTTCAATAAACGCTAATGGTATTGTATTCAGATGGGCGTATTCGCAAATATAGAAGTGATGACCTACATGATCATAGCACCGTGAAAACTATTGAATATAGGTTAACACTTTATTAAGTCTTTCTTATTCAAAATATACTTCTGTCTCAAGATAATAATAATAATAATACAATTTCAAGTTAGTTTATAAAGAATTGAAACATAACTAAAGATTTATAAGTTTAATTAATTTTAATTGCAAAAATTACTATTAAAAGAAGAACATTTATATTGAAATAAAACAATTTATTCCATAAATGAATTGTGCAAATTTTGGTTCGCAATTAAATGCAGAAGATCCATAGGAAAAACGTTTTCAAATGCGACACATTTCCGAGCGCAACGCGAATTCCAAAACACTGCGGCTCCTGATTAATTATTCAAATTATGTCGCCGGACGGATAAAATTTGAACGTTATTAAAATATTTTCGCCAGTCCCTAATAAACCTCACATTATTTCCACGCATAGACCATTCACAAAACGGCAATTGCCGTTTAAACAATTATACGCAGCTTTAACCGAAATTTTTAATTAATATTGACCGGACAAATAATATTTTATAACAAACAATTATATTTATTTAAAAAAGATAAAACTCAGTAATTTCATATTGGTAAGTAATTTTAGACGAGCAAATAAGCTCGATGTTAATAAGCTATGATAATGAAGACTACATAGAATATACAGAAAATAAGCTAAGGTAGTAATAATAACAATATACTTGACAAGTACTTGACATGACGAAGTATTACTTCAGACAATTGAAATAAGCTATGGTAATAATAGCAACAATATACTTTACAAGTACTTGACAACAGGAAGTGTTACATAGAGAAAATTAACTAAGCTAAGGTAATAATGTCAAAAATATATTTGACAAGTACTTGATATGAGGAAGTGTTGCATAAAAAAAAGGAAATAAGGTAAAGTAGTAATGGACAAATATACTTGAAAAGTACTTGACATGACGAAGTATTACTTCAGATAGTTGAAATAAGCTATGGTAGTAATGGACAAAATATACTTGACAAGTACTTGACATGAGGAAGTGTTACTTCAGAAAATTGAAATAAAGTAAAGTAGTAATGGACAAAATATAATTGACAAGTACTTTACATCTGGAAGTGTTACATAGAGAAAATTAACTAAGCTACGGTAATAATGTCAAAAATATATTTGACAAGTACTTGATATGAGGAAGTGTTGCTTAAAAAAAATGAAATAAGGTAAAGTAGTAATGGACAAATATACTTGAAAAGTACTTGACATGACGAAGTATTACTTCAGATAGTTGAAATAAGCTATGGTAGTAATGGACAAAATATACTTGACAAGTACTTGACATGAGGAAGTGTTACTTAAGAAAATTGAAATAAAGTAAAGTAGTAATGGCAACAATATACTTGATAAGTACTTGAGAAAGTATTACTTGAGAAATAAGAAATAAGCTAAGGTAATAACTAATTGTTAGTTGAGAAACATGAAATTAGCTTTGATAATATACTTGACAAGTACTTGACATGAGGAAATGTTACTTGACAAAAAATAAACAAGTTAAGGTATTAACGGCAACAATATACTCGACAAGTACTTGACGTTAGGCAGTATTACTTGAGATAAATTAAATAAGGTAGGTTATAATGGCGACTATATACTTGACAAGATGAAGTATTATGGGAATATCAAATACTTTGAAAAGAAGGTATAATCTTATAATCAATGTATAGAATACATTAAACTTACAAAGCACTTATTAAGATGTTTGACAGGTATTAATTATCTCATTATGATATAGGAAAAGCGTCGGAGTTTGTTATTTGTTAATTAAAAGAAGTAGTTAATTTTAAGTATTAAAAATATCTTATGTAATCTAAAAAAATATCAGATGATTCATTTTTTCTTTAATAATCAAATTAAAATGTATTGAAATTGTTGAATTGAAATTTATGGTTGTTTTCGCTAGGTAATATGAAAGCAAATTCATCCTTTTCACAGATAACATTTCCAAGTTAATGCATGTACTAGTAAATCTTATTAACAAGACCGGATTCCTTCGGAAATAAATACATTTGATGCCGCCTCTCGAAGCATAATAAAAATTCAATAACACTATTCTCCTTTTATGTTAGTTTAATAATAAAAATCCCCTTTTACGGTCCTTTTTATATATCTTTAATTTTTCAGGTGAGCACATCCACATAGAAATCAAGAGGCTGAGAAAAGGTTGGGAAAAGATACACACGAATATACGTTTCCTTCTCTTTCTTATATATTTTTTGTACTTCATCCACCCTCCATCTGTCAATTGGATCGGGGTATGATTGGATTGTAAGTGATGGGTCGGAGCAATAAAATAGGAACAGAGAAGAGACGCGTAAATTTTCATTGTATCCATAACATCCATTTGTTCTTGCCGTTCCTCACTACGTGCTCCCAGCTCACTTCCAACCACCATTCGCTCCAAGTAAAATACTACAAGGGAATACGTAACAAAAAATATATATATAAAAGAGAGAAAACGAGAAACTCAAAACTTTATGTATCAATTTCCGCAAGTGTAATTTGCACGCACGCATCTAAAGCCTATTTGTCTTTGCGTTGTGCAGAGAAAAAGTATAACAAGTTCACTTTGAGAAATGTAATGGAAACCAAAGTTTGTAATTTATCTTACAGAAACGCACGTCTTATTCATCAATCTTTCTTGATATATAACAATTTGTATTATTGATGAAATTAATTATAATATAGTACATTTTTAAGAATGATCGTATACTATTTGTTCATTAATAATGTTGTCATAGTTAAATTGTATGAATTGTAAGTAGTTTTAAGCTACAAATAACTAACTCATGTCTACACAACCTTTGTAGTTCTGGGGTATTCTTAACCACTAAAACCTCTCGTCTAGTCCAATTAAGTAAACATCACATAATGTTACCATTAGGTAAGGTCATTAACATACATTAAGGTCAGTAATGTTAGGTAACTACCCTAATAATTGCTCCTGTTTACTTTGACAGGTGCAGCACGTTATGCAATGTGTAGAATTTCAGAATTGGTTTTGTTGTATAGAAAATTCATTTTTCTTATTGATAAATCAGAAAATTTGTTGAATTACGTTTATTAAGTTCACGCAAGATGTATATAAATAACTTAGAAAAGCTAATGAATCAACAAGCAACTAAAAAAAAAAATAGTAACGGTTGGTGGATGCACCGGGAGATGTAATAAATTATTTCCAAAAAAGAGAAAAATCTGGACTTTCGCAAACGATTTACGATCTGTTTAAAAGGCGCAAAATAATAATTAATACCAAAAATATTAATAAGTCCATCGAATCGGATCGCTCACATATATTAAATATTATTTTTTTTTGTAAATTGTCTCCTTAAGTGGAAGTTCGGCCCGGGTGACCTTTCAACCCGCTGGCAATTATGTCGCACTTCAGCCGTGAAATTAATAAAGGCGGCTGCAATTTTTCACAACCGAAACCCAACCCCTCCGCGTGTTCATCCACTGCTCTCGCTCGTTCGCTCACAACCCCCTCTCTTTACCGAATGCCGCCGTTCCCTACACCCTTCTTTTTTTTCGTTCGTTATATACATTTTTTTTTAATTCGCACATCGTCGTCAAGCGCTCTTCATTTTTTTTTTAATTACGTCGCTCCGTATGGTCTCGGTTATCGTCGCCGCGATAAAATACACACGTTGCTGCACCAATGGACGTGCTGAAATCCTGGCCGCACAATAAAATTAAATTACTCTCGGTATCCTTTTATTATTAATGCCTGTTAACAGGCTGACGAAACTGGCGCTAGAAGGATGAGGTGGAGACGGGAGAAAAAGCTGCAAACTCGGAACTCCGAGAAACTCATCGATTGCTGCGAACCGCAATTCGCAATTTGCAAATACCAACATCCGAAGCCGCAAACGAAGTCCCGCTGTGTTTGTAGGACGTCGTGCGAATGACTTGATTGCTCCTTAAACTTCTCAATTTATAGAAGAACCATTATTATTAGAATAACTCACTCGTGTGATCATTATTGTTTCAATTTAACTTTTTATTTCACAAATAACATCAAATAACTTTTTTTTCTACCAAGTTTATCCTGAAAACCCTAGTTTTCCTCGTAATCTATGGTAATCTACAAATACTAGTATATCCGTTGAATATAACAAGAAACTAATTAAAAATGTTTTATTAAAATCTTTATAATTAAAAGCCTTTTACATAAATTATAACAATGTAAAACTTACACAAGTATACTTCTATATAAACAACTTCATTCTATACATCACCAATCTAATCAAAACTCAAGTATCACGTTCTCTTCATTTTCTGCAGTAAACCCTAATTATAAGAATTACTACAAGTTTCTTGGAAAATATAGCATGAACAGTAGCAAGATTAAGTTAATCTAAAATTAAGAATAATCCATTTTTTTTAATTATTACATTTCTGATTATATAAGCATGTAACAACGGAAATTATTTGGATGGAATTTCATAATTAAATGTACGCGTGGAATGGTTAAAATAGCTTTGAGTATTACGTTTCATGTGTAAACGGTTTTAATAAAACTACAAGAGATGCGATTCACTTTGTAGCGGTGTTTTTGTGTACTACTTACAGTTGTTGGATGAAAACGTTGCATGAATACAAATACTAATTTTAGAAATGTAAACGCATTTTGTAAGCTTGTTATGATTGAAGAAATGTGTTAAATTAAGTGTATTTGCTTTTGGTCGTTGGATGGAATTGGGGTCGCAAAGGGGACAAGCCGTCTGTCAAAAGGGCACAACAATAATTCCAGCCGCCGCTCGGTGGTTTAATCAGAGGTAGTGCCGCGTGATGCCTTCAGGGAAGAAAACGGAATTACAGGGAAGGAAACAAAGGACCGGGGATGAAAAGCAAGGAAATGAAACGAGCGAAAAAAAAGGAGAAAATCGAAGTGAATATAGAAAAAAGAGACGAAGGGAAAGAAAGCAGAAGCTTCCTCTCATCCAGACTTCCCTGTCACAGTCAACGCGTCCTTGATGTCTTAAATCCTGCTCGTCTCTTCTTTGTCCTTGCTAAGGTTGCAGACGTACCAAGTTTTGTTTACGCGGAAACGGTTGGGTTTTTTAACGAGGAGGGCTTGCGGCTTCGGCCGTTTTCCTCTTAATCAGAGAGGCCACATGTGAGCGACTTGTGGCTGTACCACCTCCGCCCATCCAAACGCTACCGCTTCCTCCTCTGCCGCCGCCGGAGTCCTTATCGGGGGGTCTTTTTACGGCCCCCACAGTACTCGTAAAACATTGCATGCATTTTAGCCGGGACCGGAATTAACGCCGTAAATTCCCGTATTGTCCTTATCTCGCTATTAAGCACACGTATTCAAGCTGATTCACACTCACCCACACAACATCATATGTCTACATACTAACCAAATATTTACACCCGTTAAAAGTAACGTCGACGATAATGTCGAGGTTCCACAAGAAAAATTCCGACTGTAAAATTTACATTTCGCATTTTTTTACTGTTATTGCATTTTACTGCCCTGACTGCAATTGCCTGACTTGCTTTTTTTTCTCTCGAGAATCCAGTTATAATACGATGACCATTGGAACCGCGATATCAATTCGTTGGGAATTCATTTTTGAAGTAACTGAAGTATTCATATTCCTGAATGATAAAAGTATTCTCTATCATCTAAAACATTGTCAAATAAATAATATCCTCCTATCAAGTTAATAAAAGTGATTACACTTTACAAAATAAAACTATCAAGTCTAGTTTAACACAGAGAATAATGTTCATTTGACAATTGGGTTCTGACAATTGGGATTTGAAAATTGACTTTTTGCATTTGGCAATTGGGATTTGACAGTTGACATAATAAAACTACGTCATTGATGACAAATTAAGGAAACAACCTCATCAATAATTTATAAACTTACTACACATTATGTGAAAATTATTATATAATGTTCACATATATGCACTAAATGCTTCTCTAGTAGAATCAAGGCGATTCATTTCAGAAAGAAATCATAAAATTAATTGATTTGACAATTTGAAAAATTCATTGAAATAATAATCCTATCTATCCTCATTTTAAAGATATAAAGATTGAATACAATATACAAAAAAATATTTATTTTAATAAAAGTAGACATGGTTGTTTTCTTTATTGACGTTTATTGTCCGAAGAGAAAATATTTTTTTAACAGATTTAATATTCTCCATTGTTTCTTGCTTTTACAATGGGCATAGAAAGTAATCGCATGCAGCAACAAATTGTACGCAATGAAAGATAGCATTCAAATAAATGCACTAATTGCAACAGAGGCATTGAAACCAAGCATAAATGAGAGATATGCGCGACTATTGTTCGATAACTATTTAGGCCAAACGGATTTGTAATGTTACATGTAATACTTGTTTTTCGCACTTTCTTGAATGAAAAATTAAAGTATTAAACTTCACTTCACTTTATTAAGCTAAATTGAAATAATTACTGACTCAAAAAAAACAGTTTTTTATAGCTAGTTAAGATAAAAATTGTACGATTTTTTGGATTTTTACTTAGTTTTCCTAAAATTTAATTAATCTATTATAGTACTGATTTGGGAATCAAAGTTACTTTATTTTATTGTATTTTTCGGACCAAAAGACGCACCTTTTCTTTCTAGTAAAATTGATTCAGAATTTGGATACGAAACTTATTTTTTTACTTTTATTTAATTTGAATTAATTCTGGTATTAAATAAAAAAACAGATAAATAAAATAAATTCCATATATTTTTTTTAATATTAAATTAATAATTTAAATAATAATTTTGTTATATAACATAAAACTGTAAATAAGGAATAATTCTTTGAATTTTATGAATGGCATTTGCGAATGAATACATACACGTATACAGGTGATTTCGCAAAATATTGACCCCCTGTCATAATGTTACGTGATTTAAGTGGATTGCCAAACATTGTGCAAAGCCCGTCGACGACGTTAATGCGCTTAAAACATGTTTTTTCAGCATGCTCAAATACACGCGAAATGTGATGTGTTATACAGATGCATGCGTTGCAAAATCCGGGTTATGTAAGGAAAACAAGCTGCACTGAATAAACAGTGTTTAATTAGCGGCATGCAAATTAGGGCCGCGTCCTTATTTTTCAACAATATACTTTAATGGTGAACATTACATTAGGGGGTTTCCCCCATTTTTCGCGAGACTTATTAAATATTCTTCAGGAAAGTTACTCCTGCTCCTCTCTCTTTTCTCTTCGTCGGACCGCTCTTCTCAGACGCCCGTAGGACGAAGGGATGTGTACTGAATTTGTTATCAAAAATTTCGAGCGTTCGCGAAGTTTTTAATGAAATCGCGCCGCGTATGTAATGAATTTTTTATATTTCCAACTTAAGGAGAATCAATACTTTTAATAAATTTAAACGAGATCCTTTTTTCCTTCTCTCCATTTCCCCTGTTTTTTCTTTTCATTTTTGTTATATGGACATAAATATTTTCTGAAATACCGATGGGAAACCCTTCGCCTCATACATCTTTTAACGATACACGAAAGATACCTTTTACCTAATAGCATCCAACGCGAAGAGCGAATCGAAGCAAAAAATGAACCGTTCCATTTTATAACGTATTAAAATGTTTTTTATAGTCAATTACGTATAGTCCACAAAAAAAAAACAAACAAAAAAGTTACTGTTTCTTTATATAATTTATTATACATCAAAATTTATATCCAATTTTACCTTGAGAACAGTTAAACCAAAATTTGTGAAAATTTCAACCCATCATTTTTTTTTCACTAATATGTTTTAGTAATTTGTCATGAAATTTTATTTGGTTTCCAATCAACTTTATTACGTAATATAAAAGATAATTAACCACAGCTGCTATTCAATTGTGCTGTATATAAATCAAAACATTCGTTTTTTTTTCTGTGTATGCATGCGTATGTCATTTTTGTACTGTATAAATGTGTAAATATTTGTGTTTGCTTTGCATATTCCATATTTTACTGTGATTGAGAATGCAGTCGTTGTTGGTTACGTCAACAAAGGTTTTTCGCACATACCGCATGCTTGTCTGTCAAATAACATGACGTCAGAATATGCAATACACATTGAAGCTTTTCTAATATTGAACTTTTACGAAATTCCATTTTCACATAGAAAATACATCAATTACATATCACTTCTTATTAGATTTACAAATAAGAAAAAATGCAGTTAGTAAAAGTTGCCTTGATTGGACCACTATTTTTATATTATTATTATGTAACCATTGTCATGCGACAAGCAATAAATAAACAGTATATTATTTAATTAATTATCTATTATTCAATAGAATTCCATTAATTTTGCACATATAACTTTTATGACATTCCAATTCTACAAAGAAATTACATTCAATATTATTTCTTAGAAAATTCGCAAATGAATAAAAAACAATATAACGGTTTAAAAAGTTGCCTTGATTGGACGACTATTTCTATATTATCTGACCAAAATACAGATGACGAATATAAACAATAATTATTTTTTATAAAATTTTAAAATTTCTATTTCGAGCAGAAATTATATCTATTACATATTTTTTCGTTTAAAGTTTGTAAATTGATAAAAAAAAGTTTTTTATTGCGATTTGAAAAAGGTTGCTTTAATTGGACCACTATTTTGATATTATGTACTATACTTGTACCATTCTAGCTTCAACTAACCTTTAACCTATCGTATTCATAACAAGTTAATATGTAAAATGTATCTTTATGGTTAAGTTAGATCGATCCAATATATAAAGTGTGGATTAGTAAACTATTTCATACTTCAATTATTTGTACAAGCTGAAATAACTAGGTAATTGAAAAAATAATTGAAGCTATAAAATTCATGATGGAAAATATAAAATCTTTTGTGCTTAAGGAAATAATAAGACAAAGTAAATATAATTGGATTTGAAAAATTAAAATAATTATCCTTTGTGTAACTGATTCTGAAAGGATTGTAAAGCGGAGTTAAAATTGTTAAAACATTAAATGTTCAAGTCCTCTGGAAACGAAAAGTCGTTACATTTACCTAATTATAAAAAAAAACGAAATGTATACGTGTAACAAAAGGAATTAAATCTAAAGCTTTTTTTGTGAACTGAAATCAAGCATAAAATGAGACCTTTTAATTAAAATAGGCCGTTCGAAAAACGATTATGTTTAATTAAAGCCTTGAGAGAGAAAAGTCCGACAGTGATTCGGTTTATTAAATGTGATTGACGGGGATTCAGTTTATTTATTTTGAACACTTGGCTGGGTCGACGTGGGAAGGGTGCAGGCTGCCAAAGCAATGAAGGGTAGACCGCGGTGGAGGCGGCAGCGGCGAAGGCGGTTGAAACAAAAGCTCTGGCTTTAAACGTAAACCATCCACTTAGGTCGCGGAACGCGCGTCTCGTATTTCCAGAAAGCAGAGAGGACCACCCTAAGCGACAGAGGGGATGATTCCAACCCAAACCATTCTTCCTCCAAGTTCGTTGAAATTTTAAACGCGTCTCATTAAATATTCTAGCCCTTCAGTGTTGGCGCAAAACTTTCTAGTTCTATCAACTGATATTTCGCTTCAACCATCCCTTATTTTATCTCTCTCTATATATATGGAATTTTTATCAAATATTCTCTATTTTTTCACTTTTCTTCAAACCTTTCATTTTTGCTTTGAGCCAGTGCCAAGTTTATTGGGGAATTTGAGATCAACTTTATCTCCGCGTTCGTGCGGAAGTGGAGGATGCCGCCACCGATGGGACTTCCACGGCAATTGATTGTTCATTTTCCGTATACATTTAGCATCTGGAGCACACGCCAAATACACGTGAAGAAAAAAAAAGAATCCTAAGATATATTGGATACGGAGTGAGAAATATGAAGCGAGACGAACGCCACCGGAGGAACAATTATGGTAGACAAGATTATTTTTCGCTTCTTGTACATCCACTATAAAAAATGTGTTAGAGAAGGATAGAATTAAAGATGGATAAAAATGTATGATTCAAGCTTCATGGAAGCACGTAGAATCATTAATTAACGTATTTATCTGCTTCTCCTTTCTCCCAGTTATCTCACCTTCGCAAAGGGTATTCAATTCGTCGGCGTAGTTATTAATTAGGAATTCAGAGATTCCTCGTGAATCACATACAAATATCATCAGCAAATAAACTCAGACATCATTTTGCATACATTCATCAATAAAACTATGTACAAATAGATTATATAATTTAAAATATAATTAACCAATCAAATTAATTTAACAAATTAAATTACTAAGAGAATATAAACAATTATTATTAAATAATAATTGACAATAAGAAATGTATATGATAATTGAGAATTTGTATATTTTAACGTGAACTCAAATAACTGCAATTCTTATTCATGATTTAGCTTTAGTTGTCATAGCTTATTGACGTTTGAATTAAGTTAATCGATATTAATGCCAAATGGTCGTGGCAATTGGGAAGAAATCAAATATGACAAATTGTTTGACATGCATAAAAGGGCCCATAATTTGGTCTATACAGGTAATGGCTATTCCTCACGCTACGTACCCTCCTCCACCCACAAGCTGCCAAATGGTAATATCGCAACAATCCGGAGGAATAATGGGCATGGCCTAAGTATATTACCAACATATATTACACTTGTTGCCATAAGCTGTTCCTTTTTATTAGATTCAAAGTATTATCCAATAAAATACGAATCAAAACGATAATATAAATTGATTTGTCTATATTTCGAAGAATGAATACCAAACACTAAGTAAAGTGAAATTCATACAAAATAAATAAACATTTATAAATTATTTTTTAATAGATCAATTTAATTTTTTTTTCTGTAATTATGTGAGTTCTTTTTAATTGTTCTAATAAATTTTGAAATATATATATTATATAATTGATTTGCATGTTTGAAGATTAAAAGCTCTGCAAATACAGTAAAATCTTGAATAACACTTTATATATTTCAATCCAGATTTTTATTTTAAAAGATGTTCAAGATTTTTTTCAACGTTGAAAAGATTTAGAATTATGAAGAAATATACTTTAAGATTACTTTGTAGAAGTTTAAGTACTAGAAGGATTACTCAAGAACAGTGTTATTCGATTTGAGGGTTGATTTACAGTGTTTGCAATGTAAAATATTAATTTAATTTAATCAATAATAATTTGCGTCAAAAGGCTTCAAAAAATATTAAATTATATTTATATAAAAAATATTATTAGAAAAAAAAAAATTCAAAATTTTAGTAATAAAATTCAAATATAATAAAATTTTAATCGAAGCCGCATATGGCTCAACAAAAAGCCGCATGCGGCTCTCTGAGCCGCTTTTGCCCACAGTTGATATATTGTTAGAGTTGTGTGAATGTAAACATATATATTATAGATTGAAGCTTTGCAAATATGATGTGATCATGGGGTGATTTGATGAGAATGGACCGTGTTGTTGGATGCTAATGATTATTGCATAAATTCATCTCACTGTTGATGTGTGCAGTACAAAGACATGCATTAGCCCGTATACATGTTGCATCGAAACCATGCAAACAACCCCAGAACGGAACGGACGGACCGAAAACTGTGGTTGGGATTAAAATTAGAACGCGCAGATATCCATTATATTTACAATTTTAATGTTTCGTTGCGTAACAACTCGGGGGGAAAGGGTGGATGGTGGATTTTCGGTGATTTGCAATAATGGCAGTGACACGGCCTAATGAGAGCGATAATGAAAATTTACAGCGTTCATCAATTTGCGGAGGCACATAATAATCATAATTTCCGATAAACGCGTACAAGTTATTCATCACGCGGCGTTACGTAACGTAGCTCGTATCTCGCCGCCTCTCCCGTCCTGTTTAATTAGGACCTCATCCGAGGTGGCAGCAGCGGAAATTCCAATTTTTCCGTCCGCATATTGGAAATTTTCGATTTCTGGATTAAATGCATATACGAATGTGAACATCGGATGGTAGAGATAGAAAGAGGAGAGTTGGTCTGGTGTCCGGTATAAATTCAATACGGCCCGAGGGTCTCGCTTATATAAATTATACCCTCGGTAATAATGTTCAGATACATGTAATTATTAATTGGTATTTAACGCTGCCGCCGCCACCGCACTTCGTGATTAATTATTACACCCATCCTCATCCCATCCAATAACATGTGTAATGCGTTGTTCCGCGCTTTCTGATCATTTTGTTTTTGTTTCGTAATATCAAACCATAATTACATAGAGATATGTAAATACGCGGTAATTCGCAAATGCCGACTTTGATGATTTTTTTTTTTTAATTTCGTTGATGGTCAAACATTGAGGATAAACAGAATATATAACAATATAGAACATTTGCAATTTCGCAAATGTTTGGTTTGGCCCCAGCTTTGCCGCGACAAACAATAATAGTATTTACGTTTCAAAATCATGAAACATTTCATATTATATTTCATTCCAATCTCATATTCATTGTATTTCTATTTATTGATGTTTCCCCATTTACTTTACTAAATTAGCCTCTAATATCAAAACTAAAACACAATGTAACAACTATCAATACAAATAAAAAATATGATTTTTTTCCTACCTGAAATATATTATTCAATTGCAAAAGTAAAGTCGAGCTTTGATAAATATTATTATGTAATACGAAAAAAAAAATAAGTTTTTACGAGATAACACAAATAAAATTTCAATTGAACAATTGATAACAGAAATACTTCGCATAGAAAATAATTTTTAATGAAGCAAAGTCAAAATAAATTATCAAATTATTACACAAACTATTTTTTTATATACATAAATGGGCGTTTTTTTCTATCCTTACAAAATCCTGTGGTTTATATTTTATTATTTATAGTACAGTAAAACCTGTTTTTGTGCTGTAGATAGAGACCGCATAAAAGAAATCGCACAAAAAAATATTCGAAAATTTCATAAATTCTTACATATAACAAATAACTTTGTACAATACACTAGAGAAAATACGTCAAAGATTTAAGAAATACATAAGAATGTGGATCCAAATAAATTACAAATAGAAACATGTAAAATAAAACATTAAATTTTTACATTGTACATATAGAAAATTTTTCTAAATGCACATACATAATTCACCGCATCTTCTGTTAACGTGCATCTTCTTCTGATGAATAGGTTCAAAATCAACAAATAGAATCGTTTGAGCAGGTTGTAGATATGCACACTGATAGAAAACATTACAATGGTGCCAACGCCGTTGGAATTCATATACCGCATAAAAAAAATCGCATACAAAAGGAACGCACAAAGACAGGTTCTACTGTATACTAATTTAAATATATTTTCAAAGGAAGAGTAATTTGTAAGTATTCATAAAACATAAAGCAAATTTTCTTTTGCAATTTGGTTTATAACATAATTCATATTTTTTAAAATTGACTTAAAATTATTTTTTTTTTTCATAATATTAATTTTAAATGTAGTGTGTAATTTTAATTATTAGTTTATATCATTAATTATTTGCATCAAATTCTGTTTGATAATATAATTATAGTAAATGGACATCAAATATGTTTTGTGTAGTTACACGAAATTTGCAAATAAATTTAATAAATTGTTTATATACAAATAAATTGTTATATTGGCAAACCATCATTTATTAAATAACGGAATAAAATAATCATTTGAAATCAAATGAATGGAAATAACGTTAAGCCCCTGCAGCTATTATATTAAATTCAACATTCCACATAGTTGTCATCATTATTGTAATTCAATTTATGTACAATAATCAAACAACAATAAAATGTAATTATTTGTAAAGGAAATATAGTATGCAAAATGACTTTGAAGTTTATTAAACAATTATTTAAAAAAAAATCTGTTCTTTTTTATATAAATCTGAATTTTAATTTTTCCGACACCTGAAACTATCAATCCAGCATTCAATCGTCATAGAATCACTAAGTAATCCCATACACTACTCATTCACATCACCTTCACAACTTTACAAACACTCTTCCACCCACACATCATCTGCAAACAAAATTCACACACACAACAGGTGACAATTAAACATTATAAATACTATATAAAACTTCTCATCTGCAACTTTTTAACTATGTAAATTCATATTCACCTGCAAATTAACCTAAAATGTAAGCCTTTCTTTTTTTTTCTTTTTTTTTTAATTGTAACCTTCAAACTGCCGAAAAAGCTAAGACTTATAGGGACATGTACCTTTTAAATGATAAACAATGTAATATGTCTCAACCGAATAAATAACCTGAACATTCATTATGATTCAATATGATATAATGGGGATTCGGTTAACAAACATTTCAGACTGCGAACAAATCGGAAAACGAACACATTCGTGATTAACGTTTCTAACGCTTTTGTTGATATGAAGCTTAAACCGCTTCTTAAATCGATAATTGGTTAACGAGCAATTCGGGTAAAGACTGGATATTATCAGATACTTGGTAGTTTTTTTCTGGAGTTCCTCAAGGAATTATATTAGGACTAATTTACCATCAACAAAAATGCAATATAAATGATGGAGAAAAAAAAATAAACAAAAAAAAATAAATATGAGATGAGATTACAAAAATTTAAAGAAATTATTTTTAATATTCATAAAAGTAAATGCAAATGGAACGTACAAATAATTTCCATGTTTTAATTAAAGAAAAAAAAAAGTATAGCAGAAACTTTTCCTAGCTTTTAATTATAACAATAAAAGGAGGAGCGGCGAGCATGGAAAGAAAGGACAATAGATAAACATTGACATAGAGTTTCCCATTAAAGCTGTGAAGCGGGAGATGCAAAAGTTTTCCAATTAAATTAATTTAAACATTTAATTTCCAAGAGGATTCAGAAAGAAGAATGAAGTGAACATATATAGATAGATTTATAAATATATATATATTTCGTAAAACGCCGTTGGGAATAAATTCGGATATTTTAAGATTTTACGAGGGATATAATATATAAATTTAAAATAAGAAAAATCTCCTGGCAGCACTTGGAAAGCTGCTTTCAAGTTTTTTTTGGTACAGAAAAATAATTTGTTAAAAGACGCCTACAGGTGCTCATAAATTGGGGACTTTTTAGCAGGACAAACCCAGTGATTTATAATTTGTGGAGACTTCGTGTTGGAAAGGATTTACTAAATGCTTTTTCTTCGTGTTTTTATGTTTTATTTCTGTAAATCCATCTTAATAAATGCATTTCAAGGAACAAAGAACAATATTAATTATATATTTTTATTCATTATGATAATTAAATATATACTTATTCTTAGAAATGACTAAGCAATTTTTGTATATAATCCTTTCATACAAAAACTATCATTTTTCCTGCCATTACTTTGTAATAACTAGTTGAATAATTGTATAATTATTGCATTCGTTATGAGAAAAGATTAAGTGAGATTTGTTGCTGTAAGTTAATATTTGCTTGAATTTCAATATTATACTAAGAAGTAAATTATATAAGTTAAGTGAAGATATGTATGAATGGAAATAATTAAAAATTACGTATTTAATTCAAGGCGTAATTACGTGCAAGGATTGAAGCGAGTGAATGCGAGCGTGTACCTTCAGAATCCATATAGGCATACCAAGTTTATTAAAGGTAAATAACTAAACGCTTAATTAATGCGCGCGGAATTCCGTCGCAAAGAGGAAGTATTCATAGCTAATTAGATTTCCTTCCGTTCCGTTCCACTCGAGGTGTGTGCATATTACATTTTTGTTTACCCATCTTGGGGATGTTCAGTGTTTGTGGACGCGTGAGAGGGATGAACGAGAGTGACAGAGAGAGAAAGGTAGCATCCATAAATTCAACGCAACACAAAGCATAACATTAAGATGCGGGATAAGTATGATTGTGATGCGTAATCTTGAAACAAAGCGGCTACGTGAGATGATCTCCTCCAGACTGATGATGAACACGAGGGGTTGCTTAAATGACCTACCCCCGAAGCGAACTAATTTCGGGACGAGAAGTTCGTTACATTTGTCAGAGGCAAAAAGGGAGATATAGACAACGAAATAAAGAAAGGGAGAGAGATTCGTATAGTATTTGTATAAATATAAAGGACTCCATATTTATATTGGGAATTCATGGAGGAAGTAGAAATGTATGCACATACATTCCAGTCGCAATGTGTATGCATACGTAGTTTGGGGGAAAAATCCGAAATAAAATTTTCATCCGAAGCGTGCGCGTAGTACTACTACAGCTCACAAGCCGAGGATTTATCCTTGCAAGGATTCACGTTTTTGTGTATACGTATGGCGGCGAGGTAATAAACGAACCTACGTGCTTTGTATGGGCCCCGAATATTCTTACCAAAAAATTATATTTTTTTTTTATTATTTCGCAGCTTATGTACAATATCCATCCTTCGTCCTTCACAAGGATGCGAGTAGACATAGGGGGAGATCCTCGCGGGCGGCCCGCAATCGTTCATTTAAGTTTCGCCGCATATTTTTCATCCAGCATAATATATCTTCCGCAATTTCGCGTCGGCGAAAATTGCGAAGTTTAAAATAAAGTGTTCAAATTTTTAAATAATTCATCTCGGCTGTTGTAGCATCCTCCATTACTTTTGATCGCCTCCCGACAACGGCACACGCCGGACTATAAACTTAACTAAACGTCCCTCGGCGTCTCCCATTCACATCATCAACCTGTTTATAATTCATTTAATCATATTTTGTTTTGTTCACTCAGTTTCCTGATACTTCAAATTTTAATTTATCCACTTCTTTTCAACAGTAATTATCCACTTACAACCCTTGTCGTAAGAAGTAAATATGAGTAAATTAGTGAATGTGTGGGCCCGACACAATTTTTTATTTGGAAGACTCAGGCAAATTTGAAAGCAAGGGCCCTTTATATTTGATTTTTGGACACTAGAAAAACTTTTTGTCAAGTGACGATAAATAAAAAAAAACTTCTCTTTTACATTCTACTTGTCCTTTGAAATTACCTTAGCTAGTGGGCCCATGTGTACTGCAGCCCGTTTACATATCAATAACAATAATCTTAAACTTCTCAATCATCTTTCATGATATTTATAAATTATTTAAAGATATTTCATAGAATCTTATAGTATTAACTATTATTCTTAAACCAGTTTTTAACCGTAAAAAGTAAATATGAGCCAGAGTGCGAGCAAAGTTAATTAGTGAATGTGTGGGCCCTACACAAATTTTTATGTGGAGGACTTAAGCAAATTTGAAAGCGAGGGCCCTTTATATTTGATTTTTGGACACTAGATTTTTTTTTTGTCTTACTTGTCAAGTGATAAATAAAATAGAACTTGTCTTTTACACTCCACTTATCCTTTGAAATTACATTAGCTAGTAGGACCATGTGTACTGCAGCCCGTTTACATACTAGTAACAATAATCTTAGACTCCTCAATCATCTTTCATGATGTTTTCAAATTATTTAAAGATATTTCATAGAATCTTAAAGTATTCATTTATAATGTTGGAAAAAATTGATATGGGAAATTTCCTAAAATAAAATCTGCTTCATTAAAAGCACTTGCGATTAAATGGAAAATGTTTCCAGAATTTGTAATACTTTTCGTAATTAATTTAGTATGCAACACGGTTGTTGCACGGACAGAACAAGAGTAGGCATAAATATTTAATTAGTTGTGGAATAAAATTTTGTTGGGTTTCTGAATAAGTAATCGCAGCAAAAGGTTAAAAGGGTCGTTTCGAAGGAAATTCGATGTTTCACTTCAATGATCCATTTTTAATTCAAAGCCACACATCCTTGTGGTACTTGCTGGAAATGTCTTAACCACTAGACTGTATTTATATAGTACAAGGAATCAATGAGGCGAGACTTTAATGCTTGGCAATTGATCATTTTAACTGCAGGATATCTATCAACTATGACATAGTAAGTAATGGATGTGGATAATAACTTTAGAGTAATTCTTGGGGTTGTTTATAAAGTTTACTACTTTGTTTTATGGTGTCTTGTGTAGAAGGTTGATATTTAAACTCAGTAATTTGAGCAATTAGCATTGAAATCATTAAACTTTTATGCTCAACGATTGGAAGGAGAGAAGGCGGAAGGACCTTATTAGAAGATTTCTCGAGTGGGTAGACTCTGAGACCCCCCGGAGGCAACATTGTTCCAGCAGAAAAACTGGGTGAATGGGAATCAAATTATCAATTACACCCTTTTTTCTCCAGGCAATTGTTTCCCCGCTCCCCTTTATTTTGCCGGAGAACAATCATAAAATCATGACAGCGGAATTTTGCACAGCTCCGGCCTGGGGGCGGCGAGGACAAAAAAAAATTGAGTCGAGCAGAATGAGAATGGAAAGGACACGAAAGGCAGAGCTGGAGACAGAAATATATAGGATAGAAAACCGAAGGAAGCAAAGGGAGTCCCTTCTTCCTTGTCAATTTCCTGCAGGGCCGTGTTCGAGAATTGGCCGCGACACGAAAGAGTAATCCTTACATTTTATCGCGGAAACGGAGAACCACCCCTCTCCCATCTCCTCTGTTTCCATTCAATTTTCCACCCCCGAATCGAACGACATTCTGCAAACGTTTCAATATTGCATCGGAAACAATAATTATCGTCTGGTAAACACACATAATACCCGAAGTGATTGTTTTCTCGTATTCTTTTTTTGCGGTAGGCCCCAAAGGAATCCTGCGGAGGGGTGAGTTGTTAATTAAGAAAATTAATCAGCGCCCTAACTAAATTGCAATGTTTAGAGAGTAGACCGCCCATGAGAATCTGCATTGAAGATTCCGCCCGGCGGGGATTTGGGCACCATAACCTTAATTAAAATTTACATTTTAGCATTTTGCACATTGCAAAAAAAAATAATGTAGGGGAGAAAAGAGAGTCGAAGAATTAAGGAAGAAATTATATTCAAGACTTCCCAACGCTCTTGCAAATTGCGGAGAAACAAAGCGTTAATTAATTAAATAAGATAACCAATTAAAGTGAAACAAAAACTATTGCATAATCTCATTACGTATCTTCCTTTTAGAATAGCTAAAAAAATATTTCATATTATTACTAACTTAACAAAACAAAAAAAATATATTTTTGTCATAATTTTTACCAATATTATAAAATATAGTAAAGTAAAAACTTAAAGTTCAATAAATAATGAAATATTTCACACTAAATTTATAAATTAGTGTCAGTATTTGTCCAAAAATTTCCATTTACCTATAGGAAATTTGTATTATGTATGAAAAGTATATGGTTTTTATGTGAAATGTAAAATATTGTTTGGGTGACGTAAAAAGCAACTAACATAGTGTAAATTATATTATTTTTTAAGGAGACATGACTTCTAGTTTACAAAGTGTTTAACTGAGAAGCATGCGGAATTCAGTAATTGGGTTCAAGCAAGCAACTTGGACATATATTGAACAACTACTGCGTTTCAAAACTTCATCATTCTCTTTAACGCCTATATATTATACAACACACGTCTATTTGATCTCTTATGCACTGATTTTATTGACTATTAATTAAATGAAATTACCTACAAATTTCCAAAGTTTCCAGCAGAGTTACAACTTCATGTTTTACAATATAATTTCTGTTTTGATTTTATTACTATTAATTTAATAAAATGTCCTTTAATTTACGTAGTATACTGCTATCAAATATTTTTGTTCTTGCAACTTCAATCAATCTTTCGATGATCTTAAATTCATACTTTCTTGAAACATTGATTGGCGTTCAGTAGGTACTTGACATATGACAGTTAAGCAACGGATTTTGGTGTATGACAAACCGGGACAAATGGAATATTATGATAGTAGAACGAATAGGCTTTATAAGTTGAATACTTATAGAAAGTTTAATGGTGTAGTTCAAACGTATTAGGAATACATTTTTTTTTCCTGTAAAATTTATGAGTTCAAGCGACTGAAATATAAAATATTTCGTTAGCGTCGTCATGTGATTTAGCGAGGTTCAGACTATAAAAAAAGTTTTGTTCGTTGGAACGTACATGAGAATAATAGGAAATGTAAAGCTAATTATATTTAGACTGGGACTGAAATTGAAAATGTTGTGCATGGAGCTTCGTTGTTTGCGGCTTTGGGGCAATGCATTCAGCTGTCATGCAGTGCAGCAGCCACGTCCAGTGGAATCTGCATGAAAGAAAGAAAAAACAACAACAACAACAAATCCCACAGTAAGTGACTTAGTAAACATTAAATGTGCGGAAAAATATTAATATAGCTGGAGGGACGATGCAGTTTAGCCTCTAGAACACAGCATGCAACGTGGCAGATGAGGAAACGGGTAGAAACGGAAGGGCGGAAAAAGTTTTGCAGTAGTATATTTTACATATTCATCGCGTCTCCGGGCAGAGTAGAGAGAGAGATAGAGAAAAAGAGACACATTCCATCCCATGAATAAATATCACTTCCGTTTTCACTTTCATTTTTCATTTGCGCCCTCCGTGTTCCGTTCCCGTTTTGCAATTGGCAGATATTAATGCTAGCCCGTCCCACATTCCGGAACAAAAGGATTCCGAAACACACATATCCAAACTAGGTTGGGTTCCATCCCAACATCTTTTTTTTTTTGTATATATCCCTTCGTTCTTCCCTGCATCCACGAACCATCAATTTCAAAAGATTTCATCTGCGCCGTTCCGGAATTCGCCGAAAACTATCATTCCAGAGGCAAGGCATCCCGCAGTATACGAAAAAATGTATATTTCAAGTGAGATATTAAGACAGTAAAAATTTCCGGGAAAGAATGTGCTATATACTCTAGCAATGTATTTAGGAAATTGCCTTTCACCAGAAATTACATTTTTTTGTTCGAAACCATTCTCTAAAAGCCGCTCATGAATAGTTCAGCTATTTAATTACAGTTTGCCAACTATTTATAAGACTGCACAAAAAGAATTCTCGTAAATATTACAACCTTACAATGGATTCGCTTTATCTTGAGCTATTCAAGAAATGCAAAAGTAGGAATTCCTTCAGATTTATAGTTTGAGGAAAATCGTTAATGCAAATTTTATTAATTACATGTTCATTATGAAATAATTATAATTTGGTATTCCAGTCACATTTCGCATCTACTCTAATAATTCGCGATCGTTAATTATTTAATGAATCCTTAATGGAAATCCCTGTGCATCTCGAGATGAGCTCTTCCTGTACGACGGTTCATAATTATTTGTTATTCCACGTGCGGCAACCTAAGTGCTTTTTAATATTACCCGCATTCGGTTAGGAACTGAGGAATCCACCCCTCCATTCCTCGCAACTTATCTCATCAGATCCAACTTCCCCCTATACATCCGAAATTGCTGCGGAAACATTTAAATATTTCGTTGATACGCTTAGGCATGTGCTTCAAAGATCGCCGAGTGCATTACAAGTTTCCATGGCACTGATGCTCAGGTGAGGATTATGTGGAATAGCATGATGAAATTTACATTTACAAACATTTCAAATTAAGTCTCTACCTAACATATATTAACAGAAGGAGCTTACAGAGTGTCGTTATTTGATACCTTCGCTGTGTAGCATTCATTTATAAAATATACCATTATTACTTTCAATACATATAATAAGGGTAGTTATTACGCATTTTTGGAGTGACCTTATATCAGCAATTTCCATAAGCAATCACATTTTTGTGTCTCAAACACTTATATTAGTGTTGAAAAAAAGTTATTTAAAAATTATGTATTATTTTGTTTACCTGAAGACATGGTCTACTTTCAGTTTCATCAAGAATATTAGTATGTATTCTATTATATAACAGAAGTATGTTAATAGTTCAGAAGATGTTTGCCAAGTTTCGTTTAAACCGAAGCTAAACTTGGAAGACGGAAATAATGTCTTTAAAGAAATGTATCCAAATTTAGTAATATATATATATCTGTTTGAGTTGAAGAGAGTTAAAAAATAACATAAATATAGCTAAAAGTATCAGAACAGCATATTTCCATAAATGCTTTTTTCTCTTCTTAATATTTAGTGATGGTAATAACTTTGGGAAAGAAAATTTTGTGGTTGCTTGTAAAAAGATTGAGGCGAGGATTACATTTTGGAGATGCATAATTTGATTGTGGCCGATGTTTTACGACTTTCGAAGTAGTTAGAAACAAAAGAAAGAAAATCTAATTTCTGTAACATGAAAATATGCTCGCTTCGTAATAGAGCAAACTTTTGCGAATGTATTTTTTTTTTGTAACTGTAATTTTATATATATATATAGATATATATTCCGGCCTTGAAGGAGGGAGCAGAAGCAGATCTAGTTCGGGATTAAGGAGGGCGATGGCGGAGGAGCAGCAACATGCGATCGTAACTCTCGAGGCACGACCGGAGGAGATTGTGTCATCATATTTAACGGTTGCACCTAATAAACTAGCAGATAGGGCGAGATTCGGGCTTGCACACCCAACCCTATCAGAAAAAAAAAAGATTGGTGGGATGGGTGAGATAGCCGAAAAAGTAATAATTTGATGGATAGATGAAGAGTAAGGTGGCGGAAAGAGGATGAGGCTGCTCCCCTTTCCAATTATTGTGGCGAGCTGAGGTAAGCTCCCTTAATCGCTACAAATAATGTTAAAGGGAAGAAGGAAAGGCCTGTCTCTAGATCCTTTGGTACACATACATACATACACACATTCGTAGCGAACCGTGCGATGGATATTCTCCCATTCTATTCAATGCGCCAAACAAAAGATGATATATGAACTCCGGAGGAACTCTGCGGACTGAGCCTTGTGGACCAAAGCTCATTACAACCCGATGAGATATACGTTGTAATTAATTTCCAAGCGGCGCCAAATTAATCCAAGCTTTTTTGGCACAACCGCAAAACACGTCCATCCTCTTCCTCCCCCATCAACCCGCAAAACCCACAGTCCAAAGGCTAACCAAAAACAAATCCATTCATTTCAACCCAATATTATTCATATTTATTGCAATTTACAGAATAATATTCTAATCGAATTATATACTAGAATGCAACTTATAAAACCAAAACTCATAAGAAATCATGGTTAATATTTATACAAAAGAAAATTTCCATTAAATATAAATTTCATAAAATTTGTAATTAATTAAAAAAAAAATACTTTTCCAGTATAAGTAAATAAAAAAAACGTATAAATTATAAATTTCTAACATATATTCATAAATCGTCAAAGTTTGCAATAAATATAGTGAATCAAAAAATAGTTCATATCTTAAGTATAGGTTATGTGACGTTTCGAAAGTTTACAACTGCTGTAAAATCGGGTCTAAATATATGGAAAACACGAAACAAATTGCAAAACAAGACCGAGCATTCATCTGAAAGCACCGTACCTAGAAAACAAATACATGATATGTGTGAGACTGAAAATATTTGCAAGTCGCAACATGCCATTGATATAGGAATATTTAAAACGCGAACGGCTGCAACAACGTCAGGCGAAGTTGAGAGTTATTCCGGAGCGTTCCGAATCCTCAACATGTAAATACTATTCATAGACTCTTGCGTTTCCGTGTTTTGCAGTTTTCATTACAACAAAGTTTCCATGCGAGTTTTATGAACATGTCAACAATTGCACATTATTTATTACGTGTTGCTCGATTCGTACTTGTATGTGTGTGTGTTCATTAAAGAACCAAGCAATGCCAAATAACGAATATATTATATATTGATCTAATTAGCCGAAACTGGCGCACCAACCTAGCGTAACCTTTGCTGTTGCGTAATCCATTCGGCTGTAATGAATTTAAATCAATCTGCTTAGGTCTTAAATATGCAACGAGAGGCAAATGTTGCGAGAGTCAATAATAACAATAATGCGGAGGCTGCGCGTGTCCATAAACAGGTTTACGATTCGAATCCTGAATGAAGTTATTTATTAAGGAGTTAAGGAAGATATTGGCCCTGAGGTGGGAACATAAAAATGACGATTGGAACATAAAAATCGGTCGTTTGATATCGCACTTTTAGCGGTCAGCAGCAGCGTCTCAAGAATATGCCCACGGATTGGGCTTTTATGGGCCCCATCGACGTACCTGATTTACGTCACGTTATTACAGGACGGGAATAAAGCATATTTATATCCGAAATGGTTAATCTCTACTCCACGAAGATGGCGAAACAAAGTAGGTATTAAAGGAATGATCATGATTGAAGAGTGGGCTAAAAATAATTTTAGTTTTCTATGAGGGCTTGATGATTAATTTTAAGAGGATTAGGTAACGAGGTTCACGAGCGAACTGCATTAAATGGCATTAATACAAAAGGCTTGGATTACGCGCGATGCAGCGGCAAAGTGGATTAATTAGGGTACCGAAATAAAGGAAACAAGTCGCGCAAAAATGAATCCTCTGGCAAGCTCGGCGGGTCTTACGTAAACGTATATAATTTTACTTGATTGAATTAGTCTGAAGGAACGGGCTGCAGCGTAAAGAGATAGAGGGCTTTTTGCAATGTTTTTAATCCTGCGGAATAGCGGGGCTTGAATAAGGAGTGGGAATGAAGGATTAGGTATCCGCGCAAACATCAAGCTGCCGACTATCAAAGGGCTCTGATTACACGCTGGTTTCCAGCAAATGCACCGAAATCGCTGACCGTGACTGCCGCAGCCACAGCCGCCCTCCGACCCCACTGGTTTTAACCTAGGTGGACGTTATGCATAACAAAGGACTAACATTGCAACTGTTACAAACCCAAAAGCAACCTCTTTAATTTGCACAAATCGATATAGCACAGCCTCTCTTACACTTCCTACCAACACCACCCATCACACGATACTTTCAACCAAAAGATGTTTATACAGGCGTATTTCCGGTCAGGCTATTATGCGACCGCACAATTTCCGGTTACCCGCATGCATACTTACCCCAAAGATGAGAAAAAATAACCTCAGGTTTTATCATGTGAGTGTGTGTATACTTGCGCACGTCTCGTGAATATTTGAAGAAGACTGCTCTCCCGATGGCAACAACTTCTTTGCCACCTCAAACCCTACACTCCAACCGCTCCCAAATGTTATTTGCTTTATGCCTTCCGTTTTTATCACCTCCCGACATCACATTATCAACGTTTATCAACATTCACATCAAACATCCATACGTTTATAAATAAATTACATTAAAATCTTCATATAATACGCACATGTATACAAAAACGCATATTCGTATATAATACGTAGAACTTTTGAAGGTTATATTTTAAATAAATTATATTACATTCTTCAATGTAATGCGTATTCGTATATAATGCGCATGCTTAATTTATCTAGATAAAATTCGTATATAATACTTTTCAATGTCAATTCGTCAATAGATAATTTAAAAAAAACAAAGGCATAATATAATTGCATAATTGTTTTAATAGTACAATATTATTTTATTTTGTACTGGAGTATTTATGCGGGAGAAAAATTGCTGCGTATTATAGTCCATAATAAATAAACATTTTGCAACGTTAAAACGCAATTCATTGAAATGCTTTTTAATTGTACGTCTGCTTTTAGCGCCCTAAAGTAAAATAGTTGTTGATCAATTCATTCAATTATCCATCAAAATTGAATGATACTGAAATAATCTATTAATAAATTACATTTAGGGCATAATTGCCACCATTATCTGGATGTATTTACTGCTGCGCTAATACCGGAAGCGCAATTATATTCTTGTTTTTCTTTCTCGCTTTTTAACATTTTCCCTCGTTTATTTTTGCACGCAATTACACGGGATTATATATTTTTTTTATGTTTATTTCAACGGAATATCGTAAATTTAATTGTTTTGTTCAATATTATAATTGCATTAATTTGTAATTGAATTCGTCTGCCAATATTTATAATTACGCTTTTTCGTTTCCGATTTACGACGCTAATTACATTCCGTTGTGATTTCAACAGTATTTTGAAATGAAATGTAATAATTTTTCCAATTATTATTATTAATTTATTTTACAGCAAAACTAAAAATGATCTCATTGTTTTTGTTTCGTATATGGTACATAATACTATAATCTCGTTTTGTAAACAGAATAAAGCGTATTCAGTAAATCCGCTTTGGAAGTTAATATTGCATGGCGTAGGTTTCCAATGAATCGCTGAAGCTGGGAAACTGAAAAGTTCCTAAATCGCCCTATTTATTAGTTAAATTTAAAAAACAACTGTTTATGAATGAACTTGTATAATTTGCGTACACAAACCAAAATTCACCTTGTTTGCTAATACGAATTTATTGAACTTCTACTGTTGTATTTACATCGTAAAGCTTTCATTCAAAACTCAATAATATAATAATTGTTTTACATGTGTTTACAAGTGGCTTTGTTTTAAATAGTTTTCTCATGTTTAAAATACACAAAAACTTTTTTAATTATATTTTTTTTAATTGTAAATTGAAAACTGGTATTTTTCAAAATAAATTCTATTATTGATGAGAATTCGGAAAATTAAATTTACATTCACATTTGAGATACTTTTATAAATTAACATATTTTTTATAAAATTCTGTAATATGTAAAATGAAAACCGATATTTTTTAAAATAAACACAATGACTTTTGAGATATTTTTGATGAAAATTAATTACACAGCGATTTTGAAGTTATTAAAAAAAATGACAACTTAAATTAAATATTTATATTGAAAGTAATTTAAAAAAATAATGGATTAAGAAATATCAAAACCATAATATTATCTGAATGTTTTTTTTATGTTAATGTAGTGGATAGTTCATTAGCAATTAATTTATACCACGTAATGTATCCAGATTTGGCTATTCTAGCGAGTAAACACCTAATACCGCCCAATTAACATTATATTATAATATTATGTAATGCCTGTAATTAAGCCATGTAGTGACATGACGTGACTCTCCAACGGATCAAATTGCGTAGGCTGAGCTGCCGCAGTGTCTCAAGTGTACAAACTAATTAATGTAAATTTCAACTGTGTCTGCTATAAAAATGATTTATCCTTTATTACAATCGGCAATTGCAGTTTGGGACGGTAGATTTGGGGTAAGATTGGCGGTAATAAGTTACAGAAATGGAACTGAAGGGGAAGATATTTTACTTTTTGAAAATCACTCCGATGTCTCCATTTTATCTCCAACCATTGTAGCCGCCTCCAGCTCAAATATCGCAGCTTCCGATCACCGGGGCCAGTTTGGTCGAAAACGCTCCAAGAATCCTTAATCAGGACTTCTATCCTTAAATGAACTCCAAACGGGGGAAGCAAGCCTCGAGCGGGAAAAGTGCACGAAGGATAATCAAGTTAATATAAGTTTCATATTTCCACACGAATATTCCTTATATGTGTTTATATAGATATATAGATTGGTATATAGGATGTGTATATAGAATATATATATATAGACGATTTCCCGCGGTAATTGGAAACTGGGAATACATTTTCACTTCGAAAACTCCCACGCCCTAACAAATAACTGCTATATTCAGCCACGAAACCGATCGAACTTTCGTCCTTAGCACACATATAGAAGAGATAGGACCACCCGTTCATATCTACAAGCATACACACATCGAATGCGTATCTTCTTAGATCCCGAATATTTATGATGTTTGGATTTAAATCTTTTTATGTCGTGGCCCCCCACAAAAACATCCATTTTCCTCAGGCGCATAACAGAATAACAAATTATCGTGATTTATACAGAGTGAACCGGAGAAATATCTTCGGCGTCACGTCAAACGGATGACTATTGGATCAACAGTTCAATCATCATCTCGCAACAACCAGAAACACATTTATCGTGCATACGTTGGTGGAGTTACAGCAAACAAACTACGCTACGTACTTAGAATACATGTTTTCAGTGGATTGACGGATGCAAGGAAGTCGTACCTGAAACAAACAAAAAAATACTGTTTTAGTATATCGTATCAACATGAATTTATCGGTTTTTTCTTTAAACCGGTTATAAAAGTTTTATATTTAAACAAATTTCCTATGAAAAAAATCATATTTTCTATATTTGAGGCAATCAATCAAGAATCAAATAATTTGATCCTCTGAACAAAGTTTAGTAGCAGTTGTAATAAAGGTAAGTAATTGACAAAATATAATTTTTTGATTGGTTTTGTATGAAGATTATTTTTTTGTCAAAAGTTAAAAGAATAACTTTAAAAATTCTACTAAAATTTGTTTTACAAAAAAGGTTCGAAAATCGTTTTTTTAAATTAAAAAAATACCGGTTTAAAGTATAAAAATTATTAATTAAACTATAAAATTTTTCTAATTTAATTAATTTTATTTAGTTTTAAAATAAACCCTAGTATCAAGGAGAATTATAAAAGGAATTAAACATGTAATCAATTATGATTTGTGAAACAACGGTTTTTTTTAAATTCAAAACCGGTTTTTTTTGTGAATATAAATTGATTTTTTTTTTGTAAACAATATAAATTGAAAACCGGTTTTTTTTGTAAATAAACCCTAGCACCAATGAGAATTAGAAAAAAATTAATTAAACAAGTAATCAATAATGGTTTGTGAAAGAACCGGGCTATAAACTATATAAATAATAGTACAAAAGCGAAGCCTATTAATGGGTATTGTGTTTGCTTTTCGCCGATATTCGCTGCCCAAATACATATTATATCATACATATACATATGTGTGCGGCTTGTTCCGGTTCCATTTAAATGCGAGATCTGGGCTGCATTATTCATGCACACAAATAGGCAGGTCGAAAATGCACACCCTGTGAAGCCCATAACACCTTCCCCTATACAAACCATAAAAGTAGATTTATGTCTTGCCAAAAAAAAATGGACCAACAAAAAGTAAAATACCATTAATAACATAACACACTCATACACAATCCGACATGATTTTAATAAGCCCTTGTGTCTTTGCTAATACAAGTTAAATAGAATTTCCATTAGGTAAGTTCGCAAAGTTGTTATTATTTGTGTGCAAAGATGTTTATAATCGTGTGTATCTAGTCGCAGTTTCCATTTCCAAGTTATTACTGAAGTCATGGATCATTAAACTTGTAGCGAGTTCGTGTCGCATGCAATGGAAGGACGTGCGGCAGGCAAGTTCGAGAAAACCTGCAGACTAGTTAAGAAAACTCACTTACTCTTGCTCACCCCGTATTCTTCCTACCCGTTACATGATCACTCTTTTTTTTTGCTTCTTGTACCTTTCCCATATCCTGCACCCATCCGTTACCGAATAAGCGCGAAGCTAATCTAGAAACTAATCCAACTAAAATTAGCAATCTCAAGCTTGTTCCCAGCGCATCCACCATTTCATCCATTAAATATAACTTTTTTTTCTATATTAAGTTTCATCGTCAGTTATAAAAGTTATATTTTAAAATTAGTTTCTACAAATAGATAATTTAATTATAATTACGTAAATTTATAGAATACCAAATATTTCATTATTATCTCCTATTATTTCATAAATTACGATATTAATTTTCATTAATATTTTAATGAAACGCACATATAAATTAATCTATTAATAATTTTAATATTGTTTATTGTAATAGTATACAAAATAATACAAAAGTATGCAAATATTTTGTTGATACTTCCAGGATATTTAAAAAAAGATGTTCCGATGTGTTTTCGGTTATAATTTTTCTATCTTAATTATCCCCGAAAACACATCGGAACTTCTTTTTTTTTAATATCCTGGAAGTATTTTTGTTAATATAACATAACTATAAGATTTAAATAAATTAAGAAACATTTCAATATGTATTCAACGATAATAAAGAATGGGAACGGTTTTGTTTTTAAACACTGTATCTGTAAGATTTATATAAATATTTTTACTTAATACTTTCAGGATATTTTAAAAAGAGACGTTATGATGTGTCTTCAAGGATAATGAGAAAGGAAAGTAACGTTTTTGAAGTAAGTGATTTTAACTGTAAGATTTTGATAAATAAATTTACTGAATACTTCCAGGATCTTTTCAAAAGAGACATTTCGTTGTATTTTCAAGGTCAATAAGTTACTCAAGTTACACGGTTTCTTACGCTGTTGAGCAAACTTTCGTGTATTTATATTATTATATTTTTCGATATACGCGATTTTCAACTTACACTGAAACATTTGGAACTAATTATCTGCGCAAGTCGAGGATTTAATGTATTTTAAAAAGAGATATTCTATATGAGAAAATAGATTGTTTGATTCTTTCTAAAGTCAGAGGTTGAAAAAGGGTACTGGGTTTTTAAAATCGTTTATTCCGCTCGCGAAGGGATATAATCCAAACAATAAAGTACGTGAGTGTCTGAGATCACTGCGGCCAAGTTGCGGTATAAAATTCAGTAGAGGGTAGATCATTTTAGGGGGTGGTTGATCGCGGATTATCCAAAATAAAACCGGTTGCTCGCCAATCATCAAATCCGCCGGAAGAGCGACCGTGCGACATCAAGGGTACTAAAACTCCGAAGGGCCGGACAATTAAATATTTTCAAAAAAAAAAATAGGGCAATCGTAGGGACTACTCGGATGTTTATTTATTTGTGTTCTTCCGCACATATATCCACCCTTTGCGTTTTGTTGTCGCGACATGCACCTACCTGTATCCACACAGTGGAGAGACCACTGCTATTTATTTTCCAACCCCTACAACGGTAAACCACACAAATAGCGATGCGTTTTTCCCCCGGTGTAGACGGGGGGTTGGAAAAAACATATAAAACGAATCCGAGCGGAGCGGAACAGTGAAATGGACAAGCGTGTCATGGATTAGATTAATAATAAACGGGTAAAAAAAGCATTTCCCTCCTATTGTTAGCTGGTCGAACCGAGACGGCAGAAAAAAATAACAATTGTTTTGGGGATTTACCCCATTATATATACTTTTTTACACGAACGAAATTCATACATATTCTTTTTTTGTTTAGTAGGTTCGCTTTTTTTCGGTACAAATTGATTTATTCAATTTGCTGCTGCATCGAATTTCACAAAACCATTAGTAATTTATAAGCTTATATTAGGTCCAAATATGTATAGATTAGGTTAGATTTTGATAATTTAGGTCAAATTAAATTTTGATAGAATACATTAGTTTTTGATAAGTAACATTAAGTTTTGGTAGGTTAGATTAATTTAAATTAAGTTTTATATGAAGAGAAGTAGCATAGAACTTTGAGAAACATTGATTCAAGATCAGAATTATACTAGAATGATGTCAAAATTTGTGGGTTAAGTGACGTATTAAGCGTTCACTAAGGTAGAGAGACACATATAGCACACATTGTTTAGTCAGTAGTAGTCTCAGTTGGAGAACTTCCAATGATGAACCTATCATAGGATCAATTTTCAAATACTACAATGATACTTGTATAAGATGCAGTAGAAATGATTCAAATTCAAAAGTAATTGTAGTAGTCACAAACAAACTATAGTAAATATACTAAATATAGTAAATATACAGTAAATAATTACAAACTGTATTAATTTATACATGTTTGCAAAAATGTTTCAATGAAATATCTTTAATACTTATTATTGTTTTTCGTTTATCGTTTCGCTTTTTGGATACAAATTTTTTGATTCGACTGTGCTTCAAGCTGTATCGAATTTCCCAAACCATTAAGGAAGCTGCTTAAGCTATTTACATTTATTCCGGAGAGGGATCAAATGCTCGAAGAAGAAAAAAAAATCCTATCCTCTCAGGTGGTTTCCTCTTTACCTTGCCCGGTTATTTTTTTTATATTTCTCTTTCGTTCGCAACGCAAATACGTTTTCTCTCTCCCCCTCAGATGTGTTTGCACTTTGAGCTTGTGGAAGGTGTTTAGAGTGAAGGGAGACAGACCGAGAATCTCTTCTCCGTCGGCGACATTTACAATGGTAATGAGGACGTGGGGGAGAGAACGGAGATGACGTGAATCGCGCGTATCCGCAGGGTGTTTAAAGAAAAATAAAGGAGAAACCCACCCTTTTGTCGGAGGACTCGGGGGGGCGCTCGTGCTCGCCTCGGTTTTTCAATGAAACCAGGGATTTTTCCGCGTCACCGGAAAAATCGGAAGACGGTTATTAATTCCCTCCGTTGACTGGCTAAAATAATACATCACAATCCCTTTTCTACAAAACCACACCCCATACCATATCCCATCCCATCCTCGCAGGATCCGAAGCTTTTATGTGACAGTAAAATATCGTTGCGGTCCTCGCGCGTACACACATTCATCATATAGTACATACTTTAATTCCCCTATGATAAATACCTTATCCATGCAGAAACTGGATCAAGGATGTACAATTTTCTCATGCGCTTTCACTTTTCTTCAGGTCCTCGATAAATCCCAGCTAAACTGTTAACGACGTTAAGTATATTTTCGAGGTCTCGCATGGTGCGAATTATACCGAAGCTATTATTAGCACGATCTCATTGTGAGGGTTCGGTCGAATCGCAGGAAAAAGCGTACACCCTCACCGACGGGGGATGAAAAAAAATGAAGAGGAGAGAGAGAGAGAGCAAAAAATACGAAGAAGTAATAATAACACATATCAAGAACACTTCCATCAGAAAGCTCTTTCATAGAGAATTTTCGCTCCATTCGAGTGTTCGTTAAGAGACGAAGAAAGGGAATAAACGAAAACTATTGTGCTTTGCCTCCACAACAAAGAGGTTCGTAAAATATTATTACTATTCTCTATTTTTTTCTCCTTATAAAATAAACAAGAATTCAATCAAAATATATTAATTTTCTTATAATGTAACTGTCATATAAATCTTATATTTATTTATTTTTAAGGAAATTTTATAATTGTAGCAATATAATAAATATTTATTAATAATAAAATTCTCATTTTAATAAAAAAATATTGTTTTATTAATATCTTTTATATTTTGCATGAATCCAAGCATATTCAGTTTAAAATATAGGTCAAGCTGTAACCTTGCAAATAACGCAGTATTAAGGACTTATAAAGATCTCGTTATGAAGATACTCATGGGCAACGTTAATCCCATAATTAACCAAATGTGCTACTACATTAATATTTCATAACTTGGCTCATTTCTAATTACAAATTACTACAAAATATTTGCCAATTTAATGGTTCTAGCGAAATAATGGTGTTACATCATTGTCCTGAATGAAAAATAGCAATTAAAATTGATGTGCCATAATACTTTATAGGAGTTTATAGATTGAAGTTTGATGGAATTGCAGGAAAAGGTCTATAAAAATGATGTAGTTTCAATGTAATAGACCTCAAAAACGTCGCTCGTGTTCGTTCGATCTTCACATAAAAACGTTGCATTTACTATGTGAAAAAAAGATATTTGAAAAATTTGATGTATTTTCTAAAATTACAAAAAAAATATTACATAATAATATAAGGTGATGAAGTAAAAGGTAAAATTATAATTATTAGTTTGCATCAAATAGATTTTTTTAACTTAGTATGGTTTTAGTATTAAATCACAAATTACAAAACAATCTTACACATATTATATAAGATGACAGCTCTGCATTAAATGGTATATTTTAATAAAATAAAGTTACCTTGGTAACATGTTACATAAATTAATTTACAATTTATCTTTCAGCGAAAATTGTAACTATAAAATAAAAAATAAATGTTAGAATATTCATCTTCATTTATTATTCAAGAAATATATAAAGTTATAAAAACATGTCTTCATTTGTTATTTAAATGGAAATGTAACAGAGAATAATTTATGTGTAAAAACAAGCTTATAAATACTTGTATCGAATAACATACAATCGATAAATATTGGTGTAACGGCATGATCCTTTTTTCTTTTATTAAATACAACTCGAATTGCGTCGATAAATCAAACTGAAGTTTGTCACTATTAGAAAACTTCCGCTTCGTGGGGTAACTTGGTATACATATAAGAAAAGAAGAAAACTAATCCTGTTACACAGCTTGTCAGATCGTTGAGCGCAATTGATTGGCTTTTATATCAAATACCTAATTTGATTAAACATTTCTATATAAAACAAGATTTATATTATTACAAATACACAAATTTCATCAGTTTTATTGATTTAATATGTATAATTAATAATATGTTACTTTAGTAAAAGTAGTTGTAATGTTAATAAATAAATTATGTTAATCAATAAATAATTTTTAAGAGGTTTTACTGAAATATGTTTTAGATTTTTTTCTATTTGAATAAATAAATAAGAGAAAAGTTTGCATGACAAGTGATGTAATTTTTATTTTACTAAATTGATTTCGTTCTATTATAGTTTCAGAAAAAAAACTATATGTTGTCATAAGTTCTCTACAGAAGTTGTAGTGTATCGAAGTGGCAGTGATATTCATAAAATATATCGATATTAAACAACTATTGACTTAAGTTTGTGAAGATATTGGAAATACTGGGAATACCGATAAAGTTCTAGAGTATATATGAAATGAATGCAAATAAACAGGAGAAGCATTATTATTAGTCCCTTGGTCATGGAACGAGCGCTAGAATAGTCGAAGGATAATTTCTGCAGGACGTTTCGGGTCTCCCAGGGATAAATGCCCAAGAACAAATAAAGAGTTTAACTGTTTTCATCGAGGGGCGTTTATTTGAACCACCTCGGATGAGTAGCTACCCTTCTTTCCGGGTCTTCCGAAAACAGAACTATTACATGCCTCCCTCACTTATTCCACTAGGAAAATGGAGAAACGTTCTTTTTTCCTTTTCCCTCCCCAGGACCATTCTCCAACATCTATGTTTTTGTGCAAATAGAATTTATTTCCGTTTATGGCGCATCGACTACAAGGATATATACGCAGCCGGAGGAGGATCAACGCAAGTCTAGACTGAGTCAATATTTGAATAGCCTAAAAACGGGACCCAGGACTATTGCAATTCCAGCCGGGATCAATCCTAAACTAGGTACGGAATTATAATTAAAAGAAACCCAATTGCTACGCGCGCACTGTATTTAATCAAATATAGTAGAAGATGCGCATTTTTACTAATATAGTGCTCGTCTCTCGTTCGTGCAAATAAATATACATTTATTTAAGTTTAATTTCGGCCGTAAAATGTTATATTAAAATTTAAATTAATTACTTTTCATAAAAACCGCTGGGGCAAAGGTCGTAAAAACTGTGCGTTATGAATTCCACGCTTCTCTGCATAGTTTGTCCTTTTTTTTTGTAATTTAATGAAACTCTATTCTGAATCTCTTCGTCGCGAAATACAATACTTCCGTTTCCATTTCCCTTTGTTTTATAAACGCTTTATTCAGGTATATCCTTGTAAATTTAATATATCAAAATATTTAATAAATGTTAGTACCTAAGCTAATGTATTATCAATTCCAATGAGAACATATATTCGCCCTGTTTGAGCGCAACAGTGGTTGTGAAAGGTGGCAGCAATGTATACCATGAAGTTGTCCAAGAAGCTTATTTTTAGTTAAGTATTACCAAGATAGAATTAGTTGAGTATAGTTGTAATCATTGATGGAAGATGTAGTTAATAAACCCTGATGATTTTCTTCCATTTACCCGCGCAATTTGGTTCTTCGTCCAAAACATGCCCTATGTAAAAACTGAACTTTAGTTTAAGGTAATTTTAGTTACATATAAATTTATTTATACATTATATGAAGTTATCGAGATTTTGATTAATAAATTTGTGGATTGAGATGTGTTTACAAGGAAAATGTGACGTAAGGTAACATTATAATCAATGGGCTGTACATATATTAAGTGGATTGGGGTATAAAAAAACAGGGTTTCGAGTTAAACTGGATTATCAAATCAATTGATAAATGTTGGTGGGTAATACGAGCGAATTGATTAAGCATTCAATTACAGATATGGTCGTAGATGAGGCGGGCGGTTTTTATCTGGAGTAAGTTAATTAAAGTCCCTGGACGGTTTCGGAAAATTGTGATTTACGGTCGGCAAAAGTTCGTGCGTGATTTATGAGTCGATAATCCGGACACCTTCCCTTCCACCAGAGCCGTCGCATCCTTCTTCCCTTTTATTTTTGTTTGCAAAGGATTCGAGGATGCGTTGTAAATATGCATTTGGACAACTGCGAATAACTCAGCCGGCTAATTGCAGCTTTGGGCTCCGGAATATTCAACGGATGCTGCACAGAGAAAGGTAATTAGAAGAGGTATAATGTCCTCCTTGTCGTCCTCGTCCACGTCCTCCACGCACCAAAGACGCGCCGTCGTACATTTATATCCTGTCATCAGATACAGCCTTCTCCAACCAGAACCTCGCGCCCTATCATCGGACTTCATCTGCTTAGCGGAAACATCAAACGATGGTTGAGGAATTACGAATCTCCCTTGAAACGTATAAATCACTGCACAGTCCGCAAAAACCCTTGAAAGATTCCAATTTGCATTTTTGTAATGATCGTCGATTAAGATTTTAAACGATTTTAATTAGAGATTCGAGGGCGAAAAGTTTCCGCTTAATCCGACGACAGTAATTACACTAAAAACACATTCCACGGCGAAGATGCTCCGCTATCCGAAGGACCTACGTAATTTGATCCTGGCGCAATCTGGTGGTAATTTTAAATGGTCCGCGAAAAGAACAAGGGTTAATAATTAGACCGGGGATGGACTGTAAATAAGGGTGTCGTTGGTGAAGCTGCGGTTGCGGCAGGTGTCGCAATAGGTGCACTCCTGTTTCTTGGAGTGAATAATTGGGTGGGTTACGGGGTAATTCATTGCGCCGCCAACGTCGGGCTGAGAGTTATTTTGGACATCCCCTAACTAGACGCACATCCACTTCGCAAACCCACTTCTTCCTTGCTTACAAGTTTATCCTGTGAGAGTGGAAGAAAAAAAAATGTGCAGTGGGGTGGGGATTTCCTCTTTGGGGGATATTAAAAGTTCGCCGGCTTCGCGATTAATATCGTAATCCTGTTTCAGGCCTTTTTAAATGTTTAATGCGCACATATCAAAGCCGACTACGGTGCTTTCAGTGCACATATGAACATATTTTGCTTGGCAAACACAGTTTCAACTTTTATCTACTTCCAACTTTTGAGCAGCCAAGTTCCGTTAACTAATCCGTGAGCTGCATTTATATATATCGGGGACTTTGATGTCGCGTTTAATATTTCATTAAGGAGGTTGGGTAAAGCAAGGATCCTAAGAACCGCACTGAAACGAACCTACTGCAGGTGGAAAGGAACTTCTCTGAAAGCATTCATTTGGATTTAAACCAACTTAAGTGTTAATACACAGTAAATTAATCCATATGTACTCTCATCACTATTCATACAAAAAATAGCTTCTTTTCATACCTCCAATAGTATATATATTTATTAATTATTTTCAGCTTTTTTAATTAATTCAACTAAAATTTTGTCAATTATATACTTTTTCTACAAATTTTAATTCAAAGTCTTAATACATATTAACTATTTTTTTATATAACCTCAATAAAACAGATATATTATAAATCTGCGAAATTATATAAGATTTATAATAGATATTAACGACTTTTATTGAAACGCCATCTCGTGAGCAATTGACAAACTAATATGAAACACTGCTAGTTTTTTTCTGATTTTATTTAATATTATATAATTACACCTTTTTCAATTATATGATATTCTTAGCCTAGTTACATTTATGTATCTCTAATGGTCATCGATTATACAATTACTGATCATAGCCTTTTTGATGAGGGAATTTGAAACCACATGTTTATTTAGTGCACATATAAACCCGTTTATTACCATAAATCATCTCACATTTCAATCGAATGCATATCAGACTGATTATCATCAGGAATCATACAAAGAGAGCAAACTATCAAACATTAATTGTCGCTCGGTTTACAGAATCAGCATAAACTGAATTCATACTGTTTACTATAACATATTGTCAATCACAGTTTGCAAATTTAAGAGCTATATAAATGCGTATTTATCACATCAATTTATTATACAATACATACAAAATTCACATCATAACGATTGGAATTTGAAACAAAAATAAAGATACAAGCACACAAAACACTTTATTTACATAATGCAAGAAGTATGTAAAATATAGAAAGATGCATAAAAAACACCTAAATTTATTTTTGTTTACCTTTTTATTAGTTCCAATTTATAAGTATATTTCAATGGATATTTTTTACTAGTTTGAAATTTCTTTGATAGTTATTTGCACGTCGTTTTACAAAACTGTGATTTTTATTATTAGAATCATTAAAATATTTCCTTTCCAGAATGTTTGATCGATTCTCATGTTTTATGGTGATAGTTCAATTATTATATAATTGAATTTTAGTAAATGCATGAGTATATTGATAAACCCTAGTACTTTTTCTTGAGGTACGAATTGGATTTTTAATTTAAGTTTTTTATGACATTTTTTTATTCTTTATTGGTATAATCTAAATATACATACATAATTTATGTTTATAATGCGTACATTTAGTTTTCAATAGAATGAGAAGATTGTTAAGAAAAGGAATATTTCAATTAGGTTTTAAAATTATTTTTCAATATGCTGACGTGGAAGCAGCAGTAGTGTAAGTCGAGTAGAATTGCGGAGTGTATTGAGAGCTTCCATTTTCTATCTAAATTGCAGCAGTTTCCGGGACATCTGTAACAGAATCCCGACGTTATGCGCCTGGATGGAAAATAGAATGCATTTTCCGATCTATTCCCTCTGCGAGTTGGAAGAACGGCGGGGCGGCGAATTGCTTCCGCCGCCTCCAAATTCCCCGCCAATAACATAATTACGGCAATTAAGGAGTCCGAAAATCTATTTTCCTCAGTTAATAGGTTGCGCCTTTCTGAATGGGTAAAATAGAGAAAGAGAGGAGAGAAAGAGAACTCAAAGGAGGGGTGTGCTTTTCCAGTTCTAATTTCATATATAAATTCTGTTGTTTGTGCTCGAGCCTTTAGAGTCCCTCCCACAAATTAGGTTAATGCAAAGCCGTTAATTGCCGAATTAGAGACCACCATCTGCTCTCTTTCTTCGCGTAAAATTTAGAGGGTGTGGGATTCTCCCCTCTATTCGCAACGTTTAAGCTGTCGCATATAATTTAGGCTTGATTTCTCGCCGCCCAAATTCCTACCCGATCATAACTTAAAACTAATTCTAAATTAACTCCCACAGTGGGTATATTTACACAGATCCCGCAGGAAACGGAATTGGTATGGAAGATAAACATAAACTCGCGCGGTCATAGATCAGCGGAGAATCGGAATGAGCTGGATAAATAAATTCTCGGGCTGAAGATGAACAGACACCGGGAGAACGGTTCAAAACAAACCGTTTTTCCCTTTTATACCTGAGGGAGCCGCATTTAATTGTTTGTTTATCGATTCCTAGCCGAATTCGTGAATAAACCCACTGCGATTTTCCACTTCGACTGTTTATTTACACACTCTATTCCTAAAAACACAAAATACCTTCTTCGCTCTATCTCTACTGTTTATATAAATATAGCTATGTGCGTGGGTGGTATATAAGCGGGATATTCACTTCCGGTGCCCGGATCATTTAGGCTCTGAAGACATTGGGCTCAGCTCAATAAAGCATCCTGAAACAAACGACAATTGTCCGATCTGTCGAGGCCCGGTCCCGGAAGCATTTACCACTCCGTATCCATAAATAACATGTAGGGGAGTCCAAGAGTACATTACGATAGCGGCGCTCCCCGAAAATCTAGCTGAAACTCAAATGCCAAAGAACGAGCGACGTCCAATTTCATTACAACAAATAAAACCACTTAAATCTCTTTAGTCTAAACATATAACAAGCACATTTTAACTCTTAAATTACATAACAAAATTAATGTATATAACTTTATTAGAAAGATTGTAAACACAACAATATGCTGCCACAAATTGTAGAAACTAATGCATTTAGGTTTTGCGCTTCCTGATTTAACGCAGATTCGATATAACGTGGTCTATTAAAAGCTTAAAAAGCTCTAATTATACTTAAAAGTATCCTATTTACTATTTGTTAAAGCCAACGAGACTTCATGTAAACTTATTTCTACCGTGAGCGGTCAAATGACCGATTCATAAAAACATATATCTTAATATGAAATGAGATCATAGTCATTTTATTTTATGCGTTTTCACCGCAATTTTGTTTACAAGGATTTTTTATCGCAAACTGTATACAACAAATTCTATACGGTCTTTTTGACCGCGCATGGTAGGTTTAGTGTCAATGTCACTTCGTTAAGCGTTTGTCGTGTACAAACGTATCCTAATACGCTTTATTTGTTAAATAATTTGGTAATTTATATGTAATAAAAGTATAAAATACTTTTACAAACTTTTTATTAATTATTCTATCATTATTAATAAATAAGTTTAAAAAAATGACACAGAAAAACTTAACTACGAACATCTCAACATTATATTTGATGAAGTATCAAGAATATTGATATAAATTTTAATTGGAGTTATTTACAACATGCCTGGCATGTCAATATTAAACTTTCAAGACGCTTGAAACTATATAATTTTGAGAGGCTATATTGCTACGAAAACGGAGATTCCGAACGAAATGAAGTCCGGATAATTAAACATCTTACATCTTAATAAAAACATTACTTTTCATTAATAAACATTTTATTCTTATATTAGTTAAAAAAAAAGTATAATTTAATTATGAAAAGAAAATATTATTATGAAAGTACTAAAGAATTTTCTAAGTAATTATTTTTGATAATTTGTATTCTATAAAAATATTTCACAATTATTATTTCATTACATTTTTTTTACTCTTATATTATTTTTATTATGTGCTTAATTAAATTTATTTGAATGTAAAAAAAATCTCATTTTATACTCCATAAAATATGTACATTAATACAACTCTTAATTATAAAAATGACATTAATAATTACTTTATGATGAATTATTTCCTTCCTATTAAATAATTAATTGCGTAATTTCGACACAATAAATTATTCTGTTTTTTTTTAATTAATTAATTACGAAATACGTCTTATGTATTCGTTTGCATAATAATTAACCCTATTATTTTTATGTATTAATATTTTTTTCATTTCTTTATAAATGTGTGTAATTACAAAGGAGAATAAAGCAGGTCTTGCAATTACGGATCGCATGATATTTCTACATGATCATTTACGAACCATGAAATTATGATTAGACTTAATTGAGTTCAGTTTAACGCGTATTTAATAATCCCAAATTATATTCTCTTTATTAATGGAAATATAAATATAGGTAAATTTATAAAAGTAAAATTAAAAACTAGTTTATAAAAAATTATAAAATGTTATATAAAATTGTTTCTCAATTAATAAATTCAAATAAATTGTAAACTATTATTAAATATTAAACAAAAATAAAGTAAAAAAAATGTATTTTCAAAAATAATTTAAATAAAATTGTATTATGTTTTTTGAATATTAATTCCTATAACTTATGAAATTGAAAATTTCACAAATAACAAAATATATATATAAATAAATTATATTAGAAATATTAAAAAAAATACTTAAACATATATTTTCAATTATAAAAATTCAAGATAATTTTATTTAAATGAATATTAAAAAAAACTAAGACTGGTTGATAGAATAAAAAATAAATTATATTTTGATTTTTTTTTTTAAATAAAGGGTGTCCCAAAATTAACCCAAGATTTGAATTTGCCCCAAAAACAAAAAAAAAATGATTAAAAACTGTGTTTTCTATTTAATTAAAATCTTGCGTTAATTTTGGGACACCATTTATTATTAATAAACAAAAATTGTACATAAAATAGTTTCTCTGTGGTACTTTTGAAAATACTATCTTAGTTAGTTAGTATGAGCTTGGTACAAACAAGTTGAATCCGTAGTTCAAACAAGTATTTTATAGCATAAACGATACTCTGGATAAGCTGTTAACTAAATATAGGACTTCCATTTCCATCGTGGGCTAAAAGCTTAACTGGCGGTTATGTTTGGTATTAATGGATAATAATTAATTTCGAATTAAGCCCAAAATTAGCTGTAATAAATCAATAATTGTATTGATTTAGTTGTAGCTATAAACTCTATTAAATATATATACAGTAGGTACCTTATCACAGGTTGTTCCCGGGAAATAAAATTAAAAATGTAAATAAAATTTCCCGGGTATTGGTGTTCCCGGGAAAAAGTAAATAAACTAAAATTTGTATTGACCGCAGTTTTTCCACAGGGAAAGTAATATTTATATACAGAATGGAAAAGTACATAAATATATAACGGATTTGAATTTCCAATTTAGAAAATAGTAGTTGCTAGAGTGTAGGAAACAATCATCGATTTTTTTTTCCCGGGAAATAGAAATTTTGAAAAATATTGGGAATTCTCTCTAATAAATACTTTTCTCTTATCAATTATTCAATGTTTCACTAAAAAAAATATATACGCAAATAAATAAATACCTTAATTTCTTATTCTATATAATTAATTGCATTATTTTGTGATTTTAATTACTTTTCGATATTCTATTCACAAATACAAATATGAAAGTTAATTATCAAAAACAATTACTAATTTTTGTTTTCATTTTCATTTTATATAATTAAAACGAATTGTTATACACTCTTAATTACATTTCTATTTTTTTTTTCACGACTTCGAACGATAAATAAAGAACTGTAATACTTTATTCACGTGCCTACTATGGTTTTCTCATTTCCTTTTGTTTTATACCTTCTTTTTTTTTTCGTTGCCTAAATGTATGATTCCTATTAAATAAAATACATATTTATATGTAAATATCAAGGAAAAACTGTATCTGCATACAATCTAGCAACAGGTCTCTTAATTATCTTCAAAATTCGCACGAATTCTGGTGTTCATTTACATGCGAAAAGCGTCTTTGTTAAAATGATTGTTTACTAAATATTTACATAATAACCGAGTTGTTTTGCGACGCATGCATTTAATGATAATCTTGTAAATAGTTTCATATATTATCTTGGAAAACTATCAACATTTCATTGCATATACATTATGCATATAACAAACATCTCATGGAAAATTACGAATTTTATCTTTTTAATGTTTATACTAAAAATAATGTCTTCATGATTTAGAAATTACTATCTATATAATAATACAATTTAATACGTTCCAAAATTTCCGGATTTTTACTCGTATAGTGAAACATATTCAAAAATACACATAATATGTTTACACAAGTTTTAAAATTGATTGAAAGGATATGAACGTGGCCCATTTTTTTAAAACACAGAATTAAGAAATGAAACATTCAAATACACTTGAAACATTTAGATATTGATTAGATTTTTCATTAATAATTATTAATTAAATTATTGACCTAAGTTTTTCCGCCCATAATTATATTATTATACAAAAAAATTAAATAAATTGTTTACAAAATTTACAAATTTTGCATAATCCACCTGTAAAATTGTAACAAACAATCAAAATTCGTTTACAATTTAAACGATAATTAGCTAATTAATAAAACATCGGCCGAGTGAGCTCTGATCACAGCATTCGATTCGATATGATTTCCCCGAAGGATATGCAGACTGCGTCAATTGATTGCAATTACGGCATTTGGTTTGCAATATTTTTGAATGTTTTTTAATTTATCGGTGGCATTTACTATAGTGCACTACTTTTTATTGTCATTTTGTCCTCTATTTGCGTATTCAGTATTGATTTCTACGTGCGACCGAATCATTGTTGAAATTCGCATCAATGCAATGACACAGATAGAGCTGAAAATTTATTGTTTATAAATAATGAAAAGCATGGAAATGCAACAAAACTAGTCACAATCGAAAAATATAAATTCTGTACAAATTATTTTCAATTTGTTGCTACAAATGTAACGCTAATTTGTTAGATTTTTTTTGACTTTCAGATTGTTTTCAATTTAATAATTAATTTAAAAATAATAAATTAATTACTAGTATATGAATAAACAATTTTTAAATGCAATTTCTAGCAAAATAAATGTATTGAATATTTGCGAATTATACAATAATTAATTGTTGAAAAGCATTGGAAATGCAAATAAAACTAGGAAATAATAGCATATAAATTCAATACGAATTATTTTCAATTATGAACTAAAATAAATTGAAAATACAGTTTTTATATATATAATCAAATAGATTTTAAATGTAAATTATTGAAAATACAATAAAACTAGGAAATAACTAAACATAATTTACCTATATACTATTTTTTAATTAAATTTTAATATATATTGATTACTCGTTAATTCAACATTATATAATAATTATGTAATCATTACAATTTATCATCAATTTATAATAAAAATTTAAACTTGTTGTTGAATTTGAATTTGTAATATATAAAATTTTTATTGATAGATTAGTTATTTTATATCTGAATTGAAAAATATATTGAAAAAGTTGAATTATAACTTTTGAATGGATTTCATTGTTCAAATAAATACGTAGGTTAGTGGAGAAATTCTTTGATTTTGCGTCAAGCGCACACATTTCGTACGGTTACAAGATCACCTTTCAATTTGGAATGTGGGTCGCTTTTTGTTGTGTAACGTCTTGTCCCAATAAAAATAAATTTACTGAATAGCTTTCATATATTCGATATTTCTCATTGGAAGTTTTCATCTGAAATGTCACTTGATATTAAGATTCTTATTTGCAACAATTTGGTTAAAATTTTATAATAATATATTTTTTTAAATATTTTTCACTGTAAAAACTTATGACTTTGACAGTGTTTTAATTAGCTGTTTAATAAATATGTTATTGATCCAAATTCAATTAATTTATAATAATGAGTTCCAATGAAAACACATTTTTTCTTCTAGAGAAGTTTGGTTGATAATTTAGACTTAATTAATAAATTTGTTAATTTAATCTACGTTTATAAGTTGGATTAAATTATTGAGTAAACATGTTTAATATGAGATGCATTCAAGAGAAGAGACAAGTCGTTTAATAAACGTGTATTTTTGGGATGATTCCACGGAAATTGGGAGTGTAAGTGGTTTCAAGTAGGTTGTTAATCATGGAAAGTTATGGACCGAAATTGCGCGAACATTCTGGAATTGGATTAGGATGGGAACCATTTCCGTGTTTATTTGCATATTTTCGGCACGTTATGGAGGGTGTCGGGCGCAATTTGCGAAGCTGTCTTTCGGCTTGCGAAAGTAGTGGCACTAGTTTTCGATGTTCGAGGGTTGGGAAATGTGAGCGGCGGGCGTCGCGACGCCAATAAAATTCAAAACCAATCTGGTCGAACGACAGTGGGAGATAAATGTATATGCACGAAACGGTAAACCAGGAACAAAGTCGCATAAAAAAACGCTCAAACGGAAAATTTTAGAAAATCGTCCTACTTTATAACCAAAATCTAATTGCGATTTTCCATCCCCAAAGCTAATAACAATATCCCCATTATTCGACGATAAAAAACGAACATTGTAGATGGTTTATTAGTATCGTTTCCGATATACGAATTTACTGCCTCAAAGTTTCATATTTCGTGCGCATAACAATAACAATATTTGGAAACAACGTTGGCGAAGTAAACAAGGCGGCTTCTTCCGCGGTCGAATTTAATCGTAAAAACTTTTTAATCAACTTTGTTTCCACTTTATGGACTACCCCCTGCCCAGTTTTCATCCACCTCGCGCCAAATAGAATATTAAATTCCAACATTAAAAGTTCCTTTTTCCCGATGAAAAGGGAATCACTGTAAACAGAAGCACAAAGTATGGACGAATCTCGATTTCACTGTTTCAAGATTATTAAATTTGCCTTTGATACGGCTCGTTGCAATTGGAATATGGGTTTGGTAGAATTACTGTAGGTGGAGAGAGATGGTGTGTTGCTATAACAAAAGGAGATAGTAACTTCATAAAGAACGTGATATTTTTATAAATATTCAAAAGGCTGCCACCAATATAAATATCGATTCTATTTTAAGGACGTGTCGAGAGTGTCTGCTGAACGATGATCGATCCTCACAAACTTTACTTCGACATTGTTAAAGAAATTAAAAAAGCAGGACGAAAAATTGAAGGCTGCTACTACACTTAAACCTTTGTTCTATCATGTAATCAATTTCAAATTACCAATTTCCTTCATTTTGTTATTATTCTTTATAGTATCGGTGGCAATCAAAATCCCGATAATCAAAATCAAGACATTCGAAATCCCGACAACCATAAACTCGACAATATCAAAATCCGGACAACCATAATCCCCATAATAATTTACTTCGTAAGTAGAGGATTTTGGTACTGTCGGGATTATGGTTGTCGGAATTTTGATACTTTCGAGATTATTGTTGTCGGGATTTTGATATAGACCCCCATAGTATACATGATTTATATAAAGTAGTAAAACTAATTACATTGTTACATTTTCTTGTTAATATTTTTTTTTGGACGATAACTTAATCTAAATCCAGGACAAAACCCTAACAAAATTCATTACTAAAGACAGAATTGTTCGTAAACCGAAACCATTTTCTCTGTAAGAATGAATATTTCAAAAAAATATTAAAATATAATGGACAACTTGGAAAGCAAATAGAATTGTTCGAAAATCGAAACGCGATGAATACTTGAAATCATATACAAATATTTATGTCATATTTAGTTATTGTTGATTTTTTTGTTCATAAATCAAGAAAAAATATATGAAAACTAAAATTACATAACAAAATAATATAAATATGTAATAGACCCTCGGTTGTCAAACGCATTTCATTCCTAAAGGCTGACCGACAACTAAATTGTTCGTATAAAATAGTTGTAAAATTCGTTCTGAATGCTTTTTTTAAATCTTTATAAAAGTAACTCATGAATAAAATCGTATGCAAAATTCGAAACAATATTTTTTGTGATATTCTACGAATTCAGTATTGAGTGTAATATATACATGTTATACATTAAATTCACGCCTTATTGAAGGCAAAACATCAGACGAAACCGCGTACCGCTTCTGTTCGGTTTCGCATGGAATGTTTTAATTAGTTTGTAAATAGGGCGGACCCCCGAGTGTGATTTGCTTTTCCCCCCTTTTCGCCGTTGCGCCTAATCGATTACCTTTTACGGCCGAAACCTTTTGTAGATAAAACGCTACAACAGCCTACACCCCAGATTTAAGGAACTCAGGTTGTTGCTGATAATTAAATTTAACGCAGGCCTACGTCCTTCATTCCACATAAACTTTATCGGTTTATAAAGAAAAATCGAATAAAAAAACGTTTATACTTTAAATTTAAAAAAAAAAACGGTTATTTGCATAAATTTAGAAAATAAAATATAATTATGTAAATATAGTATAATCAGAATTTACAAAAACCGGTAATGTTGAAAAAAAAAAAATCAATATTACCGGTTTTTTTTTTAAATATTTTTTTGTATAAACTCTAATACCACAATGCAATATTTCTATAAATCCCGATGCAATTTAATCGAACGCTCGGTTGAAAACGGTAATTACTGCATTGCAGTTTAATTGCGAAATAGTTTTCGGGTATACGCAAATTATATGATAATTTCGACGCCGTCTCTTTTTTTTTCTTGCAACCCCCCAAATGTTATTGTAATTTACACGAGTAATGCGGTTTGCTGATTTGCGGAATTCCGTTGTTGCGACATTATGTGTAATTGCATAATTTCGCATTTCGATTTCGGACGCCTTTTCCATTTGTATGGTGGGTCAGGCGGGATGGAGCGCGGGGACGATGCAAGGGATGGAGGAAATCCATTAGATGGCATTTTGTATTCAAGGGATGTCGCCTCGCATCCGCCCTAATTTAAATAATAATTTTTAAGACATTTTTCTGGAGCGGACAAATCGCGCCAATTTGGCCGAGCTATTACTACTATTGGCTCACATCAAATTGCCATTTGTTGGAAGCGAAAAAAAAAATATATATAGGGGAGAACCAGAATATATATATATATATAGTTATAGGGTAGAAGTAGGAATGAAACGCACCTTATCATTTTCAGCAAATTGATACCAGTTTTGTTGTACTTTATTCTATTGGATCATCCCAATTGATTGATGCATTCAGTCACGTTGAATTACATTCATTCATTAAAACTTAGTAATCTATTTATAGAAAAATAACTTAATCTCAACTTTACACTGAAACTAAATTATGAGTGTAAATGGCAGAAAAGATCTGAATGTATTTATTTATTATCCCACTTGATTTGACGCATTCAAGTACTATTTTCTGCTGATTTGCATATAAACAATAAAATTGATTACATATTAAAAAAAAGTGTGAATTTTTTTCTATATATTTCTAAATTTAATTAATTTAAATATCTAAGTTTTTGAGAAATTGTTAATAAAAAATACATTATTTTTAGTTATAAATAATTAATTATATTAAAAACTAGAGTATGAAAATTTGAAAATATTCTATTTTTAATACCCACTATAGTGAATTATTGGGTAAAATGAGACTTTCAACAATTAAAATTATTAAATTCAATATTTTTCTTTATTAAAATATACATAATAAAAAGTACACCTCACACACATCAAAACCGGCGTATAGTTTGGCGCAAAAAAATCCGACTCTTGTACTATAGCCACCGATATGAGAGATGTGAGCCGCAATTTCTCATCAACAAAAGAGCCGCATGCGGCTCCGGAGCAGATTGCCGATTCATTGAAGTGGTAAACGCAATGTACCACCCCTTTTGAACATATCTTGTAGGGCAATATATTTTTTTAGAAAATGTACAGGAAAGAGGAATTACGAATTTCTGGACCCTCAATGAGTTAAACTGTATCAAGTTTAATAAATTTCATAAATATTAATTAATCTTAATTAAACTAAAAAATAAATTATATATTCATAGAATTTTTTATAAAAATTTAATAGAATCTCAGAACTAGTTCTACTCAACTTTAAATAGCACTTTGAAATAGATGCATTGAGTGTTATAAATTGTATTTTCTCTTTCATAATTCAATTTTTTCCATATTCTGTCCTGAATATATATATATATGGAAATATACATTAGAATTGAATTAAGTGGAGGGAGTTCGCCCCGGGGCTGTGGAAAATCCTCGACATATTTATTTACACGCAAGGGAGAGAGACACAGAGGAAGAGAGAGAGAGTTAGGCCGGATAAATTTATTGCATTCCAGGGTTGCGAAGCCACCCCGAGCACATTACACATATCTCCACATGCATGTCGAACACACTAAATTTAGAGGTGCTTCCACTCACACCCGAAAACCACCCAATACACTACAAAACCCAGACCACCCGGAGGGGGTAGGATTTCGGTAGTAATTTCCAAAAGCTCCGGTTTAATTAAAAACCGCCAAAACTAATTGATTCATTACCATTAACCGCTAACCCACACCACCATCAAACGGGATTGTTTATTGCGAATCGTAAACATCAACTGGTTTCAATCACGCACCACTCAAAATATTACCATTAATTCCATTGGGAATATTTATTATTGACCTCATTTTCCCGCACACACAAAACAAAAATAGTAAAACGAACGAATTAAATATAAACGAAATCCTTAATACAAATCGTTTCGGGGATGCTCATGCTTGAGAAGGGATGCTTTCTATTTAGGCCCCAAGCGAGGGATGAAAACAAAAGGAATATTATGTGAGGTCCTTTCCGTCGTTACGCAGATGGCGCGGCAAGGAAGAACCAGTCAAAGATGAAAATTAGAGCAGAAGAACAACAAAAAAAAGTATATTGTGCACATCCCGTCTGTTACGCTCTCGTAAACAGGCAGTTCGCGTCTCCCCGCGTCGAGATTAAGCTCATTTCGAGTACATTAAAGTCGTGGGGGGAGATTTGGGGGTGTGAGAAGTAAACCGGCCACTAAATTATATTTTCCTACAGCAGCAGCGGCACGATTTCATTTCGCTGTCAAAATTCTAGGGGGCGCGATGACGCAATAAATTATGCAAAACGCCGAACGGGTTGACAAATAAAATTAAGAAAGTTTCGCTCGGGCAATTACATAAGAAATTGAATTTAATTCGGGACCAATGCAGGAGTTAACTCAATCTACTTTTCTATTTTATTTTTTGGTTTGTTTTTATTTATTTTTTTCGTTCGTTCGTCGTCCCTTCGGTTCGGGGTTAAATTGAAATTTGCATCAAAATAGGGTTGTCGACTGTTGACAAAACATCTTGCATACATTTACAGGCTCGGGCTAACTTGAAGCTGCTCCGCTTTAAACCTTTCAACAACTTTAAAACTCTCTTTAAAACAACTTACCGCAGCTTTTATGCGCTTGCTTCTCGCTCCACTGTGTATCTAACGATAGGATATTCGATGAAGACATAGACACTCACCTGAAACAGAATAAGGACAACTTTAATCAAGAGTTACTTTAAAAATTTCAGTTATATAACATTCGCACGTAATGCGAATACCGGTATTTACAAATATACAAAATTGGGAGTTACTTCAAGTATATAATTCAAATGCAAGTATTTACACATGTACAAAATTGGGAGTTACTTCATTCGTGCAATACTAATACCGGTATTTACAAATGTACAAAATCGTTAGTTACTTCAATTATATAATCCAAATACCGGTATTTAAAGATGTACAAAATCGTGAGTTGCTTCAATTATATAATCCAAATACCGGTATTTACAAATGTACAAAATCGTGAGTTACTTCATTCGTGCAATACTAATACCGGTATTTACACATGTACAAAATCGTTAGTTACTTCAATTATATAATCCAAATACCGGTATTTACAGATGTACAAAATTGTTAGTTACTTCAATTATATAATACAAATACCGGTATTTACAGATGTACAAAATCGTGAGTTGCTTCATTTATATAATCCAAATACCGGTACTTACAAATGTACAAAATCGTGAGTTACTTTAATTATAAATTCTAAATACCGGTATATACAAATTCATTATTAATCTGTTCCGCAGAGGAGGACGAATATCAAACAATATTTTATTATAAGCTCAGCCCTCAGAACTGACCCAGTCAACAGATAATTGACTCGATAGTTGACTCGATGAATACGTTTGTATTGGAAGGTGGGACGAATATTGACTTTTCAGACAAATATCAAACAAAAATGTCAACAATGTAAAAGGACGAATATAAAAATGACGTATTTTAGTTCCACTGTACTTTAATTGCGTAATTCAAATATCGGTATTTGTAAATGCACAAATTCTAGAATAACTTTAATTGCGTAAAAAAATACTGGTATAAATTTATTTTAATTGTGTAATTTAAATACCGGTATTTACAGAATCTAGTGTTACTTTAATTGCGTAATCCAAATACAGGTATGAATCGACATTTAATTTAAATGCGTAACTCGAGTACTTGTATTTATAAATATACAAAATATAGAATTACTTTAATTCTGTAATGCAAATACATATTTCAATTGTGTTATTCAAATACCGGTATTTACAGAATCTACAGTTACTTTAATTGTGTAATGCAAATACAAAATCAAAACTTACTTTAATTGAGCAATGCAAATAAATTGCATAATGTAAATTGAGGTATAAACAAAATGAACAAAATCGAATCCGACATTACGTATGCAAGAATGTTATCGCTAATACCATCATCGTGCATGCAAAACTCTATTCCTGCGCTTATTACGGCTGTTATGTAAGTTGGCTCCGCCGCTCTAGCGCTCGTCCTTTTTCACCCTCTACTTTAATTCTTTACCCTCGTCTCCCGAATTACATCAGCGCGCTCATTTTTACTGTGCCGACCAACCCTCCGTGTAAATTACAAGAAGTTCGCCCATTCTCAACTTTAAATTTACTAATGTCGTTAATGAAACGTATGCAGCGCCGTATAATTGATGGTGGAGGTGCCGGGTGGTTGCTTATAAAATACACCTAAAGCTCACAAGCTCTATTGATTGCCTGCCTCCACCGCAGGTGGGCCTACTCTCATCAATTTCACAAATTACATAACACTTTCATATAAATAAATATGAAATAATAATTTTCAGGTTTCGTTCAATAATAATTTTGATGTTTCTAATAGAAGAGAATAAAATTAATAAAATCAATAAAGAATAAATATTAAAATTTAGACAAAAAAAAAACAAAATAATTGTAATAAAACTTGATTGAAATTAGCAATAAAAGAAAAAAAAAACAAATAAATTTTATAAAAATATTTCTGATTAAGTAATAAAATTTATATTAATATTACATAATAATCATATGTAGTATTTATGTAAGGGTTATATCATCATTATTTCATCATATGTAATTTACTTGATATCGTGTATCCATTTTACCTAAATATTCATGGTCTAATAGATTAAGGATAACGTGCAGTGTTTTTTACGTCCGTATTAACGTACGTTTGAAGGTTAGGCTGTCAATTTCAATGGATATTTAATGCAGAACTAAAGGTTAACCCTAATACGAAAATACACGGCCCTTGAGATTGATGTGGAGGTGATTACTTATCGTGCGGTTTATTATTATTAAGTCCTGATAAACTGTTATTGCTATACTTAACCCACATCGCACGAAAAAAATGAAAATTATTTTTTTTATCAATACTATCAGTTTTCATTCAAAATGAAGATTAAATGTTAATATCAAAACAAAAACAAGTGTAATTAAAATTCTTTTCAAACTAAATGTCGAAAACAATTATATTTATGAATTTAATTGATAATCAAATGCAGAACTTCGAACTTAAGAGTAAAAATATATCATTAATTTATTTTTTAATTAATACTATTAATTTCATTGATAATTCAATGAAGAACTTGGAACTAAATGTCATGCATTAGACAAAAAACTACTACAACCTTGAGTCAGATATGTGTATATGATGATTACTTATCATGCGTTTATTTTTAAGTCCTAATTACTTAACCGATACTTAACCGACATATATAAATGATAATTACGGACGAATGCGTGACAGCTTTTATTTTATAAATTACGTAATTTCTTGGAAATGTTGTTTGATACTCATATTCCAAATAATTACTTTAATGATAGAAGTTGTCTAACCTAAAGTTTCTGCATTTTGAGAAAAACACGTATTATTACTGAAGATTTACTTTAAAATAATAATATTTTAAATGTACTTTACTACAGGATAAAGAAGTTTTTTAATTTTTTTTCTTATATTAAAAAAGAATTAAATGGGAGTACAGATCTTTTCGAATTCAATATAATTATCAAAAATAGTATAGACCAATACCTCGCATAGTACGGGTAATCAATTCCGGACTAATCGAGTACTTTAAAAACACACAAAGAGATTTGGCAAACATATTTTGTATACTAATTGTTTTTTTTTCTATTTAGATCAATTGTTTTTTTATAGTGAATCCGGACTGATCGAAACCGTATTTACTTTATTTTCTCCTTTTAAATATATGTTTTTGAGATTCCTGTTTTGAAAGGCAAACCAAACACAAAACGCTTCTACAGATTTACCCGCCACGTTCCTGATAACATCTTGTAGTCCTTGTACAGGATCGCCATGAATAATTCATTACTATATCAGTAGTGCTCTCCTCCCCCATTTTTTTCTCTTTTGCGCTCGAAAATGCCATGATACACCTTGTATTATACATTCAAATTGGAGCATTTGCAATTTGACTACTGTTGAAACGCGATCCAAAACTGAAGACCTCTTCCGTCTACAATCGAGAACACGTCCATTGCTAATTGATGCATCAATTAAATGCAGTTATTCAAGTTAAACGAGAATTTGCACTCGCTTTTCGTTCTCCTCCCTCTCTGTTTATCTCGCGAGAAAGAGGGTCGGATTGAATGGGATTTGATTGTGAATAATGCGAGGGTCTGATTACTGTAAAACGCAAGGGATTCACCCAGCAGGTCATCGATTCCCGAAGAGTCCACTACATCCTATTTTTCCTTACCCCACTTTATATCTATGTATGCAACGCTATAAAAAAAAGTCCGACTGGAAAGGGAAGGGTGGATGGATTCTAAAATAAACCCAGATAACAAGGTTTACACATGCAATTTAAGCCCAAGGATATTTATGCTATGGGGTGATGTCCTTCCAAATATTATCCCGACCTTTCGCTTTCCCCAAATTTAATATCGAAAACATCGCTCAGAGAGAACATCGCCGATCTAACCGAGCGGCAGTTTTTAAATAAATTACGAAAGCTTTTTGATGTACAAATTAAGGTTCGGACATCAATCCGAATTTTGATTAGCGAAACATGCACATCAGGATGGGCGCAAAAATTTATTAACCTCGGGCGCACGAATTAAATTCCATTTGCTTTTGGAATGCGTTACGTGTTTATTCTTCTCTCGTTGTTGTTTTTTTTTTGGTTTGTGTCTGTGTTTATTTTCCACCCCCCAAGCTGTGTTTTGTATGCTACCACCCCTGTGGATGCCGAAAACCGAAAGCTTTTTAATGTGCGCTTTAATTCGTAAGAGGAATCGCGTATGTTTGGAGAGATGGGCGGTTTTTTTGGTCGGATGCGGTTTTCGGTCTAATTCCCCTTTTGAACCTTCATCCCTTCTTTTTTTTATATCCTTTTTCTCTCGCAAGATAAAAGAAACAAGGGGTAAGTTTCGCGCACGTCGGGACAGGATTTTAATGAATCGCGTTTCGGGTTTCAAGGAGGATGAAAAGGTGCATGGATACTGTATGTCAACCACGCGGAAAACGCAATTCCGAGAATGTCATTAGCATAAAACGTCCACAGGACAAAAAAAACATAAAATAATAATTAATTAATAACACACATAAATACTTAATTAATAAAACACATTTATAATTAATTAATAACATAAATATAGATTCATATTTAAGCGTGTTTTTTGTACAAACAAAAAAAATAGGACATAAGCTTTAAAGTCAGAATAAGCTCCCTGTATGTGAGCTTCATACGTGAACACCAAGTAAGCAAAAATAATAGCCCCAACATTTTATCTTGTTTATATTCTGTATAAACATTATACACATTATCCTCCATTCTTTATAATTTTTTATTTTTTCGTGTTTTATTCAACATGCATCATACTTTATGGTATTTTTTTTTATTAAAATTATTATTCCTAAGAGCCTTTATTGCAAAGTTTTCGTTTTTACGCTAAAAGCCAAAACATATATAAACCTCTTTTAATTACTACAAAACTACAATTATTAATTCTTCTAATTTGTTCACTGCCAAAATATTAATAAAAATATTTTGCTAAAATCCTTTTGACAATTAATAAATAACAGTTACTTAACTAATAGGTTGTTAACTTATAACTTATTATCACATAATTTTATTGCTGTACCACGTTTAAAATTAAATTACTAATTAATAATGATTTCAAATGCATTATGCAATAGGATAACAAAAAAAGAAATAAATTCTTTCAAATTACTTTTATTCTTTGTAAATGTAATAAATGATGTTAATATTAAAAATTTATTATTTATTGAAAGTAAATGTTACAAAATAAATAAATATTCAGAGAAAATAAATCGAAATGTGATATTACAATTCTAACTCCTATTTATGCTTTAACTCGTAAAATATTTGGGTGAAATATTTCAAACAATCGATAAAGCAATAAAAACTTTCCAGTTGCCCATATTTAAAGTTTCAGCCAACTACCAAAGTTATTAAATATTTTAAAAAAACTTTCTATTGTAAAATTTACCACGATATATTTATTCGATGGAAATTGTTATAAATTTTCAACAGAAAAAAGTTTTCACTTATTATAATAATAAAAAATAAATATAAACACAAAGAATTAGAAATATATTTTTTAATCCTTCTAAAAGTAAAGAATTATTAAAATTCTTTTTAAATTCCTAAGTAATCATGAAAACGAATTAAATCTGGAAACGATTTGCTTTATTTTGAAAGTGACAAAAGACAAATTCCATATAACAAATCTATGACATTGAAAGAATCTTTAAAATTGTAGCAGATGGAGAAAAAATACGAAATGCATTTAAAATTGCGGTCGAAACGAATTGTGTCTGAAAAGAACTACCTGAAATGTGGTGCTATACAATTTCAACATATTTCTAAAAAGAGAAAAGGTTATAGAAATTTTCAAGTGAAAACACTACCCAAATTATATACCTATACATTTTAAAAGTGTGTTTTGGGAAAAGTGTAAAGAAAAGACTTTCTTAGAAGTAACCATTATCGCAGATTTGGGATTTGAATAGCAAAGATGCATTGTCAAATATACTACATTTTCTTTGTATAATATGCAAGAATATGTATGCTATTTCACACAAGTATTGTTTTGTTGTATATGACGCAACATATGTATTGCAAAAGGGCAGAAGTACTACTTCTGTTTAAAAGGAAGTATTTTTAAATGAAGAGTATTTCTACTTCTGTGTATAATGCGCATTTCAAATTCGTATATAAGACTCAGTATAAAGAATGAATGTCTATATTGCTTATGTGTATAATCCGCACTAAAAAATAACAAATATCTGTATTACTTCAGTCAATAAGACGTATTTCAAATTACATGTATAATTACTATTTTCATGTATAAGACGCAGTTTAAATAACGAATATCTGTAATACTTCTGTGTATAATACGCACTTTACAATAACGAACATCAGTATGACTTCAATCCATAAGACACATTTCAAATTATATGTTTAAGTACTACTTTCGTGTATAAGAAGCAGTTTAAATAAGGAATACCTGCAATACTTCTGTGTATAATACGCACATTAAAATAACGAAGATCAGTATTACTTCAATCCTAAATACGCATTACAAATTACAAGTATGAGTACTACTTCTAGTACTACTTCTATATAAGACGCAGTTTAAATAATGAATATATTACTTCTGTGTATAATACGCACTTTAATATAACGAAGATCAGTATTACTTCAATACATAAGACGCAAATAAAAGTAATTATACTTACTAGAAGCATTTCAATTTACGAGTCAGTACTATTCCTCTGTATAAGACGAGTACTATTTCTGTGTATACTACTCATTTTAAATTACAAATAATAACCTCGATTAACGAGCATCTCGCAAAACGAGCATTTCGCTTAACGAGCAAAATTAATTGTAAGAAACGAGCGACGTTTTGCATTACGAGTGACGATGAAAAGAGAAGTCCCGGATTACGCGCCTTCCAAATGTTTTTTTCCGGAAATTTTGGAACTCGTTAAGCGAGGTTCCACTGTATATAATATTTCTACTTCTGTGCATTTCAAATTTCGAGTTTGGGTACTACTTCTGCATATAAGACGCACTGTATATTACGAGTACACTTATTACACTTCTGTGTATAATACGCACTTCTAATTACGAATTTGACTATTGTGTTGTATTTGATGCACTTAAAATTATATTTTTGCATAAGTTGCACAACGTTTTTAATATATTTATAAGACATAATTGTGGGCAATTCGTTGTTATTTTAAGTGAGTTTTACGAAAGTATTGATTTGAACATATGTAACAATATAATTCGATACAATAGGTTGTAATTCATGGTTGCAATATTCTTTTGCCAAACCTAATAACAATATATCATTGTGCAACAATTCGCAAATGGTATTTCTCTTTCAAATTAGTACCGGATACTCTGCAAAATTTGATGCGGCTTGAAACTAGATTCCGCTGTTGCGGTGAAATTTGATGGTGGACGTATTGGACCCCAATTTACAATAACGTTCGTTTGCATACAATTTTTTCACCCGTTTCCGCCACATCTCCCTCCCCCACGCACGTGGTGTTCCGGTTTTGTAAATTGTTGTTATCAGTTAATACCGTCGAGGTAATTACGGTCCGGTCACACGAGCCCAGTTTCAATTACGATAAATATGAATGTGATTTATCGTTTTATGCAGATTCAACTATACGTACACATTTTTCTCCCGTCTCCCCCCTTCAAAAAGTCATTTAACGTACGGTGACGTTGATAACAATAAATAAAAATAGGGCACAAACGAGCTTAAAAGTATTTAGTGTAGTTGTAACGAAACCCCTAACAAATCTTTGATCTAAATTATGCAAAAAAATGTAATATGAGAAATTGTAATAATGTTATGGTGGAAATAATTTGTAACATTAGTACGGATCCATGAGCTTTGAATTAATCTTGAGCATTCCGAAACCCGTCGTGGTATAGATTTTTATCGAGGTTGATTGTGTTTGTCATGGGGAACCGAGGACGTACACAAATTATTCTCAATGGAAATTAGTTCGAGAACGTTAATTGAAAATTGATGTAATAATAATCCGAGGCCCTGTGAACACTGTGTGTTTGCTAATTGGCTCAACTCTCGCCAAAATGCAAAACCCGAAAATTGCTCAAAATTCCAGAAAAAAAGAAAGAACCAAACAAATGTTAATTAATCAAATTGTATTAATTAACCAAATGCTGATTACACTTGGTGCTAAGTAAGCGGACGCGTGCAAACACAAGCGTTTCCCATTAATTAAAACACCTTTAATTGTATATTCCATATTTATAAAATTATAAACCTTTCGAGAAGAAGAAAAATATTTAATAAGAACAGTTAAGTATTCCATTTATTTTAATTTGCTAATAGAAGAATCCTTTTTTCACGATTTTAAAGGATATATCTATTAATTACATGAGTTTCAATTTTGCAATGAAAAATTGATCATTAGATAAACAATTGTATAGTTTTCGAGGCAATTTTCCGGGACAGAGTATCCCCAATTTTAATTGCATATTTCATATTTATAAACTTTTCAAGAACAAGAAAAATATTTAATAAAAACTGTTAAGTTTTCCGTTTATTTTAATTTGCTAATAGAAGAATCCTTTTTTTTCAGGATTTTAAAGGACATATTTATTAATTAGATTAGTTTCAATTTTGCAATGGAAAATTGGGCTTTAGGCAAACAATTGTTTAGTTTGCGAGGCAATTTTTCCGGGACGGAGTTTTCCCCAATTTCGCGTTCGTATGCGGGCCATTGATTCCGATTGAGTTGTAAATTCCCAATGTTTTTCCTTGTAGGATTCGGGCGATAAAACTGGGTAGTGCAGAACACGGGATGGGCCTTGTTCCTCCTTCGGCTCCATATTTCACTCTATTTTTGCCACAGGCTACATCCACTCAACTAAACGATAACAAACCTTTAAATCCAAAAACCTAACTCTTACAGGATTCCATCCATAACTCCGAAATGGATCTACAGTTTTCAGCTGTAATTGAGATGATGCACGAGCAACTTTATCGCCCCTCTAGAAGATGTGGACCATTTGACTTCGTTACGTGGAAGACCCCCCAGAAAATCAAGTGTTATCACCGCAAAGCCTCCACTTACACGCAATAAAGAAACGTGTGAACATAAACGAAAAATTGTATGGACTGGGGCCCATCTACCCACAGATGATAATAAATTTAAGCTCAAATCTTCCCCCACGACTTCTGGGAACTTCATAAATACACAAGTCCAATCATTTTTACCCTCCTTCGCTGATGGGACTTTATCTTGAAAACAAATCTCGCTGTCGGACAGAAAATATGACAGCTATGGATGGCTACGATGGTAGCAAATCGCCACTTTAAAAATGCACTCAAATTGAGCGGATTTAAAATTGCAGTCAAATTGATGGTATTTTCCATTCTAAATCGATACATTTAATACGTCTTACAAATCATGTAACGTTTTACAATTCATATAACATCAAGTAAAATCTATACACATTTACTTTTTCTTAAGCCACGAGATGGCGCTACAAACGAATTTCTTTACTTCAACTATATTGCATAGTTCATGTCTTAAAATGATGTTTAAACACGCAATTAAACACTTTTTACAACACGAAATAGTATAAACTTACAACGTCTTAATTAATTCTAACGTCTACTTAAATTAGTAATTATATAAACATATAAAGTTCTTACAAACGTTTCAGAATTGCTATAATCTATTACCAAATTAAATTTTCCTTAAGCCACTTACACACTATAAGAGCTATCAGATAATTTGAAGAATCTTTATGATGAGACACATTATAATAAGGTCGAATTGAAATTAAATTTTTCAGTAAAAAAAGAAATATGACAAAATGAGTAAATTTTAAATGTAAATTATACAATTAAAAGTGCACAAAGTGAAAGGGATAATAAAACACTGTGCTATGATCCATTAACATAAACGACGCTGTAATCTCTGCAAAACGATCTCAAAACGTGACAAATTTGTCTTTTATCGCGAGTAGTTATTTCCCCATTTCAGGCATTTAACTTCGCAAAGACAATGGAAATTAGTCCATGGTGAATAACGGCCAGATATTATGCAATTAAAGGTCTTTCGTAATTGCATCATGTCTAGCAATAAATATAACATCGAACGAAAATGTGAATCATTTAAGAAATTTGAATATTTTAAATTAAATGTGAATCAATTTTATAGATAAAAAAATGTTTAATTTTTTTGCTAAATTTATAAAAAATTTAACAAAATAATTTTATTTGTCCAATTAAATTTTATTAAATAATTATTAATATACTTTCAAGACAATTGGAATATTCAAATATATTTAGAAACTTTGAAATATTGAAGTTGTAACAAATTTTGAAATAAAATTTGTTAAAAATATAGAGAAAAAAAAGCAAAAGCAAGAAGCAAAAGTTTGAAAATAACTACAATAATTAAATGTACATGTGTATTGATGTTGCTTTGACGTTAATCAAATGTTTAATGAAATGATAACAAAAAAAGCTACAGCCGTGACTGAAATTTATTACTTGAACTTAATTGAAAGAACAGAACAAAAAAAAAGAGAATAGAACACCGGTACGAATTGGACGGAGGTTAATTGTTTTCAGACGCAAATTAGATTATTTTCTTTTCTGTTTGTTTAATTAAATATGTGCTCACTCCTTTTTTTTCTTCTTTTTTTTTTGTTTGTATTCGTTGCCCCACGTGTTTTCTGCATGTCGGAGAAAACAAGGTGATTAATGTTTCACCCGTTAATCCTATTAAAGGTTTATTACAAAGTGCTTTTATTAAATTAGAATTTATTCCGGAATTACACTGTACTTTTTTTTATTATTATTATTTTTCGTTTAATTGGAAAACGCGCTTTGTGGATGGAGAGGAGACAGCGTCCCACTTCGATGCGAACGAAAAGTTGTTCGAAACGATTCCCATTCACAAAACTTTTGCATCCCCTTGATTATTCTTCGTTGTTGAATGAAGGATTTATTAAGACGTTTACCTTTTAACTGGAGATGACGTTGCTATTTATTTGTCTTTATTATGTAAATCTGTGTATAGTTTTAAATATCTTGAATACTTCAACAGCTAAAAAATATAATTTGAATATACAGGAAATATTAAGTATGTTATGTAATATTTGTAGATCAAGCTGTCAAAAATAAAGAAACAAAAAAGAGTTGAAAAGCAATGTGTTTACATTTAGTTAAATTACTTACTGTAAATAAAAGATGAATATACAGAAAATAACAAATGTATTACATAAAATTTGTAGATTAAGCCGTAATTAATAAATATACAGGAACAAAAAATGAAGCAATGTATTCACATTTTGTTAATTTACTCAAATACTAGAAGTGGTCGAAAATATATTGAATATGGAAATTATAGCTGAATACGCAGTATAACTGTATGCAAAAATAATTGCAGATCTAGCCATTTTGGGGTAAATTACTATAAAAAATGAGGTAATTAAAAATTAAGCTTATTTAACTTCACATTTAGTTAAATTACTTTAATACTACAAATTATAGAAAACATATGGAATATGCAAATGAAAGCTGTAAACTTTGGGAATACTAAAAAGTTTTGCGTAATATTGGGTTTCCTTTAATAAGTTGGACTTATCTGATAAAGTGTGTATGCACAATAATAATAATTATTGTCTTTGAACAAAGATATTTCATTAAATTGACTCTATGAATGAAAGGGGATGATTCTGTTAGTGCGAAATCAAACCAACGCAAACAAAAGATTAAAAAATCAAAACAAATGGACAAAAGGGAAGTGACCTTACCAATTGTGGATATGATCGCGTTTATCATTTCGGACACCGACAAAAGCGCTAATCCATCTGCCAATCACCCGATGGGCGTTGTTTTTAGTTCTCCCCTATTGGGGTTTTGTTTGCTACCAAAAAGGTAGGGGCACGAGCATTAATATGCACAACACAAAAGCTCCCAATCAACTGTCCAACGAATTCTTGAATCACGGGAACGCGAAATAAATATCCGCACTGTGCGTTTCGCGTTTGTTCGTATCACATATTTTTTTTGCCACCTATCTTTTCGTATTTCCGCGGTTGTGGCATGAATTTCAATCAGGGTGATGAATTATTGCCTCGACGTCGATATTTTATTAGGTTTATATGTATATTTTTTTTATACGGAGCGGCCGAACGATGATCAATCTTCCTGCTAAACATAAACAGCGACACAATGACCTCATAACCCAACGCATAAGTCATTTCTAAAGCCTCCCCAGGATGGAAAGGCGAACGCTGTAAAGGTTCACCTGTAGCTGTTCTCAACCTCATCTCTTTCTCTTTCCCACAAACCACGTCGTGTCTGTCTATTTCAGTCGCCAGCCCCAAGGGTTTTTCCGGAAAATTTACGCTTATCAAACGGAATTATGATTAGGACGCGACGTGTCAACTTGACTTTCGGCGGGGACGGAGAGAAGCGCAAAATAACGATCGTTAGTATGAAATATCCTTTATCCATACAGAATGAAGGCCTAATGCCTATTCTCTCCCCCAAGCCAACTAAAGATATCAAACAACAGCCTTCCTCTATCTCCATCATTTCTCTTCCAACCGTCGACTGGGCCATTTTAACGCTATGGAATTATAATTCCCTTAATTCATCCATTTTAAAGTATACACCGAGGAATACCGAGTACAAGAACTATTTCACAGCTTTATTATACAGTAATTAATCTTCCGTTGCAGGAAGGAATTTCATTTCGTTTTCGCCCCCAATCTTTTATAAAGCAGTATGCTTTTCATAAGTAAGAAAAATATGTTTTACTTGTAATCGTATTTTTGATATTTGAGTATATATCCGACAAGATAATAGATCATAATCAATTCCATGAGAAAATTCCAAATAGAGAAATTGATAGATCGAGTATAAATGGTGTTTGTCCAGGCTGTTAAGCCGCAATTTTCCTTATTGACTCGTCCATAATGAGTATTTGCCTCGCCCAAATACTCGGTGATTGATCAGCTTTTAATTTCGATATGTCCAAAACCAATCCGAACGCAGTTCGGAAGACATTATCTTCCATCAGAACCATAACGATTTTTCATATAGCTACTTCAATTCTTGATAGATAGACCACTTAATAAGTCTTCCACTAATGTCAAAACATACAATTTCTATTCAGAAAACATCCAAACTATGTTTCAATTTAATTATTATATATTATATATAATTATTTTCTACAAATATAATAAAAAAAATCTTCTAAATATTATAAAATTAAGAAATATATTTTCAGTAAATTTCTAGTACAAAAGATAGAATTTATAGAAGAATGCAACGTTACTCGGAAATAGCGAAATCCAAAGTATGAAATATCTCAGAAATGAATTAAAAGTAGTTCTTCCACAAAGATTTAAATTAGTTTTTTTTTTACAAATACATTATTTAATATTCAAAATTTCCTTAAACTGTTAAAAATTATTTTCATTATTTACCACATGGATTTACTATTAAATTTATTGCACAGAAGAAGTATTATAAAAACTACATCAATACTGGAAAAAAAATATGTCGTGTAATTTTATTCACAATCTGTTCATCAATGTGAACATTCAGTAAATTTAAGATCGTGGTTGACATTAGGTAGGTAATCTTTTCCGGTAGATAGTTACCATTATGATGATTTTTAATTTATAGGTTGTCGGTCGTCTTAACTTCAGTAATATATTGATGATATGCGATTCCACTATTTCCTTTCACTGTGAATCTGCTGCTATCCTTAACACTGTCATTGTCCATCGACTTGGCTGAAGGTTCATATGCTGAACCTTATTCATTTGACAAAGGCTCACAAAGGGCCTGGCTTGACCAGGATTTGAACCTGCGCCCATTAGCTTGTGGGTAGGGCGACTTAACCTTTCGGCTATTAGTCGCCCCCATAATTTGGATAAGAAAATAATTTCCGTGTCATAAATCCTAAACCTAACGAATTTTCGAAACTAGTAATGAAGAAAATGCTATATAGTAAATCTTTGTGTCTAGACAACAAACACTATACGAAAGAACGTTAGACGAAGCAGATTTAAACGCAAGAGCATTAAGTTACGTTTACATATAGTAAATAAGTAAATTGAAAGTTATCAGCGTCATAATAATTAATAAATTAGGAATTAGATCTTCAGGAATTTCTACATAGTTGCTTAAAATGATAAATATTTTTTCTAATAAATACATTATGTTTTTTCTGTTCCTCATTTTATCAATCTTCTTAAACTTGTTTTCTGTACTTTTCAGCAAATTGTATAAAATATATATTTTTTGTACTACTCCAATCCCTTTTCATTTGTGATATGTTGTTTTCCAAGTTACAGTTGTTTACTTAGTGAGTAAAAGAATAAGCTCTTCTATAAATTGAAGAAAAGGCTTTGGAAAAAAGAGACAAAAAACATTTTTATAAGAAATTTAAATGAGCAGTACATAAACTATAGTAATTTATTATTAAGATTATATTATGTGCATTTATTTAATCATAGCTTTAAAATGTATTTATAAAATAAATAGAAAACTATTATTTTCTACAAACCTATTTACGTAATAAATATTTACTTTACACTCATCCCAAAATATCCGTATAACAGTGTCGTTCCTACATGCATTTGAATTTGTTGTATCGATTACTATTTTTTTTAATGTTACTTTCAATATTTGTTCGAAAATGTAATTGGTAAACTGGTTGTTTCCGAAACGTTAATTAATAGAAACACGATTTTAATTTCGCATCGCGAAGTTGTACAATTACTGATTTCCATTAAAGCGAACATGACGTGTCCCGATATTTTATAAAACACACTGCAATTACACGTGCAGATGAACGGCATAATTAATAAATTAGTTACAAATACGAAAATTATGAAATAATCACTACAATTCATTGATTCGAACTTTTCGTCGGAATAATGTAATGTTATTCAATTAAGACAATTTATTTAGCTTTGCTCGCTTCGGTTCCAGTCATTATTTTCAACGTAATTATTTCCATTTCGTTGCCCCTTGGCGCAGTTAATGTACAAGTTTGTCATTACGACAATCTCCGAACCGCACAAATAAAGTGAGTAAGGATGAGAAATATGAGGAATTAGAAACAGTCGCTTTTGTTTTGGTGAAAGTTATGCAATGCGATGAGAAAGAAAATGTATGTTTTATGGTTGCTATTAATCGACTGTGTATTATATCATACCCTAGTCGTACCATGTTAATCAGAATGAACTTTTTGCATGTTTCTAAGAAATAATTGCAGTAATATATTTAACTTTGTTACATTAAAAATTGACTTGTAAATTATGATTATGTATATAATGAAATAAATAAAATTATATAAGATTTAGTGGAAAGAAGTTAATTTTAATGTTTAAAACGAAAATTAGATCCTTCCTATTATTTCATAGTTGACGCTTTCATTGGACACCCAAATTTCCAATTATTCATAGTCGTCTTGCCTCTGTTAACGTTACCTCTGATAACGAATCTTTAATATAACAAAGTCAACAATTTCAATACTCATTAGACATAAAACCATTCCTAGTCCAACTTCCAACAATCATCCGATAAAATATGGCAAGAAATTTTAGTAGAAGAAAAAAAATACATCCATTAATACGTTTCAAAAATGAACAGGATGTTCGAAATTAATTGTATGCAGAAGATGATGGTTTTTAGTAAAAGATTTCAAAAAGAAAATTAAAGAAAAAGATCAAACAAGTTGAATGGGATTCTTTTTAAGTTTGTTTAATGAAAAATTATATTTAAAAACTAATATGAATTACTAATTGATCTTGTACCCGGCGTATCTACCCAAAATGTGACACGTGAAAATAGCTTTTTAAATGGATTTGAATTAAGGAGAGTTCATCAAATAGCACCCCAATTAGGGTGAGGGCAGATTCGGTCCCGAAAGCGTCGATTGACATATAAAGGGTTAGTATTAATTTCGCCCTTTTGAGTCGTGAATGTTTTAACAGTTGCCGCCGAAAATTAATTCCGCAGCTCCCCAAGAGCCCAGACTCCGTTCTTAACATAATCTTGCGTGAATAGTGTTATGGTTAAGTGATGGTTTAATTGTGTCCAGACCATGAGCTGTTTCCCTCCAAACAATGCACGGAGTTTCAGGACTGTTCAGGAGCTTACACAATATGGGCAACCCCAGCGTTCTATCTCTGAATATTCAGTCCACGTACATTTAAATCCCCGTCCCCGAACGTCTAATAACTTTACTTTATCGAAAAAAATATAGATGGAAAGCAAGAAAATAAAAAGGATGAAAATTTAATTTACTGGAGTCGAGGAAGGACTTGAAAATATAACGCTTCGATCGGAACTAAACTATTTGTCGATTTGCGAATTGCAACGCAATTCTTGTTATATAATATGATTTCCTTGCGACGCGACGGGAAACGTTTCTATCGGATACAAGTGCGACTGGAGTAAATGATTTTTTAATATAATTTAAGCATCAGACTTGTTTGTGTGCTTTAGATAACATGTTTGCACAACCGCATCCAACACAAATAATTATGGAGCAGCTCACATTCAAGCATGGTGAATTTATGTACGAGGCCGAGGAAAGCGGGGCTCAAACAGCTGGTATGTTTGTGTATGAGAGGAACGGAGATGGATGCAGCGGGAGGATGGAGATTGGCAGAGCCGACGACTTCGGATTATGCTATATGTATGAGGAATTTCAATTTATCGTTTACAAGTGTTCTACGCTTCTATCTCTTTAAATGCGACCATTAAAAGCCACTTGAGAAACGGCGAAATCACGAAACCACTCTTGATCGAAATGCATAAAAATTCCACCCCACAGCATCTCTATATTTATAGAATCTTTATTCAACACTCTGGCCTTTTATAACCACTTCCTGCAAAAACACCATACGATTTAGCAACTTTGTATCTATTTATGACTAGTCGGACACCAAATCAGGTTATATAACAAGGCAACAAATGAATCAACCATTGCTGTAACGGTTATGAATGATTACTAGCCTCTACACGTGAGCAATCTGGTGGGTGACGACCTTTAAAACGAGAAACAAATATACATTTATTTGATTTATAATGCCATGGAATCTATATGTATATGTATATTTCAATAATCTACATTCTGTAGAATACCTAAAACTGTTGCCCAGAGTTTTATCTTCAATATGTACATTTTATTATCTATTTACCATGCGTGGTGTTATCGAACAAATAAATACAAAGTGAAGATAAGTAAACAAAATCAAATTTCGATTTAACATTATATAATAACAGTTACATACCAAAATGCGCATTAGAAGCCCAAATTAACACAATTAAAAAATAATTCCAATTACTTTGTAAAATATAAAAAAAAATCTTGAAATTTTTGATAATATAATAAAAGCATAAATTTATTTTGTGATTTAATTATCATGCGTCATTGTTGAGTAATTGAATAAAACGTGAAGATATAAAGTTTGTTGGACAATCGGAATATCTCTATACATTACGTAACAACAGTTGTAACAAAATATGCATAATAGAAGACCCTTTCATAAAATGCATACAAAATTGAAATTTCTATTAAAATCATATAATCAACTCATGAAAAAAATTGAAGTGGACAGATAGAGAATGGTTCGGACAATAAAAATGTTCGCAAATAAATATAACAAGTTTTGCTGCAAAAATATTACATAAAAAAATATTATATAAAACACGAATTTCGTACGCGGAAACATGACTTTCAAAAGCCGGTAATTCATAAAGTCCCATGTTTTTTTATTGCATTTTCAATTCCACGTTTTATTAAAACAAATACCGTCGCTCGAAAATGCGGACCGATGCATTTTATTTACATGTATAACAAATATTTAAAAATAAAATATCATTTTTTTTACAATGAAAAGTATCAATTCTTAATTCATGAGCGATATTTGTGTGATAATTGCTTTGACGTTCATCAAAATGTAATTAATTTCTAGCTATAATTGTGTATGTTTAATTAAATGTATATTTTAGTAAATGGGAAAATATGTCGATAAAACATGGTGAATTTATGAAGAGAAAAAAAAAACGTATATCGCTCAACAAGTTAATTATTTCAATTAAAATCGACATTGCAAAAAATAATAATTTAATAAAATAAATAAAAAAATATAATAGCTGGAACGGACATATTACTATAAAATTAATGAATTTGTGTAATAATTTATTTTGAGAGATTAATTTTAATGAAAATTCATATAAATATTTCAACAATTTAATTAAAATGCCCTTATATGAAAATAATGACTATTATAGTTTTACTTCAAGTTAAAAATTAATTATGTAATATTTTTCATACATTTTAGAATAAAACGAAAAATATTAAAAAAATATAATTATGAAACATATTTAAAATGAACTTTTAAAATATTTATTTGTAATTAAAATGTAATTTATATAAGAATTGAAACGTGAAAGACATGTAAAATATTACTTTGATGTTGAATATGAATGGTTACGAGTTGGTGATGAATAAAATAGTATCCAATTCGGATCATGTGAAAGATTGCGTGTCGTAATCGGTTCCATCCAGTGATTACTCTCGTTTTTTTTATCCTCTTTTCTATTAGAAAGGGAGTTCAGATCTTGATAAAATGCCTAACCCACGATCTTTCAGCGCTCGCTCGACGTACTTCATTCAATACAGTTAAAAAGGGACTGTTAATAACAATAAAATTCATAAACGCGTGACGTGTGACATCAGTGGTTGTAGAAGAAGGAAAAAAAGCCGTCAAAGCATTGTATTATTTCCCTTCATATATTTTACTTTGATTTTAAACCGTGTCGAAGTGCATTAGCTTAGAGACGCCTTTGGAACGAATGTAAGTAAGTTCACGCGAGGTTCAAGTGCTCAAGGACATCGAATGGTAGGTTGTGCCATAAAAATAAAACATTGATCAATGATATTCCATATAACAACTAAATGGTAAACGCCTACGAGTGTCTTTCATAAGCCATTAAAAACAACCTCAAGCTAGTTTCATCAAGCAGTTTCGGATCAAGTACGTATTTTCTTTATGCACGTATTGTTTTCGTTTCGCTGCGACCTCCAGCGCCTTTTCCATTATTTTTTCTTCTTTTTGTAGTTATTTGTTAAGAAAACACGACGAGTATAATAAACAAACAGATAGTTTGGTATTACCGAGACACCATGCACATGTTTCTGTTTATCCTCAACGCAGCGATGCAGTAAATAAAATTAGATAGAACTATATTTGTTTTAATTAGCGTTCCGATGTAATCAGTTTCGAAACACAAAGGGGAAATCCATTACCGTGGGCAAATTCCTATCTTCTAGCAACTAACGTATAATGCATTATATAATTTATAGTCAGATTAGATCCACAGAGCGGATTATCTTTCAATAAAAGCAGTTTAATTATTATTGCATTAAGATGGTTGTAATAAACACACAAAAAAATGAATGAGAATAAATCGGCTATTGGAAATTAAAGAAAATTGATTTACGACCGGAGCTATCTTTAGTGACTATAAAAGATCAATTTTAATTACGTATTTTAATTATGAAGCAAGCTCGGTTCGTGAGCATAAAGCTAGGGATTGATGGGTTATAAATAGAAAGGACTTGGTAGGGTTTTAATGAAGCCTAACGTGGAATCGATACATGTGGTGAATAAGTGTTAAAGGCGTGAGAGATACTCCAAAATTTGCAGGTGGATGGAACGAGAAATAGTAATAAAAATTCAAATAAAAGAAAATAGAAAACGGCAGTCGAGTGGGTGAATTATAAAGTAGTGAAGATGTTTAAGGAAATTCGGGTCGTCGGGTCATTCCATTTCCTATCTACTTAGTATTTATTGAAAGGGTTCAGCGAGGGCCGAAACCATTTTCCAGATGCCATGCGATCGGTTCTGCGGGGTTGGTGGCGCGTCCCCCTCCTTCCCAACCCATCTCCATCTCTCCTCATCCAGCACCCCGCAATACGGAGAGCTACGTGCATTTATCCCGGTAATTTCATGTAAATGTAATTTAACGTAAGTGCGAGCGAACACGTTGCCTGCGCCGTGCAGACAGGACTCATCCCCGGGAAAAGGTAGTAATATCTACTTATGCGCATCCCGCAGACAATTCCCGTTTTACAGTCCACATATACACGCACACTCACACACATTCGAGAAACCCTCTGGGGGCGCCATAAGAAAATCAATTACGTAATATTGGAAACGACGTGCGAAAATGGAAATTTTTTATTGGCGCACCGAAATTTAGAAATTAATCAGGTGCCGTTACGAGCGATGTAAAAGCTTGTCCATTCACATTTCAATCTCCGCAATGGGCGAATAAAACGCGTTACATCATGAAATTTAATTTGATAAATATGAAATTATATAAGTTTGTTTTATTATAGTTATGCATAACAAATAATAATTGTAAAATCATTTACTTAATTATTCGTTATAAACATAAATAAGTTGAAGGTTATACGACTTCTTTTTTGTTTCGATTTGTTAGGGCAAGTTTTGGATGGCAATAATCCAGGTTCATGCATTTATTTATACTTGAACGTCGGTTCATTCATTTATTCATGTGTTTATAGCGGCCAGATACAGGAGGCTCACACATGGCGTGGTGTACAATCGCTGCAAGGCCGTAACTTTTGCCATTTTATTGCGGAAAGTTGCACGCCTTTCCAGAGAACTCCGCCACTATATTCCGCTTAGAAGGCAAAGGGTTGGCAGCAGATTTCCGGGTTTTCTGCGGAGGGCGGTTTTGCTCGAACGTTAGAAAATTTATCAGACGAAATGCAAATGAAATCAAAATGAATTTGTTACGTAAAATGCGGCCCGATAAACTAATGCAACGCTATACTTTATCTTGGAAAGTTTTAATTGCCTGCACCAACAACATCATGCTTCCTTTATGTCCGCCACCGCACAACGCGCCCGTGTTTTATGCCCCTAGAGTTAACTATATATATATATATGTTCATTGCAGCTGCCGGCTCTAAAAGATCTCCAGGGACCTAAACTACATGTTTACCATTTTGTACATTCGGAATATTTCATTCGATTGGCAAAAGAACCCGTGCAGACGTGGCACCGCTTCAAGCAGACGGCTAATTGACGTTTGAATTGCAATATGAAGGGTTTGTTTTGAGGCGGTAACAATCGGCGTTCGAATCGGCATTGTGTTCGAAATTTGGAGCGTGCGGAGCAATTAAATTGGGTGGAAGGGTCGCGAGCACATGTCGAAATTAGGGGAGAAGTCATAAAGTTGAATGAGAACAAATACGTATTGTGCTTGCAGTTTTGACTCACCTTTATTATCAATGGAGAATATTCCGATGCCGTCGCCACCCCGTATTGAATACTCGATCCTGCTGTCTTCTCCTGGCGGATCGTTGTCGGTGGCATTCACTTGCATCACAACACTACCGACACGCTGATTTTCTGCCACCGAACCGGAAATCACAAACTCACCGAACTGAGGGGCGTACAAATTCTCGTTAACATCCACTATGTTTATAGTCACCGATGCCTCGGATGAGAGCGACGGCTTCCCCTTATCATTAGCGAAAACAATCAAACTATGCACTTGGCGTTCCTCGAAATCCAGAGGCTTCGTGGTGCGGATCGTGCCGGATACCCGGTCTATCTTAAACGTTCCATCACTGTCGGTGTCCTCCAGCGTGTAAAGAATCTCACCCTCGGGACCCAAATCCGGATCCGAGGCAGAAACCACCGCCACCACGCTACCCTTGGGGATATCTTCGCGAATTTTCACCGTGTAACTCGGCAAACTGAATTTCGGGGGGTTATCATTAATATCATCTATTAAGATCCTCACCAAGGCTTCCGAATACAACGGCGGATTATCCGGCCCTCTGCCACCGCCATCCGTGGCTCTAATCCGTAACTCATACAACTCCTGCCGCTCCCTATCCAAAGCATTAGCAACCGACAACACCCCCGTCGTCCTTCCCACGACGAAGTCCTTGGTATCAGTCATCAATGAGTAGGTGACCTTAGCATTGTCCCCATCGTCTGCGTCGGTTGCGTTGGCTCGGAATATTGCCGTTCCGTTCAACGCGTTCTCGGTCACCCTGAAATTGGCTAGGGATTTCTCGAATTTGGGCGCGTTATCGTTGACGTCCAGCACCGTTATTGTAAGCATTCGTGATAGAGATTTCTGCGGTCTTCCCAGATCATAAACGGTGATGTTCAGGTTATATTGCTCCTCGCGTTCGCGGTCCAAGTAACCGATGATTTTCAGCTCACCAGAATCCATGTCGATGCAGAACACCGAATGCTCATCGCCGCCGGAGATGCCGTAAATCAGTTTTCCGTTATACCCCAGGTCCTTATCGTGTGCCCTCAATTTGATTAGCGTCGTTCCCAGCGCAACTGATTCGTTTACTTTGATTTCGATTGGGAAGTCGATGAATTCCGGGGAGTGCACGTTGTGGCCGTAACGAGTGGGCATCATTGCGAATTCCTCTTGCGCTGGTGGCTTGTTGTTATTCTCGGCGGCCGCGAGGACTTCGGTTAATCTCCTTGTAACACCAGTATCCTTGCAATCGAAAGAACCAGTTTCATCGTTGAGGATTCGTCCGGCCGATGGAAGGTTGCGCTTGCTGTTCACCAACTGAAAGTGAACGCGTGCCACGTCCGCGAAATGGGTTCCATCAGTAGCGGTGACGTTCAGCTCCCTTTCGGACACCCTCACATCGTTCAAATCGCAAGTGACCGTTATAGTGCCAGATATCGTGTCTATACTGAAACATCCGTCCTCGTTTCCTGAAATGATGCGATAGCTTATTATGTTTCCGGCGTCGAAGTCGATGGCGGAGAGGGTTATGATCTCTGAGCCGATGGGAACGTATCGAGGAATGTGGCCATGGCAATCAATTTTTTCAAATTGCGGTCTGTTGTCGTTCACGTCTTTGACGCGCACGGTTAATTGCATTTCGGTTTGCCGTCTATAAGGAAGACCCCAGTCGGAAGCTCTGACTCTCAAGATGTATTCGCGCCGCATGCTTTCGTAATCGAGGAGCGCCGTCGTTTTTACAATTCCAGAGAAGTGGTCCACCTCGAACGGGACTTTAACCAGATTCGCGATCAAATACGAGATGTATGCATTCTCGCCGCGGTCCTTGTCCTTTGCGTGAACAGTGGTCACCGAAGAACCCGCTGGCATATTCTCATCAACCCAAACCGTCATCTCTGGCTTATCGAAGATGGGGTCGTTGTCGTCGTCGTCTTCCACGTAGATTTTCACTTTGGCCGATGACTGCTTGCGGGTGCCGGCGTTTCCTTGGTCAATTGCTGATACTGTGAGACTGTAGAAAGACTTGGTTTCTGCGTCCAGTTGGACCGCAGTGTACAGCATTCCGGTGTATGGGTTGATGTTGAACTCTCCGCCCTCATTGCCTCCAACGATCTCTAAGAATACTTGAGCGTTTTTACCCTCATCGGCGTCGGTAACTTTCAGTCTTATTAGTGGGGTATTTACAGGAGCGATCTCCGGAACTTTAACCTCGTAAATCTCCTTGTTAAACACCGGAGCGTTATCGTTTAAATCCGTCAGCCGGACTTGTACAGACTTATAACTCTCTTGCGGAGGGACGCCTCTGTCAACGGCGCGCAATTTCAGCCAGTAGCCCTGGGGCGTGCTCTCCCTATCCAACAGCTTCAACACTTCTATATTAAATTCGCCCTTTCGCTGCGTGGGACGGATTCGGAAGTGACCGTCGGGATCGCCGTCGATGATCTCGAGGCTCTTTATCTCGCCGTGAATACCGGAATCCCGATCGGACACGTTGACGATCGCGTAGATGTCGGCGTTAGAGTTCTCAACGATCTGTGGGTGGTGCCGGATCAGGATTTCGGGAGGGTAAAGGTTCACCTTCTTTACGCGAATTCGAACCTTCGCTTTGCTGGTCATGCTGGAGCCGGAGCGGAAAATTGCGCCTCGGTCCTGCCCTATAACTGTTAACTCATGATATGTGCTTTCATTATACCTCAGCGGTCTACTGAGAGAGATCACCCCGGAGATCGGATGAATCGCAAACTGGTACGTTTCCTCGGCGAAACTGTAATAAATCTCGCCGTTTCTCCCCAGATCCGCATCCTCAGCGATGACCCGCAATATACTTTTGTGGACGGGCATATCCTCGTACACCGTAGCATTGTAGTCATAAGGATAGAACAGCGGGTTCAAATCGTTCGTATCCAGAACGGTGACCACGACCTGTGCGGCCGTCTCCAAGATCACCTTCTGCTTTCCATCCTTTCGCGTCGCCGTCGCCCGAACTTCCAGCAAGTAACGATCCTTGCGTTCGCGATTAAGCACATCATTGTTACCGGTTCGCGTACGAATGAACAGGAAACAGAAATCACCCACCAACTTATCCTCGGCCTTGAAGAACTTGTCTTTATCACCGCTCACTATCTTATACCGAATATCACTGAGCGAATTCTGTCTGATGGGGATACCGATGCGCTCTTCGCCGGGATCGGGGGCGGCGTAAGTTTTTGCCACACTGTTTTCCGGTATGCTGACATTGTAGATAGACCTAGTGAACCGGAACTCTATGTCCGAAATCTGCGGCGCCTCTTCCGCCTGGGCTACCGTGATCACCAGCAGGCAACAGGCGATGACGCGGATGCACATCTTCCTCCTTCGCTCTCAGATCATTCTTGCACCTGAAACAACCAGAACAAACAAATTTTAATATTGAATAAAATTGAAAACCAGATTTTCAACGCTCCAAAACAATTATTTCTATTTGTGGACCACAGAACTATCGACCGTCCGTTCCATTCAATTACCGACGCATTGTCTAAAATGCCATTTACAATAATTATAAATAAAATATGTGTGTGTATGCGCATTAATGTGCTCATTAAGGCATAATTATGAAAACATACATTTTCATTCTGACAATGCAATCAACGCAACAACGCAAAAGTGCGGACATAATGTCCGAATTAACCGCACATTATATTTCCGCAGTTTTCCCGCGGCTAGATTTTAAGGTCGTTCCATTAAATTTTGCAAACGTTTAAACAAAATTTACAGAGCCTTTCCGTTTTATGAGCAAAATTTTAATTAAATTTTAATTTCCTACCCGTATTCCTTCGACTTGATTACATCATTCACTTATTCGAATATTATATTTCTTTTTTTCTCTTTTAATTCGTATCCCATTTCGAGACATCATTTTATTAATCATTTCTCAAATATTTATAACATCAACAAACTGACAACGTAGACATTTAATAAATATGAAATCAGCCTACTTTCGCAATTTATTCAATCAAATATAAAAATATAATGTTTTTTTTCAATATATTATCATAGTTAAATATGAAGGTTTAATATCCATTTATCAGGTAGACATTAACAGATAAAATTATAGTAAATACAAGATTACAAGTTGAGCTTTCTAAAATACTTATTTTTCTATTTTTGTCAGAAAATCTAATAGACATTTCTATTTTTTATTTACTAATTTAATGAGAACAATCAGATATAAAATTTAGAAATAATTGAAAGATATGAAAAATTGCTGTTAATGAAACATAAACATTGATGAATTAACGAACATTAAAAAATGTGAATTCTTGAAGTGAAACCGACGGTCATTAAAGGTTTTAGAAATTCAGCGTTGCATGCGATTAACATGTAATTACTACAGTTCCAATTATCCCGTATTTTGTATTATTCAACAATGCCACAAATCCAATACTATTTGCACTAATACTAATTAACGAAACGCGCATATAAATTCCGGACAAATTTTCGCTTTTTAATTAAACGCGTAATTAGCAAATCACAATAATTAATTATCCAATAATATTTATTATTCACATGAATGCAAAAATATTAACACAATTAGAACTAATATAACACCGTTTTACTGATTAATTTTAAATCGGTTAATTAAATTTTTAATGCTTGTTTAAAAAAAACGTAAATAGTTTAACTAAATAAATCATATATGCGATTACTTTAATTGCATTGTAAGATAGTTTAAAACAACTTGTCATGTTTGAATTACATATTACGTGATACTTGGCAAACATTACACCAGCTTGAATAGAAGTAAAGTATAGTTTTGAACAGCATCACATACATAAACTGATATTTTCTATGCACTTGAAAAGTATAGCGTTGTGAATAACTATAAGAAAGTGGAGGAAAACTATTTTATGACGATATAAAAGTGCGCTCATATACTTATGCCACATGTAATACTACAGCAGTGAAAATTAGTGAGTCGTTCCGAGAAATCACCCCCTCGGGCATGCATAATTTTTATTCTGTGCAGCTGTTGCACGCGGCTTCGATGTAATTAGTGAAATAATTCCCGTTTCCAAAGGTATTCGTGTCTTCGTGTGGGTGGCAAAGGTGTGCGGATAATTTGCGTTCTCGCGTAACGCGATTCCACGCCGATAGCGAGAACAGTTATTGCTGTATGCATCGTTTTGTCGTTGCCTCGGGGATGGGAGGACGACATCAGGGGGTGGCAACGTCGTCGTTGGATAGGATTACGAAAACGTCTCGCTCAATATTGTGTGTTTCAAGAAGCGTTAAATTATCACACTTTTGGAAGTATTGATCGGTTATTTTCCCAGAAAAATCTCTCTCCTAATTATGACCTAACACCTAGGTTGAATCACTATAATAACTTGACATTATGCAATATAGTAACCAACATAATTTTATAGAAATATTGAATAATAACTTTGAGGTTGAAGTTTAGGTGAAATATTTTTAATTAAGTTGCCTATTTTGAAACACTTCATTATATTACATGTTATGTGGAGAGAATAAGAAAGAAGACCAATTGAATTTTAAATTTGTATCATACTCATTAATATTTTTCTTTAAATATTTCTTTCTTCAATTAAAAGAATGTTTAGATTGTCCAAATTCGGCAACCCGAGATTTGTATTACGAACGAAAGCCATGTGTCTTCCACGGACGAATTAAAAATAAGAAACGAGTTGGAGAAGAAGATGGAAAAAAAATAATGACGGAAAAACGCGTTGATGAAGAGCAGGAAGTGAGGATGTTTTGAGGATGCCCGATTTAGACGCGAGATCAGGGCGTGATGCACGTGCACGAAGCGAAGCTGGTTATCTGACTTTGGGCTCTACCTGTGTGCCTCATCTTCCTCCTCTCGCTGCTCTACCCCGAAGTACCTGGCGACTTCTAGGGGTTGAGTTTATTAAATTACAGCACGTTGTAAGGGAGGCGGGGAGGTCGCGAAAGATCACTTAATCACCGAAATTGGCGCGAGAAATAATGAAATGGCTTTAATTAAAAACATTAGACTCGGCGCGAATGTGTTTTGTTATAATACGCTTGATTAATACAGAGCCGCCCGCGGTGCTAGCTAGCAGCCTCCAATTTTGGCACCGACGACTGGTTTCGACTTGATTTTGTTTGTTACCGTAGTCCTCGAAGGCGGACCATTATATAACGTTTTAAATTGGAGCGCGTAAAACGTTTTGGGATCACTTCATTTGCACTTTACTTGCACCCCAGAGTTCGATTCGAGGATTTACGCCGAGCTTGACGGTGAATTTTAATCCAAATTAAAGCCATTACTCTCAAACCCTCGTTGCATCAGCACAATACTTGCCTCAGAAAAAAAAAACAGAACGCAATTGTAGTAGTTTGATATTAATCCAATGGAGATGGTGTCACTCTGCACTTTTAATAACTTCTAATCACTTTCAGAAACTTAAACACTTCTTCCGTTGAGGATGCTTCGTCTCTACTCGCTCTCGTCTACGTTATTAGTTTAGGCTGTGGCATGGGGTAGATAATAAACACTTCCTCGTTATCTTGGCTTCGTGCTGTTTACCGGTTGGTGGCGTGCGTTTTGTTGCAGGTAGATGATAAGGTCCATGCCAAGAGCCATTTCGGCACTAAAACTCTACAAAACTTTTGCCTCGCTTCCACAACCGTGGCCCTTTCCCTCCCTACTCCCTTACAATTGTAAACAATAACCAGCTGTGCGTGCTAGAGGCGGTGGAGGGGAAGCGCAGAGGAAAACCCCGTAACCAGAAATCTCTATTTATACCCTTACCGTGCGACGCAGCAGGTAGAAAATTGGAAGAATGGAGCCTACACAAGCCGCACGAAAAATTGAAAAAAAAAATACAACGAAAATAACAAGAAATATATATATATACGTATATCCAGAAATCATATTTTGTTTCTATCAAAATTTATGACTGATCCAGATAACCCTCTTCTTTTTTTTTCGAAATTCAGATAGATGCTGATCGTGACCTTAACAAATCGCAACGGCCCAATGAGATTATGATTATTTATTTGTTTCGAAACTCACAGATGCGTAACTTTCGGTTCGTTCTCAGAGTAATATTTCATAGCTTTCAGATGACTTTATTACCGCAATAGCGGATTTCTGGACTCGGGAAGAGGCGATGTGGCAATATCGCGTTACATAAATTTGACAGCTCTTTAGATGCGTATCTTATGTGCAATAAAATATGTTATTTTCTTCTTCATTGCCACCGATTCTAAGTATATCCATGTAGGCAAGTGGTCATAATTGGATAATAAATATATTTTGGTTATGAAATTCAACAGTCCCAAAAAATGCAAATTATATAAGAATATTTATATCTATTAAATAAATTAAATTAAATGTGCTTGAAAGAAATATATTAATATCTGTATATGTTAGAAGATTTCCCTCCCATTGACCAAAAGGTCGTTCAACCGTGTATATTGTGTGAACGTTTATAGTGATACTCTAGGAAATCGTTTCCGTTCCACTAAAGTACCATTTTTTTTTATCCCGAGTAGTCTAGGAGTACTTTTATCACCATTTCAAGTACAACAATTTGCTTAACTATTTGTCATTGAATCTAGTATATTTTTTTTAATTCATTAATATAAATTTATTTATTATTAATAAAGTCAATGTTCAATGTTTTTATTAAATAAAAAGTTCAGATTTTTACAAAAATAATGCTAATAATTACTTAAATTTGAGACATTTTTCAGAACGATTTTATCAATTTATGGGGATCTTTCCATTTTATTATCTAAATTTTATATGTCCAAAATATTTGAAAAGACGTAGAAGTAACAAATAAAATCACCGGTATCTAAAATTTGAGCAGTTAAATAACTTTCTCTAAAACTTGCACAATTATCCTTTAATTTATCGTCAAGATAGGAGACGTACAAGTAAATGAAGGATTTATGAATCGAAGTGAGTAGAATCACAGCCCCATTTACCTGAAAATGTGCTAAAGAGCAGACAGAAAATTTTATTTTACCTCCAATAAAAAAAAATATGTGCCGAAATTCAGATGTAAACGAGAAATAATTTCATAAACCTCTGCGCCATAAAATTGCTACAAAAAAAAAAACAATATAATTTTATGCAATTCCATAAAAATAGACAGCAAAATCGGGATTACATTTTTACAAACGCTGCAGAAACCATTTCAGGAAACAAAAATTTGAATCCAAAAATCTGCTCGTTCGTGGCAATATTGCACTGTGTGTATGTATGTACGTACGTATGTTTTTTTTTTGAATGGTTGTTGTTGTTACAAAGTGAAATGCAATTAGTTTATGGAGGCCAAACGTGTTTGCGTACAATTTTACAAAATTTCGCCGCGTGTTTCCGCACACATCAAAAAAACCCGCCGTCGCTACCCCTACGCGCGTAACAACACTGCCGTCCGTAGAACGCAATGAAATTATCACATTTTCCGCGTTAATTGGTTGCATTCGATGCAATATTTAATTGGAATGGACAATTAGTATTTGGGTATATTGGCGCAAATGCGTGGTGATTGATTAAATGATTGTGATTTACGATCTTGTTCGATTCACACCATCCAAGGATATATTGTTCAATATTTTAGCAGAGGTATTGTGATGAATTTTCAGGTTTTATTGTTGTAAGATGTATACTTTATGTATATTTCATGTGTTCTGGTAAATATCGACGGTTTTCGTTACTTTACTTGCAAAACGCATTTTCTTATAAGATCGTTTCCTGCTTGTGTGCAAGCAAAGTTTGCATAAAGTACTGATTAATAACTAGTATCCAGCAATACCTTTTGATGTACGTACAAAGCACAGGCGGATTTTACAACGTGCATTATAGTTGAAAGTTGTTTACTTTACGTTGTAATCTAGTGTTTTGAAAGCTACTCAAAAGCATTTTAATATTGTTATGTATTCAATAGTTTTCTATCATTTTCTAAGGTTAAGTTAATAAAAAAATCTATTTCCTCCTGCAATAAATTTGGTACAAATGTGATTAAAACCTATAGTCAACAATCATTTCTATATGATTTTTATGAATGCAATACATTTTAGTTGCTTTCATAACAACACTATCTGTGACCAAATATAATGTACATTGATTTAATAAAATTACGTAATTTTTATAAATTTTGTGTAGTATAATATATGAGGATTTAATTAACAAACTTTTTCAGTAATATAAATAAGTAATATTTCTGTGTATAAGACGCACCTTGATTTTAGCTGTACAGAAAAAACACTGGACAGTGCGGCTTCGATCAGTCCCTTTATACACTACAGTCTCTTTTTGTGCGGTTTTAGAGTAATAATTGTTTTTATTTTTCTTGATGAATCCGTAGTTTTATGGTCTGAAGGAATTTCTGAAAAATATTTTACTAATAATGTTTGCTGCCATAGATGTGGAAAAAAAATTGACCTCAATGCACTTAATCTTACAAACATGATTTCGGAATGAAAATTTAAAGCTTATGCAGAAGTATATTTCATGGCAACTAGATTGAAAGGTCGTTTATTTTCATGAAAGGTTAATTTGAAAAAATTGACAGCCATTTCCGGCGATTGGCGTCCGCATTGTTAGGTGAATATTTTTCTCTCTCTCTCTATCTGATTTTTATTCGGTTCTGTTTGTTTGTTGTTCGTCCTCGATTTTGCCTGTTTATTTTCAATATATATATTTTTTATACCTCCATCTCGTTTTGTCTGTCCTAATATAAATACAAAATGCAATTAGACCGCGTGTCGCGTTATAATTGGTGATGTTGGGGCTATGTCTAAATCAGGGTTCGTGATGTTCGGGAAAACAACGAATTATAGAGGAATCGGACAGCTACATCAATACGCCTGGATTTATAGAGCGTGTTCCGGTGAAAGCTTGTCAGCCTCAAAACGTTGTGATTGAAGCCCAGATGATGATCACGTGGTGATGGTCGATCGCAAAGAATAACTTTCTCATAACTAAATTATTTCGCAAGACAAGACCGGATATTAGGGATCTGGATGGAAAGTTTCAGAGACGCGCGGCTCCACTGTTCTCAGCAACAGAAAACGTATTTATCTGCTTGTTCTCATACATAAAAGATTCACGTCTATATAATATTATTATATGTATATAAAAATCGATATTACAAACAAAAAATTGCGTTACGCAATCCAGACGTCCGTCGCTCGAGATAAGATCTTTTATTGTGGATTTGCATAGGAGTCCAAGCTTATTTTTTCATTGTCAAATTGAAAAAAAAATAATGAATGGAAATACGTTTATTAAAACTACCATTCGTTCGAATTCATCAATCAAAATCAAATTTGCAGCTGTCAAGTTTTCCTATTCTTCAAAATCAATTGTACATAGTAATATCCATATCTTCATTTGCTTACACAAATCAATACTTTCAATATGTACACTACACTTTAACTAATCCATACTATTGTTGTGATTCATATTTCTTTAATAAAAACAAAACATTTACATACATATATTCAATATGGAACTAGTTCTTTTTTTCAAAATAAATCAATTTCAGATGAAAAATGCCTGAAACAAAAAAACGCCACATTAAAGGACATAGATTTATAAAAATATATATGTTCATACACGCAAAGCATTAAACAAAATTGCGCTACGTGCATGACTAACTTACGTTTCAGTAACGATATTGAATTAGTATATTCCATATTTAGCTTTTATATTATATAAAAAAATCGCTAGGCTTAACTGGAAAATAACATATACATGTTGACATTTACATATATTTGTGTACCATTTTAATCCGATTGGGATGAATGTAAAGTTGACATACTTCAGTATAGTAAGAGATTTAAAAAGTATTTTGTAAAATACGAGCGCTGTAGCGATTATTCTGTATTTTTGAACTGCGCCTTAGTTTGAAGTTCTTTTTTCTTCGTTGTGTCTTTAAAAACGTCAAGTAGTATTATTTTACGTTTGGTAGTAATCATTACTGATGGGAGTAAAAGTCCGTTTTTCGTTGTATCTGTATCAAGATTATTGTAGGTTAAGTAGCATACAGTATTGATTGGAGTTAAAGTTTTGTTTCGTTGTGTCCTTACATCAAAAATTATTGAGGATTGGTTTTAATCAGTATTGATCAGAGGTAAAAATTGTAACAAGTATTATGTAAAATAATGAATGATGTAACTATTATGGTGTATTTTTAACTACGCATGGCAAATTCTGAGTTCAATATCTGAGGTAGGTTAGGTGGTAGTAGGAAATATTGATCAGAAGTAGTAGAACTAGTACAGTAAGTTGTGATTTATACGTTCTTCTTTCAAATCAACAAGTGAGATTAATTTAGGTTAAGTAAGTTTAATGTATCTTTAACTATGCAAAACTTGTTCTGATATGATACTGATTTCTTTCTACTTTTATCAAAGTATGGTATAAATGTCAGATTACGTACAGTGCGGATGCAACAGTACAAATTTATTGATAATTTTGTATTGATTCCATTTTTAACAAGTTTTTGCGTTTGCAGCTTTTGATTAATATAGAAAAATAGCTTTGTTTGCAAACAGATAGGTATAATAAATTTGTGAGAAATTGGCGAGTAAAAACTGTTTGAAAATACTGAAGTTGAAACTATTTTACAAAAATAATATTATTCGAAAGTTACCCAAAAGAGGATACCTTCATCGATCACGTTTACATGCGGAACACAGGTCATGGAGTTACGTTTGTTCCGTACTGTCGTCCGTAGTAGTAATAATGTTCATAATGAGCGGCGTGTGGTTCTGATTTTTAATGAAGTTATTATGCGATGATTCGGGCCGCAGCGGAATGGAAACGAAACACAATGGCATTAATAGAAAGGCTTTAAATGGAATCCCTTTTAGGTTTGGCCGGTGCGTAATTACATTAGTACACTCCGTGCGAGGTATAATTTTACAGCGAAAACAAAGGGATCCCAGGATGTTTCACGTATGATTTCCACGGATTGCTATTGCCCGAAGGGCACTGTTAAATATGGAATAGTTGCAGAAGTGCGCGCTAATTTATTTGACTCCGATAAAAGCTGAATTGTGTTAGGTCCTCTCTTTCTCTCCACTACTTCTGTAATTCCTGCACACAAACCAAGCAAAAGGAATGGGCAAAAAGGCCATTCTCATGTTTAAGAGATCTGACGGCTCATGACATTTTCAGGAACTGTAAGTTACGGAAGTTTTAATTTTATCCCTACCTCCACTCAACATTACGTTTCGTAAATGCTTTCCAAGAGGAAAATCCGAACTCTTTGATTCCAACGACATTTTATTTAAAGAATCTAGTTGACCCCCATCAAAATGTTTGCTTTCTCTCCTCGACATTTGCAAACTAAAAGTTCTTTCAGAAATACTCTTTCATTTCTCCTGAAAAATATAAAATTGTATCCAACAATTCAATTCATTTAATACGTAATGCAATTTATTATATGGTTTTCTGTAATCGTCGAATTACGTAAAACGCCACGTCGCCGCTTCTCGCGGAAAACTCGTTACCAACTAAACTTATCAAAAGAAAAACAAAAGGATTTCGAATATTTTAACTACTCTCGAAGTTACGGTGTATCAAAATGACAAAATGAAATATATAGTGGCCGTAGTACTATTCAAATACTTTAACGCAGTTTACAAACTACCATTTATCTTTCGCGTATAGATTGCAACAATGCATTCGCATAGTTGTAATTAACGTAACCTTAAATTGTCAAATATTAGAATTACTTTGACATAAATGCAACTGTTACAAATGTCACACGCAATATACAAATATAAAGCACTTTTATATAATAATACAATCAACATTTTAAGTTATAAAATATGAAAACACATTATACTTTAAGGACGGGCCCACGTATTATATTTTCTATAAGGGCCCACGAAATAAAAGTGTAAGTGGGTCCGTGTAAGATTCAATATTAAGTTTTTTTTTTAATTATCGATAATTGAAAGCTAATACAAAACATTTAGTGAGGACCCAAATTAAATTTTGCTTGAGTCCTCCAAATAATAGATTACGTGGGGCCCACAAATTCAATAAAAGGACTTGCACCATTTACTACTCGCACTTCTATTTACCATACCCTATTTTCATATATGAATATTTGGGATTAATAATTATAAAAATGTTTTATATAGGGACAATATTTGCGTTTTAAACAAAATTTATTAATTAACATAGAAAAATTTCAATATTGGATATAAAGGGTGTCCCAAAATGAACGCAAGATTTGAATTTGCCGCTATTTGTGCAGCAAAGTGTTGGCAACCCAAAAAAATCTGTGTTTTCTATTTAATTCAAATCTTGCATTAATTTTGGGACACCCTTTATAATCTTAATTATAATTCATAATCAATTTTTACTAGTACATACTTACTGTTAGAAGTATATTAGTTAATTAATATAAAATTAATGATTATCATTCTAAAAATCATGATTTTTTTCAGTTAAAATCAATTTTCACTGTGATATATTAATATTTTCAATGCTCAACTTTCTAGAAAATTATAATCTCTAAATATATAAACATACATAACATATTCCAGTTAATATCATAAGCTATAAATATACACGTAAAAGCATACATTTATCAAAAAAAAACTAAATAAATTTGCCTGTAGTTTATATGACACGCAACGTTACAGATCGACTCGTGAATGTACATTATTAATTTAATACAAAGTGCGTGATACGAATATTATAATAAATGATAGAACATATTTATTTATAAAGTATACATGATTATTTAGCTTTGACAACACAAAAAATTTAGGATATTTTAAAAAAATAGAAAAAAATATCTTTTGTCCTTAATTATATATTTAGAAAATAGCTTAATTTAGGATAATGATAATTTCATTTTATGAAAAGTATATTAAAATATTGTTTTAGCTTTATCTCAAATTTCAATATATATCCTAGTTTTTGCTAGAAAAAAATTCGTTTCATCTTTTCATAAATTATTTGCGAAGAGGCTCCGCTACAGCGACAATACCAATAAATTTTTCACCTAACCTTTGATGTATGAACATTGCCTTAGAATTTATCGGTTGGTTTACATAATTTACAATATATATAAGGTCCCAAAAGACTTTTTTCTCCTCTTTTGTTACAAGCTATATTCTCATATAAAATCCTTTCAATGTTACCAATAATTACTCGTGCGAGATATGCTGACAGGTTTAACAAACATACATACACGCGTGTGTACTGGAATAATTGAACGTAATCGTGTCGAATTCGAAACCGATCGAATATCCTGAAACTACTCGATTAATTCGAATTTACCGGTACGCAATCTGACACGCATAAATATATCACAACACTAAAATTGATTAATACGTCAAAATCCACAATTACGCCGTTACGTCACGCCGCCGTGATTTGACTACTAACATGTAGTCAGGTAAATAACGAAATTATATAGACTGTATACTCTCGATCCAATCGGATTAATGGCCAGATCTGCGCTAGATCGCGATTTGATCATGCAGGATATGGAACTATAAAAAAAGATTAGTCATTCTGTATGCACAAAACAAACATGATCACAGTGCAGTAATTAATTATGTTTCATTAATTAAAAAAAAAGAAAACAAAATTTCGATGCACAAAAATAATTGCATTGCTTTTAAAAAAATGTATACATAATTAATTACGTTTTAAATTAATTAAACGATTTGATTGATTAATTTAACAACGGCAAGTGTAATAAATCAAGCGTGATGACCAGAGAGACATTATTACACTGCACCGAAAGATGAATCATGCCACTCTTGTGAAAACATATTATTTTTATATTAACTGAAAGTGTCCTCTCTCGCGCAACTATTGACTCGGATCTCGAAACGTATTAACCAATCCGCTTTGTATTTGTTTATTCTAAGGGTCCCTTAGTCTATTGACTTCCACATCTCTTAAGCACTTCCAACCCACACCAAAAATAAACAAAAATCCGAGGGATAATAGCTCACATTTCAATAAATCTCCACACAAAATTACATAACAATATTGTTTTAATCGCAAACTGTAAATCCTTGTTAAATAATCTAGTTAAATAAAAAATTCAATAATTATGGTTTAGAAATATTAGTGGTATTAATTGATTGACGCAACACTTAAAAATCATGAGCAATCGGATTCAACGAGCGGTTTTGTAATGGGCCTCTAATAAATCGATCGTCCCGGCTTTGATGTAACAGTGAAATTGTTTGCGGTCACATATCAGTTAAGTTTCAGATGTTAAGAATAGACGTACACTTCAAATAGTCTTCATACAAAACAATTTGACTAAAAATAAAGATGTAGCTATTTTTGACGAATCCAGTCTTAATCCTTTGATCCATTTTTGTAAACGTTTAATGAGAATTTTTCACATCTGTTAATCTTTAATATTTCATGTATTTTTTTTTAATATTCATGATTGTGATTTATTGGTATTAAATTCCAGATCGAGAAATTATGTTCTATGAATTGTAATTCTATGTTTTTCTAAATATTACTTTTTTCAAACATTTGATCCTTTGATGTGAATAAACACATTAAAATTTGCAACAATTGGTGATGAAATACAGCATTACAGATCGACTGTATATTCGTTATATTTCAGTTATATAATTATGTTTTTTGATTTTGGTAGAAGATTCTTGTATCAGAAAAATCATTAAGAAAAACCTATTGTATTCATTAAATATTAAACTGTTGTATTATTATGAATTACCAAAGAAACATACAAAAGACTTTTGATGTGTCTTGAGAATGAAAACAAAAAACTATAGAGTTAAATGAGTCATATGGTTTGAGGAACGAACAGGTACGAAGGTGAGAAGCGTTGAATTGTTTAAAGTTTGAACGAATCGAGCAGAAATGATCTTCTAATGAATCATCTCTCATTCGAGCGAATGTAACTGGCAGCCGGTTAAAACGAGATGGATGGTATAATGGGAGTTCATGAATACAGTCCGACGTGCTGTGCTGAATGTTATGTTTTCTTGCGTAATACCCACCTGCACGCCACACGAAATTTGTCGGTAAAATCAATGCGTCTAAAACTCTCTCGGTAGTTTGGTCTAGTTAAGCTTCCACTTGGAGTGCAGTATCCGTAAACACATTAAACCTATCTCTTGTCGATCGGATTAACTGCGGATAAATTCGCTGCATTGAAGAAATCTCATAGAAGGAAACTCTTCTAATTATAATTACACAAAGGGAGCTTAGCTTTGTCAGTCTCAATTTTATTAAAGCTCAATATAATGTAAAGCGTAAAATTGCTTATATCTATTATAGAAAATAAGATTTGAATTCAACACTTTATCAGTTTTTTTTCATTTATGATTCTTAAATTAATTATGTTATAGTATACTAAAATATATTGATTAATATATCTACTATGTGTAAATTGGTTTATGTGTACATTTGTTAAAGTTTTCAATCAAAATTTCTAACCTATTCAAGATGTCAAATATTGTTTAGAATTGAAATTATATTTACAGTAAAAACATCTACAACTGTCCTTTTCTAACTTATAGTGTCACAAAGATTTATTTATGTTACATAAATTGGAAAAAAAACTTGCATTTCTGACTAAAATTTATTTAGTATTAATGTAATAAAAATAGTACAAAAAAGTAATCCTGAATGTCAGCTCGTATAGGAATAACTAATCTTTGCACGTAAATCAATAGTAGGCACAACGAAATGAAAGGAATAAAAGAAAGAGCGTTGTGTGAAGAATAGTCGGACGAGCACGTACACACATATATTTTTTGCGCAAATTTAGTGCAAGAAAAAATGATTAGTATTCCTGAAAAGGTATGAAGCTATGTAAAAGTCGTTTCTGGATATATCTTTTATACAGATGATGATGGCACGTGAATTTTGTATTTAAACGTGAGTGCGTTCACGTGCGATAAAAAAAGAAGAGAGTCGGACTGTGAAAGTGTAGCACATATATAGATATATATTTTCTTCTTCCACCCTCCCGAGGGGATACAAAATGAAGGCGAAAAAAAAATGAGAAAATAACATGGAAGGAAAAAATACCTGTATCCGAAATAACGGCACGCGAAACACGCGAATGCACACACAATGCTTTTGTCCAATTTAATTATCTCTTTCATGTCTGTACAATAGCCGAATGTGTTGTTATAATACACGTAACGTAGGTGCGAAATGTGAACGGATTCCATCGAACCGCGCTTAAAAACGTATTACAAACGCATTAATGTGATCATTATTTTCGGAACTCTGAAATAGATTTTGCTTCACTCTCCGGGATTTTTAGAGTTGTATATCTCCAGAGGGTTACGTGTATAAGTAGAAGAAATCACGCCCTTGTTGAATTAGACGACCGGGAATTATTAATGCAGAATGCAAAGTAAACAGGGCTCATCCTTTGTAACATCCTGCTGCGACACCTCTGGGGATCACTTGTTCCCTTAAACTGAATGAACAAACTTAAAAACTGGCCGTGTTCTCGCTTCTGCAAGGGGGGAAATTGAACTTTAGGCTTATCCCAAGAAAGAAGGAAGGAAAGCAGAAAAGGAGATGAGAGAAGAAAAAAAAAAGTAACGTAGACGAGGGAAAATAAGGAAATGTTACTGGTCGCAAGTTGAAGTCAGGAAGATGTACGGCTAAATCTCTCCAGCTTCAGTTTCAGATTGAATAAAGATTGTTTCGCCCCGTCCGGACTTATAAAGAGGCGAAACGCCAACTAAAAAGACGCACCCTGCATCGCAAATAAACCCTCAGTCTCAGACGCGACAGCTTAATCGCTGCATGCTTTCTGTGATCACGGTTAACGTTTTATAATGTAATCAGATTTGCCAAGCGCTAAGAGCAAACACTTCGCTTGTTGTAATACACGCTGACTTTCTTGCAACCTAAGCTTCCGTTATCAATAACTGCCAGTTTTACGTTTATTAAACTCAAAAGCATTTTCATTAAAACTCTTCTTAAAAAAAATGTAAACTTCATTCCTTCCTACGCTATCTATCGGATACTTGATGTTTCACAACTTACGAAATTTAAGCAACGTATGATGGATGGGTGACAAGAAACCTTTGTTTATTATGCAAAAAAAAAATGAGACGATTTGTAAAATACTCCAGATTAATGTTTATTTAGAAATAAAACTTCCCAATTAAAATGAATAAAGTAAAAGAACTTTGGTATTAACATGATTACATAATAGTCAAGTGGTTAATAGTCATTTGATTCATTGACTTAAAGCTATTTTTATAAACGCAATTATTTATTAAAATGATTGCGGAATTTGATAGTAAGATTGTAAGGTACTTCTAAATATACTTGATACAAAGAAATAAACCTGAAGAAATCACTCTTAGTCACGTATTCTTACTTATATCTCGTCTTGAATAATCTTATAATTTTACAGAACATTATAAACTTAACAAATCATAGCTTAAGTTTGGTAAGATTTTATTAGTCTTTTAATCCTTATTAAGCATATTTCTTATTATATATAAAATATGCTACAGGAACGTAACTACAATATTAAAACATGTAAAATCTGACGGATAAAATAATCAAACATTATCTTTATTATATTGAAGTAAATTTTATTCAAGTTGTAACATGAATTAAGTCATAGTTATTTATAGATAGAAAATAAATACTGGTTGCACATATCGGATTATAGGGGTAACCGGCAATTACGGCCGTTTAGATAAAGCGGATTAACACGTTACCCATTTACAATTATCTATTATTATGAATGTATAATTTTCACATAATGTATTTACAATGTATATTTTTTTAAACACTTTGTTCGCACTAAGTACATTTTTGTCAAATTTTGCATGGATCAATATCTTTCGTTCAAATTAAAAAAATAACGTCTTTGCAAAAATCAGTTAATTTTTGTTCAATTTCATCGTTTTTACCTTTTCGTCGAAAAGAAATGAAATAGTCCACACTAGCAGCTTGTAGCTTGCTCTAGTCAGATCAGTTTCTAGTATTTGTCCGTCCTTCTTGTGTTCAATTTTAAATATTCCTACGTAAGTATGATTATTATAAGTATTATAATTATTATCTATTATTTTCATTACATTCAAAGTATAAACCTGTAATTATTTTTGTTTGTTTTACATTGATCAAGTAGAACTATTCGTTTTATGCAAAAAAACAATACTTTATATCAATTTAAATATTAAAAAAAAAAACTTGAACCGAAAGATAAAAAATTTAGTAGAAACAGTATGAAGGTTAACTCAAAAATGTTGCTTTATAAATAGTGTACTATACTTGTACCAACAGAATATGCAATTTCTACCATTATCAAATTATTTTTTTTATTACAAAACACTAAGTTTTGTAGTATTTTCTGATATCTAATTCCAATTTTTCTTTTTAGAGCACCTTCTAATAATCTATAATTTATAAAAGGAAAAGAATGAAAAAAAAATCAACCAGGAAATGATGTCATTGCATCGAGTGGATCAAAATATAGAATAGCAACTGGAATATCAGTCGATGGTAAATAATTTGATTTTTTCCTAGTGTCAAATTAAATTTTAATAATTATTTAATTATTCAGATAACCATGATTCACTCCACGACTCTTTGCAATCAGCTTTATAAACAGAAGGAACCCGAAAGAACAGTTAAAATGAAAGAAATAAGAATTAAAGAAAATTAGAAAGACATTGACGAAACGTTGTTTAAAAGAGATAATCGGAGAAAGGAATTCATGTAAAGAAACCATCGATTAAATTCGAGCAAAGATTTTGGAACGTCTCCACGAAAAAAAAATCCATTGAATCAGACGTTAATACAATAACAGAAGAAGGGCAAGCATATGTAATATTTGGATTCAATAATAATAAAGATTCATAGGGAGATTATAAAGCAATTAATTATTCAAGTATAACACAAGCTACAAACATATTATTCACCTGTTTGATTTCAAGGGATTTTGAGAATTCGGGAATTCGCGAATTCCTGTGAAACAAGAAGCTGAGCAATTTTTTTGTAGGTAGTGTTATACTTGAGCAACCTAATGCTGTATAATCTCGGTATGAAACTTCATTATTATTTTCTCCAAATATAACATAAGTTTCTCCGCCCACTATTGTTGTGTTAACGTCTGATTCATTTGATATCGTCAAGAGGTTCCAAAATCTTTGCTCCAATTGAATCTATTGTTTGCTTATATTTCTTTTTGTGGTTATCTAATCTAGAGAAAGTGTTGGCTCGTTAATCTCAGCCCATAGGTATAAAAAGGCTTACAATGCAAATGCACGCTTTCTGAAACTGGAAGCAGCATTACTTCGAAATGTGCAGACGAAAATCAAATGTATAAAAACCAATTGTAGAAAGGAAGAGATTCTAAAAAAATCGTTGAGGATAAAAACAAACAAAAACGAAAAGAACCAAAACCGATGATAATGATATTGAGGATTTAGTCAAACCATCACCTTTTAAAGAAATGTAAAGCAAATTCAACTTAAACTGATGAGAATGATAATTATCTTTATAATTAATAAATAGTATGATAATAACTGATCTATTTTAATTGATGTTTATTTAATGTAACAGTTAATATTCTTATAAGCACCAATATTAACAATAATATTTTTCAATAATAATTAATATTTATTGTAATTTTCGTAGCAAAAGTACATAGAAAGAAATACATAATTTTAATTAATAATAGTAAATAATTTAAATAATTGTTTCACCTATTGAATATAGGTTGGCAAAGTTTTGTTATTTCCATAACAACAGTTCGAAATTTATTTGAGAGTCACGGAAATATTTGTTAACTTGTTGCTTCTATGAATATTATATAATATGTTTAATTTGATTTTACTTAGGAGCCACATTTAAGTACACCATAGGTAATTACACTAAAGAAAAGTTACTTTTATTTAAATAAACAATTTAACTTCTAATCATAAACAAAATTTAATAGACTTTTAAGTACTTGCAAATTTGCTAAAATCTTAAAGAAAATAATACTTAAAAAAAAAATCAATTTGTTTGATTTCTATAATGATAAATATATATAGTGAATATCAATTATTAAATACTTGACACATTTTAAATTGTAAAATTTATGGCGCTCCAAATGATAAGAAAAAGGCAATTAGAAAATTATTTATAAGAAATGAATACTTTTGAAAAATATAACAAATGTACATAATATCAGATGTATTATAACAATTCAACATTTGATGCAAATTATACCTCAATACAAGTGATTGAATAATTTGTAGAAATGAACTATTCTTGTAAACTGTATATGCGTAACACGTTTAACATTGCCAATTTCATAATTACCAAAGCAAATATCTTGTTTTCGCTTCATAATGAGCTTAGTTTTGAGAAAGGTGGCAGCGGCGGCAGAGTAAATCCCATTTCCAAGTTGTCGCTCGGAAAATGTTTTGTTTCGGAGCTTCCACTACACGTCTATGTGCGAGCAGCTGGGGAGGGACAACACACCACAAAGACCAAAACATTTCGTACCTATACATTGCGAGTTTGGAGGGTGCGCGTTTGGAAATGTATGACACTGGAATGAGATTTTAGTGAATTAATTAATATTCGCCCCAGTATTATATAACCCAAATTTAATCAACAAAGCGGACAGGTGAACTAATGCGAAAGTCTTTGAATCCCCTTCGTTCGAAGGAGTGAAGAGAGTTAGGTGGGAAGGAAGGATGGATGGATAACTCGCCTTTTACATTTCCAATAAAATCCGGTGAGATTCATTGCTCTATCATTTGGAATCTAACGTCGGAGCGACTATTTAAAAAGCACTTCTCTTTATATCCGTCGGAGTGTTTTATCGCACGATACAGGAAACCGATTTCTGGCTTTAAATGCTTTCAATTATACACATTATTAGATGTCTTCCGAAAATGCTACGTCCGTCCGTCCACTTAGCGGCTTGAATTACGTATGCATGTCGACGACCAAATTACGTTACGCAATACGAACCGATTTCCTTTTTCAACCTAAAGACATACCTTCCTCATCTTGTACATATAAGGAACATTAAACAGTAATAATGACCGCGCTGAATAAACAACAGCAATTTGTAACAAGTTTCGTGAGGTAACAGAAAGTTGGCAAGAATTATGATAGCTTCTTTGTTCCGGAGAAAAACAATGCAGCAGCAGCAATAAATGTGCTCTTTTGTGGTTGAACGATGCCGGAGGCCTCTCGCACCGAAAATAGTTTTCGATTGGGTAATTAATCGGTCGGCATTTAATTGCTGTAATCGATCGCATCCGGATGTCTCTATTTTTTTAACCCTTTGCAACCGACCGTCGCATTTGTCCTTCGTTACGACCCATTGGGCACGACAATGGACTTACCTTAAATGTTTTGCAGTTGCAGTATTGGAATTACACGACTAACCTTTAGTTTTATAGATATTTAAAAAACCGATTAATACAAACCTTTTCTACACTCATTTTTTAATACAGGTTTTTAAATTTATAATACCGGTTTTATATATTACAATTAATATAGACAAATTAATTATTTATTTCATCAACAAATGTTTACTATTTGTTATTAATTTCATTACTTAGCTATGTTTTTTGTAAAAACCGGTATTTTGGAAATATTGAAATTAAAACAAAACCGGTTAAAAGTATCGAAGTTAAAAAAGGCTTTTGATATAATAATAAAATATATTTATTGCGAACGTGAATGTTATAAAGCGGAACACCGAAAGGATAGAGGATTTACAGGGCGAACGACCTAAGGTCGATAGCCCAAACCGTGGAGCAGGTTTCAACATATTTCATTCACTTCACCCATTCCGTCTCTCTCTCTTTCGCACTATTACTATTATTTTTGTATTAGCTCGGACGTTGCAATAAATACCACACTACCATTATTATTACCATAACTGTCTGATGTACACACAGGAATGAAATTAATTTCAGAGCCGTTCGTGTGTAACAAGGCTATCGACCTGGAAATATCTGCGACCCATTTTTGCGTTCGTTCTCCAATTAACTAATTAAGTGAACTGTTGAAAGAAATAATTGACACGTGCACCAATTTAAAAGGTAAACAATAATTAAGTGAACAAACTATAAACATAGATGTATATCTCTAATAAAATGTTTATTTTAAGGCTCATTAAAATTTTTGTGAAAGTGATTAATTATTTTTTTTATTATTAACTAACAATTTTATATTATAATTAATTTATTATTTTTTAAACTTTTAAGATTTATCTTATGAAATTGACTAATTAATACGCTCAAGACCACATATTTTTTTTTGTTCACTTACGTAACGTTATGTAAATTATATATATTTTTGTAGAATGAAACCTGTACATTACTAAAATTAAATTTAAATTTTATTTATTTAATTGAAATTACAACACTAGATTATTTGTATTCACTAAAATTTAAAATTTCTATATTAATTGTTTTTTTTTGTAAATGATAGTTCATTTTGTTTTAAGTATTTTATTTGGTAAGTCAATGTTATTTGTATATAACTGATTTAGGTCTAATTTTACAATTAATCCAATAAGAACTAAGATTCAATGACTGCGCTTGCATATAATTTTGCATTATAAAAAGTTGGGCGAATATATCCGCCGCTTGAGTTAATTTCATTAAATTAGTAATATATTATTTGTTTCATTTCTGTTTGCTCTCTTTTAACTTGAAGACATTCTATTAGAATAAAGTCTAATTAAATTTTAAGTATTTACATCATTATTAAAAACAAAAATTAATAAACTTACAAGAACTCAATCAAAAACTTAATATCTTCAACGAATTTATTGCATTTCCGGATTTGATTATCTATTAAACATTATGTTGCGCAAGAGCAGCAGAATTTGAAGTAAAAAGATTGAATTGATGAACCTCTGTCCTACTATCCTTAATTAATGTCGCCGCTTCCAGCGGAGGCATCCGCCAAAAGACCCCCCGGGTAATTCACAATTTAATAAATACACGCATCTGTACATACGATCGTTACATAAGCACATGAACGACCGAAATGCTTGTTGCTTCCATAGATTAGTAGAGAGACCGCCGTTCGCGATGTGATTACAAACCATTACGGCCGTATTACGTAGACCGAGAGATTACACAATTTCGCGGTTTTGATTACCGCATCGAAAATGCCCAATTGAAAGCCCACATAGATATACGTACAAATCCTAGAGCTTTAACAAGCAGACAACGGAACGTAGACGAAAATAGAAAATAATGCATCGATTTCAATACCGAACTGTTTCACTCAATCGCCCTCATCAGAAGGATGAGATGTGGGTCGCATTCAGCCTTGAATAGTAATGCGAAGAAGCACACACATTATAGAACTTTGATTGAAGCCGGTCATATTACTAATTAACATCCCCGATGTCTTCTCATTTTATTACTAAGTTTTTTATATATCCTTTTTTATGTTCATTCAACTGAAATTGTCCATGAATCATCTTTGTATTGATTGTAATTGCCTATTCTATTTTAATGTAAAGCCAGACGTCTAAATTGATATTCCAAATATAGAATTAAATAACATAAAGAAAAAATTAAATATTTATTGGACATTATTATGGATCCAATTTCAAATCAACTGTCATGTCACTATTTCATTCATTAACTATGAATAGCTATAAATTTACCACGATCTATAAATTCTATATTATAAAGAAAAGATTCATTTAGTTAAAGTGAGCAAAACTTATTGGAACTAAACTTTTGAAAGACAATTTAAGAACCACTTAGAACAACAACGTCGGATTACTTATAAAGACGTTCTCGTTTTGAGAGTTTACAAAACACTTAAATAAAGTGTATTACGAATAGTTATATAAAAATGTTATTGACGACCATAACGAAATGCTCTATTTTTTTGTTGTTTTGTTAGAGTTTTGCATATTTTGATTAAGTTCTTCCAGTAATAATTCACGCTATAAATACCTTCGATAACGATGAAGTCATCGTGCAAATAACATGTTCGGTTCAATGCCGAGTGTTAATAATAATTATACACTTCGGAATACCGAGAACTAGTTCTCTATTATTTTATGTAAATTGCTTTATGCTCAATTTTTTCCGCCGATATAATCAATTTAATCTTTCGAACGTTGAATCAGATAGAATGAATTGTTATTAGTTGCAAACTACTAAAAATATTGCTTCACAGTTAAGATAATTCAGTTATTCAATTGGTTTAATATCATATATTATTTTGTAACTAATTTTTATAATGGCGCCAAATTTAATTTTTTCTTTTTGTTAAGTTAAAACTTGTAATTACTTGAACTAGTTTTACTACCACTAACAGCATTGCTTTACAGTTACATTAATTAATATAATAATTGATTTCATCTTTTACGAATTGTTCAAAAGGCGCCAAATTTAAACTGTTTTTTAATTGCTTGTAAACATTGAAACATTAATCAATAGTTAAATTAATACAGTATTAGTTATTGAATTAATATAATAAATATTATTTTATAAACAAATCGTTACAACGGCGCTAAATTTAAATTGTTCTTCTTGTAGCTTTTAATTACTCGAAGTAGGTTTACAGCCATTCCTTCGCAGTTAAATTAATTGAGTATTCCAATTGATTTAATATGAAAACTGTTATTTTGTAAGTAATTGTTATGACGGCTGCAAATTTAAATTATTGTCATTGGAAAGTTTTAATTGCTCGAACTAGGCGTAAGAAAACTTTCGGTGGAAATCTATTCATAAAATATGGGTAGACATAACAAGATGAAGAAGATGAGGAGTCTCGGTTAATTTGTCAACTAGTGACATATCTTAATGCATTCTATAAATAGGTTGAAAACGACTCAAGGATAAAGCGATTATCAAAGAGGATTCTTTTAATATTAATAAAGGCCATTAAATCAAGCGTGATTAAGCATTGCAACGTATACTTCTGGGAGTTAAAAATAGCTGAGTTAATTGATTCTGAAATGTTTGAATACTGAATACACGGAGCAAACGCATTAACAGAATGGGCTCCATTATACCTCTCTCGTGTCTTCATTTTTTACATTTCTCTTTTATTTTGAAATTAATCGTTTCGAACTACGCGTTTCGTCTCGTTTCGATAAGATTGACGATGAAACGATGGAGAAAATTTATTGGTGGAAGGATGCGTAAAACAAAGTTAATATGAAAGTTTCGATGTGGTATTCTAAGAGGGGTGGGAAAATCAATAATGAAGATTGAATTTATGGGTGAAGAAGTCTGCGAGGATTCTCCGGGATTTGCATAAACACGTTTCGGACACGTCGCGTCGCGTGTTCTGGTGGTAAATCATCGGCAAAGACCATTAGTGGCAGATGGTGCAGCAGTTGAAGGAGAAGGCCATGTTCGGGCAGGATCAAAGTCATATCAAAAACCCACTTGGATGACATAAAAATTGTGATCCTACTAACCGGAAGGAAGAAAGGAAGGAAGCAATGAAACAGGGCTTGGAAAAATAATGGAATGGTTGAAGGAAACAGGAGGAGAGGCCGTAGTCGAATCGAAAAACCGTCGCCGCACTTCACGCTTTATCTGGCCATTAGGGCCTACGAGATAGTAATGAACGTGGGAATGTGGTCTGCCCTGAAAACTTATCTCGCCTGAAGTAGCTCCACCATTACAAGAATCCTAAGTTCACCATCAAGAAAATATATATTTAACTCGGCAGACAAATTGAATCCCTAGAGGGAACCATTTTTTTTATAACTTGCCAAGCCTACACTATTAGTTCATTAGTACCATTCAAGGTAAAAATTGGATTAGAAATTTACAACATCTTCAAAGCACCATCATTGTTAATATACAATCTGGTTATTTACAAAGCTATATACTTTTGGATTAAACATTTAGTATATAGTCATCTTCTAGGTATATTGAATCTGGATATTTACAAAAGAATTAGAAATTTAGTTTATAGGTTACATGCACCATCATTGCATTTTGATATTTTCAACGCTCTTTACTTTTACTGAATTCCACAATCACGTTCATTAGATGATCATTATACATTTGAAAGGATAGCTTTTAAATCGTAGTACACGATTTAAATTGAGCTTATCTCCTTGTGGATGCGAACCAGACCAAACACTACATGATTTATCTTCAAAGATAGACATTTGTCAGCTAATCCTCGGATGCGCATCATTAAAATTAACTGGGCACACGCAAGAATTCGACACAATAAATCTTTGAGGGAAATTTAAATTGCTCCTCGTCTAGTTTAATTATAGGATTTTCTGTCTCCACAAAATAAATGTACAAGAAACGTTTGCTAAAGGTTAACAAGTACGACTCATTGTATACTAGACATAATAGATAAACAACTTCTGGTTATAAACACATTTATAACCGCAAATTATAGAAATAGAAAAAAAATCTATTACATAAAGGTGTGTACATACTACACAATGTTTGTCAATTAACGTGGACAAGCATGTATTGATTACTAATTTAAAATAAGTAATTTTATATGTACAAGTTAGCTTGAGAAAATATAAAAATATAGATATTATTATTATAAATTTTTCGACTTAAGTCCTTTTGCCCATATTTTCTTTTGTTTTACCTCTGAATATAAATTGCAAATAATAACTGAAACAAATAAATTAATACAAAACTATGAACATGTGTTTCTTTTTATATATATTTTTTATGTATATTTTTTATGATCTTGTTGCTATTAATCTATTAACCTCACAAAACTGCAAAGTAATACAAAATATGAATGTTGCAATAGTTGACATCGGTGGCAATCGCAAGCCCGACAACCTAAATACTGTCAATCAAAATCCCGACGTTCGAAATCCAGACTGTATCGAAATCTCGACAACGATAATCCCAACTATATCAAAATCCCGGCAACCATAATCCCGACTATATCAAAATCCTTGTTAATAATTTTAAAATGTTATTGTGGAAATTTTCGATATAGTCGGAATTTTGATACAGTCAGGATTTGGATATAGTCGGGATTATGTTTGTCGGGATTATAGTTGTCGAGATTCTGATACAGTCGGGATTATGATTTTGATATAGCCAGGATTTCGAACGTCGGGATTTCGATAGACGGTATAGTCGGGCTTCTGATATAGACCCAGTTTTCATACATTTTTATCATATATTTATGATTATAATATTTGTATATAGGAATAACATTTCTTAATCTGAGCATACATTAAATAATTAATACAAATTATCAAATATAATAAACTTAGTAAATACCTGGAAGTGTGTACGCACTTTAATTATATATATTTAATTATATATATTTAATTATCTATATTTAAAGTAGTGTAGATTTCATTTATTACAATAAAATGTATATGTGTAAATATAATAATTATTTTTCTGTTAATTTATAATCACAGGAGTTAATTAGTTGAAATCATTAACAAATTGTTTATTTTTTGAGTAATATTTTCGTAGTGAAGTTCAATGATTTGTGCAAAGATAGATTCGGAAGACAAAGTATGGATTTTTCTCTATATTTAAATCCAATTTGCACAACGTGTAAATCAAGGACAAATCAATTATGTCTCATGTTAAGTGCAACGTCTGACTCAGATCTATTAATAAAACCAATCGCCATCTGAAACCGTTGTCTACCATCCGATAATACAGCTTCTTGTTTCCGTCGTCGCAAACTTCCTTGCAACAAATTTTTCACGCGAAATGGTGACATCATTTCATCTCCATTAAGCGCGAATCGTAAATTTAAACGTAAGCTTGCTTACGATCGATCCAGTACGAAACAAGGCTCCGCATTCTTATGACTTCCCTCATTGTTGTACGCCCTCCGTACAGAGAAGAAAAAAAACATACGACGCAGAATGGATGAGAGCCGAGGGTGGATTTTGCAAATTAGGATCCCTTCGGTTATAAATAAAATTTGAGTATTGAATCGGGGACAAAGCAACCCCGGACAGGAATGGCGTTAATGAATAGAGGAGCGCTTTTCAAAACGTTCGTTCTTATATATGCCACCCCACGATTGTTACTCGTCCAGAATTAGTCAGCAGCATTCGAAATCAGACCATTCCTATTACCTAACACCCACGTGGCGTTTTTCGCAAGAGCGGAATTATATCTCTTAATTGCGAAACTTTCAGCGTATGCAGGCGATCTTCGGCAAGCTTTCATCTCGCTGCATGATTTTTAATTAAAGAAATGAAAAAAAAAGAGAAGAAGTAGCAAAAAAAGAAGAGATGACGATGATGATGGAGGAGAAGAAGAAGAAGAACCGGAAGGCCGTAGCTCGTTCTCCGAAACTTCTCCTCTGTGGCCTCATTAATATCTCTTATTAAAAGTAATGAAATTAAGGCGGTTCGATATTAATTTCAACCGGTCCTGGCAACCCCTTTTCGCTCTTACTCCGATGTTTATTATTCTACAGTTTCGAAAGCACTCTGCACCAGCGTAACAACAGGACCCCCGAAAGGATGTTTATTTACCGTCCGTCCTCTCTCCCGCCCTTTCGAATTCATATTATTCTTTAGCCCTAAAACCACCCTCTCTAAAAAACACATACACACACCCTGAAAGTCCGCGTTCTCGGCGCATTATTGCTGTTGAAAAGAACAGCATTATTGCAAATATTTCGACTAATGCGTGCGGAAGGGTTTAATCCTCGGCTGCAAGGGTTTTGCAGCCAACAGGTTGGAATGTTTTAATTAGATTTCCAGGATGTTTTCGCCGGCGGCCACGAGTTTAGAACTATTTCGACGTTATTAATTAGGAAATGACACGTAAACTGAGTCCAGCCAATTACATTCTAGCCGCATTTCTTACTCTTCTTTCGTTTGTTATTAATTAACTCTACAATCAAATACCAATTTTGCTTCAACATTCTACATTATAACTGTAGAAGTCATGAAGTAACATACAAATTATTATCTATCAATGAATTCTAGTTAAATCTGGCTAACGCCTCGTTAATTTTGTTATTAATTATCTATATGTACAATTAATTATTCAATTAATATTAAATGTGCTACTTTCACAGTTATACATACGAATTTTTCGGGGAGTCGCACAAACTTTGTATGTCCAAAAGGGGAAAGTTTGAGAATCATAGGTTGATAGGACTACAACGAAATATAATAATTATTAATTTCAAAATCAAAAGCTATTAGCACTTCCTCGATATAACGTGGTCTTATCGAAGCCTAAATTTACTTTTTTCTATAACTTTAACGAGCGATACATCTCGTGGTTTAAGATAGCACAAAATGAGGTCTTACTATAATGAAATGTTTACAAAATAAATACGATGAAGTATACTTCTTTGAAGTAAACTGGTAATTAAAACTCTATTATTTTAAAGCTTTATACATCAAATAATATCTGTGTAAAACATTCACAATTTCTAAACTAATTTCCTGTGGAACTAACATTTAACGGACGTTTATGCAATCAAGAATTAATTACATAATGCTATATATAAAATATAAACGGGTTATAAATGATCACAGCATGAATAGGTGTAAAGCTTTCATTGATATCTTGGAAAGCAAATATTATTTGGGAATAATCCGTATTAATAACGATCAGTAATGTCCCGCACAAACGCTTTGATAATCAATAACCCTTTGATATTTAGTAAATAAGGCTATTATTACAGTAGTCCAACACTGAAGCAATATAAGCAACTTGTATTTAACTAGAAAGCAATGTTAATTTTTACAGAGAAAAAAGTATGTCAAAGTCAAATCAATTGTAAGTGTTTTATACACAAAATAAAATACTGAAATTCCTCTACACAAAAATATATCCTAATGTAGTTTAAGTTAATAAATAATATTTACTTACAAATTTACTTGAGTAAAGTGTGAAAATAAATATAAATAAGAAATGAATTTAGCATGTACTTTTCTCACTAGTACAACTACAATATAAAAGTCTATAAAAAACGAGTTATAAGTACATAATGTTACATATTTTTTATTGTTGTTGTTATAAACAACAATTTATATTCAAGTAATGTAAAATCTCATGACAGATGTCATCAATCCAATTATAATATTCTGGGTGGACAATAAATTCATTGAATTTATTGTTACATCATGCTGCAAGTTAATTAAATTTATACAGAACCAGGTATAAATATAAAGAGAAGAAACCGTTCCGCACTTCATCTTTTATATTATTTAATTAAGAAATTCGTCGGTTTTTCTCAAACCACATTTTCATTTTCTACCACCTTTTCCAGAATTTATCTCGCACTTTGCTGTACTTCTTTTCTCTTCATTATTAACTCTTCTGAAATGTTAATTACTTTTTTTTATTAATCTTTTTTTCCATCCAACTTATTCGAGCGGTTCAAACTAATAAAAGTAATTGTTACATTCTCACGTAACTTGTTATATTTGTAAAATGATTAAATTACTTCTCCAACAAATTATATAAAAATTAAGCATATTGTATTTTATAAGAAGTTCCTTTGCGTTTGTCACGACTTTAAAAACTTTGTCTCTTTGTTTTACTTTTTGCGCGATGGAAGTTTCCTTATGGGAATAATTAACTTGTTAAAATTTTCCATTTAAGTTTTATGAACAATTTTAAAATCACTCGTAAGTGGTTTTTATTATTATTATTACTTTACAATAGAAGCCTATTTTTATACTTTTTGTCCGTTAATAAACTTGGTATTTGGTTATGGTAGTATCTAATAAGATACAGCCCTTTAATCTAAGTTTACGTAATTGATATTTAAATACCAATTGCATATATAATGATCAAAGCGAGAGAGCTAATTGTTTCTAGTTATTTGAAGGGTTAGTTAGTGCCTCTGGTCAGTTCTCCACTGATCTCATTAAAGGGTTAACTAGAGGATTCGGGTGTCAAGTAAATTGGATTGTCAAAATTATTGATAATTTCAGTCCTCAATTGGAAATGAATATTACACGCAATATTACAATTAAATTAATAATTAATATTCTTTAATTTTAATAATTTTACAGCTGCCAAATTGTCTAAAAACGAGATAAAATAAATGAAATTTATTGACTTGGGTTCCATGGATAAAACGTTAAGAAATCCTGGTATAAAATAAAACCTTGATGTTTAATAAAAAATAATCATGAAGTCATCAAATAATCTTCTAAAAATGAAGCATTGTAACTTAAACTCCTAATCACTATTTAAGTCTTATTGAATAGGCAAATTAAAACTGAAAACTGTCGTAAGATTCTAACTTGAAGAAAACTATCAAAGTTTGAAAAGTTTCATAAAACGCTTATATTTGATATCTGAAAGTTTCTAATGAAAAAAGAAAGGATTGTTAACAATTTTTAAGGAAATTTTTACTATCTCTATGTTTGCCCATAAAGAAAAAAAACGGGTATTGGGAGACTATGGAAGTTGGACTATGCAGTGAAACTATCAATGAATACAACATATATAGACATCACATAGGACGCTAATAGGACCAGTTTTCAATATATAGTATTACTATATACTTACATTTCATTCTCTCTCCTATTTTCATTACATAATTACATAAAAGTATTGTATTTAGTACAGACAGATTAATTAGAAGTATTCATTTTTTCGTCTAAAAAGACAAAATTTAAACTTGCTATTAATCACAATAAAAACTACAGACTTTGGAATATATCGCATTTTTTTATAAATTTAGATTTTTTCCTTTTGATCCGCGTATAATTTCAAAAGAAAATGGCAAAAAGCAATAAAGGAACGAAATGTCCAAAAATTAGCATATGTTATAAAAATTGCTATGTAATAGAATCTAAAAAAGTTGAATTAAACAAAATTCTATATTTTTTATGTATTATATAATATTATATTGGTAAAAAAAATTAAATTTTTTGTAAAAAATTAAAAGTTGTAACAAATAATAGATTTATAAACAAATTGAATGAATGGATTGAAAGAAAGCAACTAAAATAAATGAAATTTGGCGATCGGTTGTTTTTATAAGTATGTATACGTGCGAAAAAAAAAAGGTGGAATGGGAAAGGCGGACAGAGAAAGAGATCAATGGAAGCTTTTGGGAGGCGGAAAAGGTAACAAAATTTGGGGCTAAATGTGGATGCTTTAAAAATAATTGGATCAAAATCGCAGAGGCAAATGTCTTTCGGGTCTAAAGTTGTATTTGTTTCATGCAATTCCGTGGGGACAGCAGGAGGCGGGATCGAGAAAAGCCTGTATCCCTTTCGTTGAGTGAGGGCGAGGCGGCATTTACGGAAGGTCCTGAGAATAAAACTGAGTAAATATATTTAGAGAGAGCGTTCTTCCCCTTCTTTCCCTATATCCCGTGTGCCGCTTGTTGTTATAGGATAATTTTTGGCGCACTCCAGTCCGAATTCCATCGGCCCTTTTGGCCGCATGCATTTATATATATATATAGAGATATACATATATCTATCTCTATATATAGATAGAGGTTTGCCCCAGTTTACCTCCGATGTTCGTACAAATTTATAGTTATTACCGTTAACCCTTCCATGACCCCGTGGCAATTCAGCTTTCTTCTCTCCTCATCCACCGCACAGACACAGGCCTCCTCTTGGACCGCTCTCATACGCCTTCGGATTATAGTCACGCGCTCTTTGCATAGACACAAAATGAGCATGCAGCCAACTTTAATAATACTTGCACGATCGCCGGTAATTTATAGGGATGTCGATTTTATGCAACGGTTCAAACCTACCTATCAAAACCTACCCTTCGCTGAAGGGTTAAGGGCCGGTAATTCAGTTAGGCCGAAAGCATGGTAGGGCCCTTCGCTTCTGTACGTACACACGTTAATATTCCGTGAAATCCAGATTCGCGGCGTTTACAAATAGCATATTACCCTGTATTTGACACGTTACCCTTCCTATGAATATTAATACTGCGGTGACTGCGTCACGAGATAACTCACTCTCCGCCACCGGAAAGCCATTCAAATGTTTGTTTGTGCTGGCTTGTATTTCGGTCCGGGGGTTTGTAGTACTTGTATTGGAGCTTTTAATGCCGGTGACTGATATCTCTGGAATTAGCCTAAATTCGGATTAATTGGATTCGATTTGTTCCTCGAGAATCCGGGCTTCTTCGGAACATCCGTCATGCAGCAACTTTGGAGATTACTTAGGGTTTCTTGGTGCACCAGGTTCTTCCACAAAAAATTGCCTGTGGTTTTGCAGGCTGATGTGTCACAGCTTGCACATTATCACTACTTCGGTAATTCGCATGTCCAAACGTTCTTATCCGCATTGATAACATGAGAAAAAAATGAACTAATCGTAATTCTGCAGCGCATATCTCGCAATTTCTATTTAATTAAGTGGCAGCCGGACTTTCAATTGATAAAAGACAACTTGCTCAGCGGATTGTAACTTGTTCAGTGGACCTTGTGCTAAATGTCGTCGATACAAGTAATTATTATTACAATTATATCTACTTAAATACCAGTACGTTCAAAGACCTATTGCTCCTTAAAACCTGTCATTCATAAAACACGATATAACCAGAAAATTTAAAAAATTCTTAAACTTAAAATGTCAAATAAAATTATTTAATCAAATATTATGAAAGCTTTTTTTCCAAAAAAATAATTAATGTGAATAATTACAAAAAATCCCTATTATTTAATTAAATAATTATGTTTTTTCAGCCAAAGAGATATAAAAAATATTAATTTTATGAAAAATGTATTCTAACAAAAATTGATTTTTTCATCAATTAAAATAAAATTTCTAAATTTCTAACTAATAATAGATAAATAACCAATAATAATGTTAAAATAAAATAAACATAATGAAGGAAATAGAATAGAAGAAGTAAAAAATATAAATTAATACTTTAGTAAATAATTCAGTAAAATAAAAGCGTTACATCAAAATCATTGCACCTGAAAAACAAATATTTATTGAAGGATTGTAAATATGTAAAAACGAATTAACAAATAAAATATTCAAATAAATGTTAAAATAAATACGATAATAAATGTGTATTCGACAAGCTTTGAGAGTGAAAAGCAAAATATATTCGACAAAAAAAAAATGTATATGAATCATTTCCTGAAACGAGGATAAACAATAATTATAGAGCTAATAAGTTGACTTTGAGTTAAATTTATTTTTATTTATAATTGCAATAAAAATAAACGGATATATATTTTTTTAGTTACGTAATAATAAAAACGTCAATATAAAACATGAATTATTACGGTAGTCGTATTTCTTATTTTAAATGAGCACGTTTATACCGAATTACTGCCTCCTTTGCTGCTCTTACCGATACTCTGTAATTACATGTTTTTTTATTTTGTTTGTAATCAAATTTTCAACGATAATCACATGTATTAAGTATAGACGTATCTTTTTGTTTTATACTCATTGGACACATAACTAGTGGTTTCTGATAGATAGATAAATAGTATTGCAATTATATAAATGGTAATAAATATAATTTATCGTTTTGCGCTGAACATGTACTACAAATATGCTCTCAACTAACATCGGCTCAGTTTATTAGTACCATGAGATTAAAATCGTGGTACTACATGAGTGCATCACGCAATCAACAAAAGTGGAAGTAAGTTCAATGCTCTTTACTCTTCATATATTTTTTTTTGTTAGGAAAGTTATGAATAAAACATGAAAATTTACTATAATAGCTAGTTTTTTTTTTTAAACGTAAACGATGGTAATGATACATCTATCAAAATTATGCTTGTATTAAGTAATAAATAATAAGAAGCAATTACATTTGATTCCAATCTTGTAGAAATAACAAGAGATTTCGGATAAAATTACCTCTTTAATTTTCGTAAATAAAACATGAAAATTTACTACTTTTTCAAACGTAAACGATAGTAATAATACATCTTCATACATAGCATTAAAATTATATTCATTTTTAATAAAATGTAAAAAAATAGTTATATTTAATTGGGATAATGAAGAAATAACTACAGCTTTCAGATAAAATTGGTTATTTAAATTTTGTCAATAAAACATAAAAAATAGTCAAATATTTATGTTTTTGAAACATAAACGATTGTAATGGTACATATTCAACATACAATTAAAATAATACTGGTTTTCAATAAAAAATAATAAGAAAAACAATTAAATTCAAATCTCATAGAAATAACAAGAGATTTTGACAATATAAATTTTCGTGAATAAAACATGAAAATTTACTTATTTTTTTCAAACGTAAACGATAGTAATGATACATCTTCTTACATACAAAAAAATATACTCATTTATAATAAATTGACAAAGTAACACTTACATTTGATTGGGATAATGTAGAAATAAGAAGAGTTTTCGGAAAAAATGGATCTTTAATTTTCGTGAATAAAACATGAAAATTTACTTATTTTTTTCAAATGTAAACAATAGTAATGATACATCTTCATACATAGCATTAAAATTATATTCATTTTTAATAAAATGACAGAAAAATAGTTACATTTAATTTGGATAATGTAGAAATAACTACAGTTTTCAGACAAAATTAGTTATTTAAATTTTGTCAATAAAACATAAAAAAATAGTCAAATATTTATGTTTTTCAAACATAAACGATTGTAATGGTACATATTCAACATACAATTAAAATAATACTGGTTTTTAATAAAAAAAATAATAAGAAAAGCAATTACATTTGATTCAAATTTCGTAGAAATAACACGAGATTTTGGACAAAATTAATTTTCGTGAATAAAACATGAAAATTTACATATTTTTTTCAAACGTAAATAATAGTAATGATACATCTTCATACATACCACAAAAATTATACTCATTTATAATAAATTGACAAATAAACACTTACATTTGATTGGGTTAATGTAGAAATAAGAAGAGTTTTCGGACAAAATTGGCTGTTTACATTTTGTCAATAAAACATACAAATTTACTGAAATATATTTTTCTTCAAACATAAACTATAGCAATGATACATATTCAACATATAAGTAAAACAAAACTGGTTTTTAATAAAAATAATAAGAAAAAGCAATTACATTTGATTCGAATCTTATTGAAATTCTATCAAGACTTGTACTTAGACGTACATACAAATCCTACAGATATCATCTGTTAGTATTATATTTTTTTTGAGGTACTTACCATCGGTGACATTTCTCTCAAACATCCTTTTGCATTTGCATGCCCCGGCGTTCCTGGAAACGCATTTACATTTACCATTGTCTTTAAAAGCTGCCCGTATTTACCCGTGCGTTTTTCTTTCTTTCTTCATTTCATTACTGTTCGCATTCTAATTCAACTGTGTTATCTAAAACTGCACCGACAGATCGTGCAAATATTAGGTAATAACCTGCGCTGGTTAAATGTTTGTAGTATTTAATCATATTTAATATGCTTATCAATGGAAATACCAGGAAACATCGTGAGGTATACTTGCTTTGCATAGAGATTAAACAATAATTTAGACTGGTTCATTATGCATTAAGGCGCGTCTACTTCAAGAAACCATGTGTCACTATCTCTTTACAACTTATTACTAAAACGATTTATTTAGGTTACAATTATTTACTATTATTTATTGATTAGTTAGAAGAATATGTAAATTATTTAAAAACATGAAAACACATTTAAGAATATGGATGAATCAGAATATTCGTTTATAAATCTTCATGCAAAAGCTTACAAATAAAACTTATTAATAAAACGATTTACATAGGTTACAATTATTTATTATAATTTCTTGGTTATTTAGATGAAAAAATTAAAATAGATTTAATATTATGAATGAATCAGGATATATTTATATAATCCTATATGCAGAAGTTTACAAAGTAAAACTTATTACTAAAAAAATAATATTTAGATTACTATTTATTTGGAGGTAAATATTAAAAATGAGATATGAAAGTGTCTGTTATAACTAATATAAAATTATGTTTATTTTTTATTAGTCTGTGTACAGAAGGTTACAAAGTAAAACATATTATTAAAACTTTTATACTAAAACAATTTATTTTTATTAGAATTCTTTACTATAATTTATTGAATGTGTTAATTATAAAAAAGTAGGTGTGAAAGTGTCTGCTAAAACAGATTTAAGATAAAGCATGAGTCAGGTTACATGTATCATTTTTTATATAAACCTGTATGCAGAAGCATACAAAGAACCGGATGCACTTGAGACAGAGCTATTAGGTTATTATGCTTCCTGGATTGTCTTCCTGAACTTGCCACTCTCTGAGCTGCCCTACATTTGGCTAAACGCTGCTGCAGTTTCCCGTAATTAAGATAATTTACTCTAGTTGAAATTAATTAAATTATGCAACGCCTGCTATTAAGCAATGGCCACATATAAAGTAATATTTTTTTAACGAACAAAATTTGGCAGAAGTTTTTTTTTTCATTTATTTTTTTCCTTTTCCCAGAGGTGCGCTTTGAAAAGTTAATCCTTCGTTAGAGAAGTTCGGTGATCCTTCAATGTTTTTTTTAAGGATAAACTAAAGAAACAACAAAAATAAATGAGCTTTTATTTCCCATCGGAAGGAAAATTATTAATTTCGCGCGGCAGAGGAGACTGTGTGTGCCATATAAAAATAGGACGCCCCGGAGGATTGTTATTTGATTCGCGAAGTTCTGCATTTTGTCTCCTTTGACATTATTTTGTCCACTTTCCCAAAGGCATATTTCTCTTCGCTCACACGGAACGTTTCTTTTTCATCGTTTCGCATCCTCGTCAGCAATATTTCTCTCTTTCTGAAAGAAGTCTAGTGTTTTTGTAAACAGAGAGAAAAAAGCTGTTTCTTCTTCATCACTTCTTGTTTTTTAGGGCCTTTGTTCCTGTTTCAAATGTGCTTTTCTTAAAAGGGCAAAGATCTCGAACTATTCACCTTATGTTTATAAAGTGGACATTTAATAGCTCCATAAATATAAAACTTTTATTCAAAAAAGTTTTTTGAGCTATAGTACAACTAATCATAGTAATAGGAATATAATAATACTACAAATATTACTACATCTATTCTATTCAAGCTTTGTTTAATTTTCTAATAGTTAATATAATAGTATAATATAATATTATATTAGTATTATAATAGTATATTTTCGATTAAGATACACATAGTCTCTAATAACACGATACTTCAATTGCACGTTTTATTACAATATACGTTTTCATAATTCTTAATAGCCGTTAAGAAAACTCTTGTAAAGTTAAAAATAAAAATTTGTAACCAAATGTCCATTTCATATGAAATTTGAAATAACGCGGTTTTGAATAACATGAATCAATTTAACCGTGTTATTCTAGGGTTGACTATATTCTACATATATAATTCATAACCAAATGGGATTTAAACCTAAATTATTACATCACTTTTTCTAATATCAACTTTTAATACCTTTTAATACACAGATATAAACTAACTCCTTCTCAGTTGGTATTTAAAGCTTATAAACCTTTTAAAGTAATAAAAAAAAATCTGTTTCCTATGCAATCAGTTAGATTTACTCATTAATTCGATTTTGATAATAAAATATTAATTGATAAAGTAAAAATTTTAGTTTAAATCAGCATAAAATATTGTAAATAAGTAAAATAAAAAATATGAAAATAATTTGTGTCATTTTCAAATGTTTGTCACTTAAATTCTTGTTATGTTTTATGTAATGTTGGTGCATACTGAAGCAGCGCTTGATATCCTTTGGAATGCTAACAAGCATATGCATATGTGAGAAAACTACGTTGGGTTTCACTACAAACGGTGTATCACGAATTTAGACCCACTGTTTTCATACTCCACTCGACGTTCAACACAAGGTTACAACTCCTATTAACGTAATGATAAAAAACACTCAAGGACTTTGAAAAAAAAAATGACGAACAGCAAAACTTATATCAACCAAAGTGTAGCAATTTATTACATTTATGCGCCTACATACATACAAATACTACTGACCTGTCTTTTCACTCTTATTTAATATTTATTTAATTTTAAAATTCTTATTTATAAAAGATACAAAAAAAAAATTATAATTATTATTAATTAAATATAATTGAGCAATCACTGCACAATTTTATAAAATTATTCCCTATAAAAAATATTTCTGAAGTTGAAACAAAAAAATTGTCTGTATTGAAGATAGCTGATGAAAAGAATCATTGTCTTGTAAATATAAGTGAAACGAATGAAGGATAATGATGATTTATAGAGGTTGACCTTGAGATGGAGATACATTAGCGCGATCAAATAACGATCAATACGTATTTGGTTATTACGGCAAATTGGTGTGCATGGACGTGACCTGGAGCAGTTTCCTTTTAATTTTGCATGACGTCCATCTGCGAGACACGAATGTCTATCGAAAAAGTTTGCTCAGAAACGTAGAGGCTTTCCTCTTTAAAGGAAGACGTCTACAGTGACGACGCTTTTACTATGATGGCTCGACTTTAAAATTCATATCGATATGTAATAGCGGTGTTAATAATAATTCTTTACTGCCGTATGAAATGGCAGTTTATAGTTTGTGCAGACAGTGAGTGTAGCATGTACATAAAAGATGGAACAAACTTCTCCCGTCTCTCCTTCCACTCTTCCATTCTTCCACTCACCGGCTTCGGTTTAATAAATGTCAGCGGTCTTTGCGGCAGCTGCAACCTATTGGCTGCAATAAAGAGGCAAAAAAATAATTTATAACGCGAACATGAAGCAACGGGTACGCGGGGGTCTACGAGATGGTCTACAGTGTACAACTCTACACCCTACTAACTGGGCCATTCCCTCCGGTCCAGAAACGACCTCACCCTAGGAATTACGTAATTTCCTCCGGAAAGGAATTAAACGCGAGTTATAATATTATAATGTGGGGAGAAAACCTGCATGTGTATAGTGCAGAACTGCACCACAGATCCAAATGCAAATGAGAGTCGGAGCGGATTTTAAGCAAATTCCAGCCGATTCATAAAACGCTAAATTACTTCTCCAAGCTGCATCCACTCTCTCTCCCCCGAGACTAAACATTCCCTCTTCAAAATCCCTTCCAATTAATTAATAAGCCATAAATACAATTCGCTGAAGCCGTACTCAAAAAAATACAAAGAGGGACCGACTCTTTCAATTACAAATGAAATTAGGCTTGTAAGGAAGTTGATTCAGCTTCCTACAACTCTTTGTACTATTCTCTCCAACATGTACTTTTCTCTCTCTCTCTAAGAGATTTTCCGTTTGTTTTTCCCAATCGTCGTGGAAACAGGCTTCCATGCATATGGTAAAAACGCAATGAACGGATGATTGATTGGATCGTAAGGCAGGCAATTAAAATTCTATGGCTCGCTGATGGATGTCTGGCACAAAGGTCGCTCTCCTCGATTGCATACACCGAGCGCAAACCACCTGACTCCTATAAAATACATCATATTCTTTCCTCTCTCGTACCTTAATTAATCGTTCGTTTACACAACCTGGGAGAGTTCCATGTTCGTGCTTCGTTTATTTATTTTTTGTTTTTTTGCACTTTTTCTTTCTGTTTGTTTGTCCTCGAAGGTGTGTTTGCTGTATTTACACGAGCCGACTATTGCAAAAATGATCGAAAACGAATTAATCGCGACAACCATTAATTGCTAACAATGCTTGCGTTTTATACCGCATTCCACAATCATTAAAAGCATACATCTCAGTTTTTTTTAGAAAACCCACTCATTTTACAACGTTTATTTACTTGATAGTTTCACCATCATCAATTTCCTTTTATTATTATATAAAACTCAATTAAAAATAGTAAAAATTAATTTCCAAATTTGTTTAGTATGAACATTTCAAGTAATTAATGCGTCATCAATTAAATTATCCTACCAGTTGAATAGAACGAGCAGAAATTTTAAACAAAAGCTTTGATGATTCGGGCTTTTCGTAATTCCCAATGTTTGTCGATAACGTCCGTAACGAAATTGGGACAGACACGTATAATTAACGAGAACTTGTGGATAATGCAAATACACACCTATTTGTGTATAACGACTAACGTTAGTTTCGCGATTCATTGTTATTTGCGTGCAAAGAACTGCAAACACGGATAATCTAATAATCTGTATTTCTGGAACTTTATCGACACCGCTCTTAATTGATTTAGACAAGAATGTAAATTCGTTTGATACTAATGACTATCCGCTCGAAAGTCTCATTCAATTAAACTATTTAAAACGAACGTTGTTTCAAATGCAAATCATATTCTTACTAAATTATATGTAGACATGTATGCAGGACCGCATTAAGCTTATCGTGGGTCCTAAGAAACAGTTAAGTAGATGACGTCTGGTGGTGTGGGGCCGAGTGTTAACATCTTAGCAACTCAACAAATATATATTGATTTTTATTGTGGGTCCATAATGAACATAATGCGCATAATGAACAAGACAGAATGTATGTATGTTTTGATGTAATATAAATATGAAAAAAAAAAAGGATTTCCTAATAATTTCTTATAGGTATTAAAGTTATCATTTTACAGAATTTGAATATTTATTCAAAGTTATAAATAATATTTCAAATAAAATGTTTGTTTTTGAATATTCAATCAAACATTGAATCTCCCTTTAAACCCTGTAATGAACAGTCTATCAAAGAGAATGCTAAATATCAAAGGTATCTCTATATCCACAAAGCTATGATAGATCAAATACACCTTGGAGAAACTAATTAAATTAATGTTTAATCCTGTCTAATGCCTAGTTACATAATTAAACAAAAGTTTACCGAACATGTTTACTTGTAGCTTATGAATTGAATATATTCAGTTTCCATATTGGCTTATGAATTAGTTTCATGAATGACATAAAACCAATATAATTACACTAGTTTCAATTAACTAGTTGTAGATGCATAGGGGTGGAACAAACATATTCTTCTTTAGATTTTCAAAGAACCCGCATCTCTCATCAAAAGTGAGTCAAATTTATTTGATTTTCTCGTATAAAATACATAATTGTTACTAGGATTTATTCATAATTTTAGAAACCGGTTATCAAATTTTACAAATTTATTCAAAAATCGTTTTTAAAATCCTAATTGTAACTAATGAAGAGAAACTACTGTTTTTCAGGTTGAGAAAAGTTTGAGTGAAAGTAAATCTACTCGAGTATCTAGCAAGTTTAAAGCCAATTTGAGGGAGGAGGCAGACAGACGTAGAAGGCATCTGTCCAGGCGATAGGTGGATGGACACATTATTTACAATGGTAGCCGCACCATTAACTCGACTGGCCATCTGGCTCTTAGCAATGGGAGGACAAAAGCCAGTCGCAATTCAATTACATTTTAAGTCCCAGATTTCGCTTTCAATATATATATATAGATATACACTGATTCCACGTAGAAGGTTGTTGCTTGCTATACTTGCTCTACACACATCAATTCCGAATAGTTGGCTTAATCACAGCAGACCAAACGAGATATGGGTAGGCATAAATTCAAATCCATAGATGAAATTGTTCATTGCATTCCACGCTGTTCCCAGTACTACTAGTTACTACTGCACGAAGTGGTTAATTACTACTGTACCATAGTGTTACCTACGGCTGTACTAAATATCAATAATCAATAAAGAAGCATTATTAAATCCTCATGTAACCTAATCTGGCCACCTCCAAACATCTAACTCGACATGCTTGTGGCCCCCAGACACACGTTGCGGTGCGAAAGGGACAGAGATACGCGATCAATGTGTAGTAATGCGGGCCACCATCCAGATTATTTCTAATCCAATTAAGGGATGCACCGCTACAAAAAGACCATTAATTAATACCGACGCTGAATTACATACACTCTCTACTTTTTTTTTTCTGGTCTCCATAGATTGTAAAGACAATTTGTGTTTGGTGCGTGATCACAAAGTTACCAGTATTAGCCTGATTATCATCTATAATTGTTCTTTGAGCACTGAAAACATAACGCTGATCTCAATTATGATTACGTGACGATCCAAAGCAGACGCCAGCATCGAAAGTGAATGTAGACCAACCTTATTTAATACATATAAAAACTTATATTTATAAAATTAATTACTTACGTTATTACTAGATTCGTAATAATATGTATTCACATAATTTAAAATATCAAATGAATTTCAATCTTTTATAGAAATAATAGCAAGAATAACTATTTTTTTTTTAATTTGAAGACATTACTCACAGAAAAACTGATCAGTTTGAACATTAACTCAAATAAGATATAATAATTTGCACAATTATACGTTTATATGAAAATATTACATGTTATATATATTATCACTATAATAATATATTTAACAGTTTATATATTGTTTTAGGCTTTCCTCATAATGCTCTTGTTTAACGTTTGTATAATAGTAGGTTTACAAAGGACCTTTGGATAGTTCCGCATTAAAATAACATCGTCCCTCCCTTTAGAATAAAGAAATTTATATACGATCAATATTCCTTCCTGTTATAATATAGCACAGGATTATAAAGGAATTATTAATTAAAAACAAATATTCATTGAGAAATGTATATAATTTTTTAATCCGAAAATTATTATAAAGCTTCATATCGATACATATATAAGTTAAAAATTGAAAAAAAAAACCTAATTGGTGTTTTTCACATGAGCAATAAATCTTTACATAATTTCACAAAATACACATAAATATATGTATAGTCTAGTGGGTCAACTGTTTGGGGTATAAAATAAATAAAAACATGTTGACTCAAAAAAAACAATATATTTTGAATAATCTGTAATATAAATGCGATTAATGAAGCTGCGAATGCATTTCCGATGTACTGATTCTGAGATGTGAAGTTATTGAGAATTGAAATATTGTTTTAAAATTTGTGGCGGGCCGGATAGAATCTCTGCGGGCCGAATTTGGCCCGCAAGATAAAGTTTACCCATCATTGGGTATAGTCGATGGTTATTTTAGAACACCTTGAGCATTTCTTAACCTATGACTCGCTTTAATTTAAAAAAATCGCGAAATTACAGCTGTCACCTTGCCTCATCTATTACTAAGTGCCATTATCTAAATGTATTTTTTTATGTCGTGTAATTTTATTCACAATCTGTTCATCAATGTGAACAATGAGAAAATTTAAGATTGCGGTTGATATTTGGTAGATAATCTTTCCCAGTGGATAATTACCATTATGATGATTTCATTTTAATTTGTTGGTTGGTTGTCGTCTTGTAGGTTAACTTCAGTAGTATATTGATGCTCTGCGATTCCACTTCACTGTGAATCTGCTGCTATCCTTAATACTTATCCATCGACTTGGTCCATATGCTTCATTTCACTGTCCATCTGTGATAAACGATGGATCTATTGCTGCAAGCACCGAGAGGGCTCACAAAGGGCCTGGCTTGACCAGGATTTGAACCTGTGCCCACTAGCTCGTGGCTATTAGTAGCCCCTAAATGTAATTTGGCTCTAATTTGGATTTTGACTTGAATTTTTCTATTGATGAGAAAAGATTTATTCATCTAATTTTTTATTCATAATTTTCTAGAGTGCGTGAAGAGTAATGGGGTTGTTCTACATTCATACGATGCAGTAATGGATCAAAACTACATGATTTAATATTCCTACATACAGTACACTCGAATGCGTTTAGTTAGTTTCCGAGGATAATCGTTTGATGCTCAACAGGAACAAAACTGTTATAACAAGCTTTTTGCTGCTAATGCAAATATGCACATAATTGTCTTTGTCATGCATACTATTATCTACGTTGTAGGTCATATCTATTACAATCTAGTTATTATCACATACACTAGGATACTGTTAATAACAATAATTATTGACAATTACCTAAAAACATACAAGAATTGGCTGAAAATCATTAGTATCAAATTGCAGTGAGCAATATGAAAGAATTCCATCTTTTATTCAGCGTTTTATTTTTAAACATAGTGGAATTTCAGTATTCATATTTCCTTTGAATAGAGGATGAATAGAGAGACTGGAGAATAGCAAAAATTGAGCGACAAAAATGCAACAAAAGGCGCCAAAAAATGGGTTGGACGGATTCCAATATAAAACGGAGAATATTCATATTCCTTTCATTTTCAATAGGAAAACGAACATAGTTTGTCTTCTTTTCTAAAAAATCCATTATTCTAAATGCACTCTCATTGTGTTTCAATCAATGCACTATTTGTATATTTCATAAATTGATCCATATTAATTATCTATATTAATTCATATTTATATATTGAAATGCAATTTTTCATTCATAATTATTTATAAAATTAATTCAATAAGAGTAATAGAAATTTGAGTTTATTGTTATTATTGTTTTGTTATGAAATACATAAATTTTAATTATTATGTAATTGTTAATATTAATTAAATTATTAATAATTCATTGAATAAAACCCGTAGAAAATTTGAGAATTGAAAATTTCCATACTTAAATATTAAAATTTATTTATGCGAATGATAATTAATTATTATAATTGTCTACTGAAATTAAATTATATTACATAATATTAATTATCTGTATAAATTAATATAATTCTATATTGAAATGTATACAATTTTTAGTTCATGATTAATTATTAACTTAATTCAACAATTTTTAATTTTTAAGTAATTTAATTAATTATAATAATTATCAATATTATTTAAAATATTTGTAAAATTTATTAAAAGGTGTAGAAATTTTAGGATAATTACGTTAATTGATTTATGAATTAAAATATTTATATACCAAAATATATGTCATTTTTCGTTTATAATTAATTACAAAATTAATTTTATAAAATATTTACTTTTTTTTTTAAAATAATAATTTAATTACTAATATACTTTTGTACATTACATTTTTAGATCATTATTATAGTAATAATTACTTTAACTACAAATTTCTATACTTTAATATTAAATATTATATAGTTTGTAATGTAAATTGTAATAATTTAAGGTCTTCACATGTTCATAACATTCAGACTTCAAGGATTTATTTTAATGATTTTAAGAGGCAATTTTAAAGAAATTAATCGCACCATTCAGGACATGTGTTGCCCTCTTATAAAATGCAATTATCAAAGAATCGCTTTTGCAAATTTCTTCGTTGATGAAAGCAAACACTTTCTTTAGATTCGAGAGAAAAAAAAAGAAAGATATAAGGAAAGAAAAGAGTGTATACAATTTAAAATAAAATCGGTTTATTCGCTGTTTCGAGCACGAAAATGATTGAACATTGATCAAATTACTTTTTCCTTTGGCTTGATAATGAAAATCCCACAACGCGACACGAACCACGCAAGGCAAGGTTTGACGGTGTTCAATCTTGGGGATCGCCTTCGTTGATGAAATATGATTTATAATCCGGATTGGAACCTAGAGACTACTCATTTCAGGGTCGTCCATGAACAACACCGGTCTTTTGTCCGGATCCTATAGAAACGCCTTTGAATCTCACGATTTATTAATGATTGTTAGAAAACTGATGAAATATAGTATATTTTGATATATATCCTAGATATATAAGATAAAAAGAACCAAATTCAGACGTTTCGTTCCGTTTATAAATTATGTTTTTTTTTTAGGAATTGTAATATATTATATAATCAAAGTGTATTAAAATGTAAAAATAATAAAATAAATATTACATTTTTCAAGGTTTTTTTTCGGATATTGAATCATTGATATTACCGAATATCAATGAAAAAATGAAAAAGGTTCTGAAAGTAATCGAATGGAATGAACAGGTTATCTTTCTTGACTTCTTAACTGCAATTGTTAAACTCTTAAAACTTCATTTTAAGGGTCTAATAATCAGAAATGAAATTTTATCAAATTGAATTGCATAACAAGAACTCCTACCTAACAATTGATACTTGTTCCGTTCAAATACAAATTCTATATTTTCAAGAATTTTCTTAAATTAGTTGAGATTTTGAAATTAGTTTTAGATTATATTATATAATATATGTACTTTTAGGCAAGTACATGAATTTTGACTAACTTAACAAGTAAAATAACGGAAAGAATTACATTTTTTTTTTTCATTTTCATATTACCATTTTTTTAATAAGCTCAAATTATGATCAAGAAAGAATTATATGAGTATAATTGTATAATTTTGTTGAGTATAAAGTAATCAAGTAATTGAAGAGTCTGGGTCCACAATACTCCATCAAAATGTGGACAACAAAAAAAAAAAAACTCTTAAAAAAGTAAAAAATAATTGCGTAAGGCAGGTGTACAAGATGTATGAGAGTACGATCACGAAAGCTAGTAATTTTCAACGATAACATCGCCGACGTTTTATAAAAATTGAGCGTGTAAATGTGCAGATAACAAGTCGAGATTATGAAATTCGGGATGGGACGAGACTGAAATTACAATAATAACCGAAATATTGTGCCAGCTGTAAATAAGTTGGGGAAGCTTCGCCAATTTCATTTCAAAACAAATTTATATCATATAATACAGTTAAGTTTCTACAATATAATAATGAAAGTCTAGACGAGAGAGTATAATATGATACATATTCTGAGCGCGATGGACTAAATTAACTTATATTACTTTATATTTTCAATAAGCACTTTTGCCGTTTTTGCTTGCTGTTCAAGATAATAATGGTTGTAGGAGATTGAGGCTGTAAGAAGCTTTTGTAAAAATAATTAGAATTTTATATGTGTATTTTGTAGTTGTATTTACAAAAAACACTTAATAATCAAATAATATACACAAAAATGTGTATAAGCTACATCTGGAATTTAATGGATTTAATTCATACAGTAAGACCTCGTTTAGGGCTTAAAATATGTTCGTAGGTGACAGGCTCTATTTAAAGTAGATCACGTTATATCAAATTAGCGTTAATCGAAGAAGCGCTAAACGAGGTCTTACTAAACATGAGAATCTAAGGAAAGCAATAAGTTAACGTTTAAATTGATTTCACAATATTTGTAAAATGACATATATTTCCTTGCTTTGTCTTTAAGATATACAGTAGAACCTCGCTTAACGAGTTTAATCCGTCCCAAATTTTCAGGATTTTTACTCGTATAGTGAAAGATATTCAAAAATACACATAATATGTATACACAAGTATAAAAATGATGCAGCAGGCGCGCAATCCGGAACTTTTCTTCTCTTCGTTACTCGTTTTGCAAAACGTCGCTCGTTAAGCGAGATGCCACTGTATATAGTCTTATTGGCAACAACTACTAACGAATACTTGAGAAAAGAAGGAATGAAGCAATTACTTGTCAAGTATCAAGTTGATTTTGAAAATTATATGTATTTTTAAATCTACCATCATTCGTTTTGCTAGTGTCCACAAGGGTAAGTAACTTGTCAAGTATCGTGCAAGACAAGTATTTATATGAAATTTTTAGTATGAAAATAAAAACCTAAAGTAATTGTGTGTTTACAGAAAATATGTGTAGACACCATCTATTTAATTTCTTTGTTTTATTTATACCGTTACATATATAAATACTTTCAAAGTACATGAATACATGAAATTATTTCACAAGTACATGAAAATATAAAATAACTAAATTTTACTGTATAGTATAATATATTTCATAAGTAATTTCAGAAATTACTTAGCAAGTACACATAGTCGAAAAGACACAAATTGTTAATGACATAGATTTAAAAACAACAAATCACGTCTATTACTTAATTTGCAAGTATTTTTAGAAGTTACTTGGCAAGTACTTGAATATTGTAAAAAAAAATACTTTTTATCTTGTAAAATTATTGTAAATAAAATAAGAATCACAGTATTGTTAATTACTATATTATTTTTTGTAAGCAGTTTCAGAAGTTCATTGCACAAAGTACAAATATTTTATAGAAATATAGAATGGATATAGAAATATTACTAGAATGACTTTTCTTATTTGATGAATTTTCATTCATAATTATAATAAACATTTTCAACATATAATAGAAAAAAAATACATTTTTATTGCGACTATGAGTACATTTAAAATGAAACCTATTTTTAGAGTATATTATTTAATTCCAATCTTTCCCTTTTGTTACTTGACAACAAGTGTGTATGAGATGGGGAAGATGAGCACAATTCCACAAAATGTTTCCGGATATTACGAAGAATAACAGGAGAACGAACGAGTCCCTAGGACATGATGTGTAATGACTCCGTATGGAGTGCGGTAATAATATAATGATGAAGCAGAGTGTAAGCGAAAAAAATAAAAGAGAACAAAAATAAAAAGCACGCATGTGGAGGCAATGAATGAAAAAAAAATACACAAAGTGAGAGAAAGAGAAGGACGTAGAGAGTGAGTTGTATATAATATGGAGTGCACGAAATGGAAGCAAACGAGAGAGAATTGTGTAGCATGTCGAGAGGTAATTATGTAGTCGAATATCGCTTCCCGAAAACCCTCATTATTTCTCACAACGTTTCCATTACCAAGTCTACAATTGCGTTTGCGATTCGATTTAATTAAATATATCCACGGTTCATTTACCTTATGGACGTGTACTTAGAGGGTGCTCTAGAAGCCGACTGTTCCAGTTTACATCTGCAATAATCGTAATTAATTTGCGTGGCATCTCGTCAAATTCGATATTCCACGACCAACAACAAACAATTTGGGATTCTATCAAAAGCGGGGGAGGTTTGGTTGGCATCCCTGTAAACCAGCTCTGTGTGCTTCCCTCCGCATATATGCAAATTGTCTGCCACCTCTCTTCATCCCTCGCTCTCACTGTGTTTGCACATATAAATAACATTGGGAAATGAATTGAATTTTCAAATGTATGTATATTCTACAATTTGATATAAATTCAACAAAAATATGAGCAACAGCAGCAACAAAGGCAGAAATTATTAACTGGACAGGTTTGCCTCATGCATACACCTATATGCACATTCATTACGAAGCCAAATGCTTTGCGCAAATTGCTTTTGTTCACATTATACAAAAAAAAAAAACAAAAAAAAATATAAATTTACATATGACAAACGAAAAATTAACGCATTGCGAAGCAAAATTTTATATTACAATTTGCGCAAACAGCAAAACTTATACAAAAAAATCATTACAAACCAGATTACATTTAATTAAAGAAGAAAAATAAATAATACATTATATGAAGAAAGTTATAATTTTATATTACAATTTGCACAAACAATAAAAAATATATAAAATTAAAAAGCAGCATTACAATCACTATGATATTTAATAATACAAGACAAACTGAATGAGTCAAATAAATAATTTATGTACAGATTTGCGCATACCATAAAATAAATAAAGTTATATTTATGTATTATATATAAAATGCAAAGGAAACTTTTTAACTTGTAAAATCATTGTAAATGAAATATGAATAATTAATATAATATATTTTCCAAGTAGTTTCAGAAGTTCATTGATTGATTTGTATAAATATTCTATAGAAATATAGAATGGATATAGAAATAAAGAATTTGCGCAAACAGCAAAAATTAAAAAAAAAATACATTGATGTATTTTAAACAAGATGCCTTTAAGGATATTGGACAATATTACAAATAAATAATGCAATAGCAAGCATAATCTTAAACCGGAATTTGCACAAACATTAAATGAAATAGCATTATTACATTACATTAAAGTAAAACAAACATACATAATAAAGTACTTTGAAGCAAATCATAATTTACTTTTTCAATTTGTGCAAACAAAATAAATGATACAAATAACAAGTTGTAAGAAAACTGATTAAAATAAATAAATAATATAAATACAAGAACCAAAATTATCATAATATGAAGGATGATATAATGTACATATTATACAATGACTATACGAAAATGCTCATTTTCTATGACATTGTCAAATCGCTAATCAAAAGTCCATTACCCTGTGTGATTATCAATTGTCAGTTAGTTGCGTGACAATTTTCCATTTACCGAAAAGCCTTTTCACGTATTATGTGTGTTTTGTTTTGTTGCTTTTACAATCACGATTTTCCCCTCTCAATCGATGCCACTCTATAATGTGTTCCACTCGAACATTTCTACCATTTTCCAGGTGCAACGACTCGATAACCACTATTGGTTCCAACTAAAATTATGCTTTCAAATATACATATTAAAAAACATTGCTGTAATGGATTTTCTGATGGCATGAAATTATTGTAAAACAATCATAAAAAAATCACAGCCCACAAATAATATAAACAAACAAACAAAAAGCAAAACATGCTCTCACCTCAATTTTCCATACATTTTTCAGTTTCCATTTGCATAGGAAAAATGCTAAAAGCATTGACCCATTTTTTTATCTTTTTGTTATTTACTCTAAGCGAAATGTTCCTTTTCAAGTTCCAATGGTGTGGAAATAATTGAAGTATGACCTTGAATATTTTTCAAATGGATTTGGGCACCAATTTTCAGAAAATAGTGTTATACAATTTATAATTTAAAGACACAAAGTGTTTTAAACCAAATTAAAGCCATAAAAAAATGTAAATTAATAGATAATACATGAAAAAACAAATAAAAAATTATGTAACTTTATTCTAGAATTTATACAAACGTAAAAAAATCATCATAACTCAAAAAGCTTTCTAAAATTTAGTATTCTTCCTAATTATAAATAAAATATAATTTTAATTATTACCAAAATATTATGAAAAAATCTTATTTTAAAAAATTACAATTAAATAAATGATAAAAGTACATATTTATATACTAAAGTTTTAAATGTCTCTTGAAGTTAAGAAATAATATTTATATGTTACAACAATAATATTTACATTAAATATAAAATAATCATGACAACATTTTATTAATCTACGTTAATTTAATAACTTCATTAAAAAATCTACTAAGTCCATAATAACAAAATTATCTAAATAATAAAAAATGTAATTATTGTAAGTAGGTTAATTGCAAAATAAAATATTTATCATTTCGTAAAATATTTTGAAAACATTGCTTTGCTAAGTACAATTCTCACGCATTTCTCTCGAACAGATTTCTAGGAAATGCATTAACAAGCAATTAAGTATCCCGATACCTGTGAAATTATGAAAGTATAAATTTAATAGTCTTATGTTATTCACAGACAATTGTTATATTAATTTAATCTAAGATTATAATAGTTTTCATAACGTGTAGATAAAAACACAATTGAATATTAAAAAAAAAGAATATAACGAAACAAAAAAAAAGCGTTACAGAATTTCATTAAGTGAGAAATAGGAATTCGGGTTTTAATCAAGCACCCAACATTTTCAAACCATATTTAAAACTAGAGGAACAAAAAAATATTTTTTATTGATTTTCTGCTTTCATAAGTTTTAAACAATTCTCATTGTTTTCATTGAAAATTTAAAAATTATACTTACATCCATTGTATACTGATAATTTTTAACTGATAGAATATAGCGTTTTCAGATATTTACAATAAAAAAGTTAATTGTTATTTATATTTCTGTCACTACTTCCATAAGCATTACGTAATTGTTTCCATTTAAAATTAAAAAAAAACACAATAACATTAACCAACATATCCTTTCATCTATTGTAAACAGATGCTTTTAAGTTATAGTAAATTATATAAGAATAACAGTGTATCCATAATTTCCATTGGAAATATAGCAATACCTCGCATAGTGCTGATTCATTATAGTCCGGTTTGAATATTACAAAATAAATTGAACAAAATGAAAATAATTCTTAAAAAAAAGTACATAAAATATTTTTTTTTTTTTTTTTCTTTACACAATCACTTTAGTTCTTCGATTAGTCCGGTTTCAAAGAGTTCGAGATATTGGCGAAACTGATTACCCGCACTATGCGAGGTATTGTTGTACACTGTTATGTAACTAAATAAAATGTATTACAGAATATTGCCTTTTCAGATATTTCAATAGAAATATAATTGTTCCATCGCTACTTTCATAATTCCATAAGCTTTATGTAATTCCATTGTTTCCATTTGATTATTAATAAAACAATAACATTACCGAACATATCATGTATTGTAAGTGTACGTTGCGAATTAATAAATTATATACGAGAAACAAAGAATCTATCATTAATTACATGAGTAATTTTTATTGGAAACACGCTGTTATGTAAGCAAAATAAAAAAGTCAATTCATATCGATTTTTATTATATTTCCACAAAGATTACATAGTTTCAATTGATAAATTATAAACGATCACTTAATCATCAATTAAATGGGTATTTCCAAATTGCGCAATTATATAATCAAATTAACTATACCAAAGGAAATACTGCGTTTTCAGACATTTGTAAAATAAATTAACCTGTTGTGTAACCTCAGCGGACATCGAAAGTAGGATTCTGTATGCGCCGAGAATCTCAAGGCGAACGTGCAATTAGTAAACTAACAAAAACATCATTTTTGAGTCATTAAATAAGATTATTCGTGTGTATGTTCATTTCGTATTGCATTCAATTTTAATGAATGATTCATTGAATGCGTTTTGTTGAAAATCAAAGAGCTTGAAATAAAGTGGGTGAAGGAAGGAAGCGCACTGTAAAATTTTCCTCGCGACATAAAATTTCTCGCTCCTTCAGTTTTATTTTTCTCAACATTCATTTCAGCTCGGTATATTACGCAGTACGGAAATGACAGTTTCATGGAAACGGTTCAACATTTGTTAGGTTCGTATTTCAAACGCAAACGCTAAAACCTATTTTTATTCTTCGTCGTCCGGAAAAGTTATGCGAATATCGTGCATCTACAGTTACATACAAAAAGTAGAACAATTGTATAAAAAATAGAAGAATTGCAAATGAATGAATTTAATGAGTGGATTTGTAACAAATCGGAAATTGAGCAATTGCAGCAAGAAAAATCGTTTAAAAATAAACTTAGTTGAATCGCCGATAATCCTTGACATACAAATGCTTTCGCTGTGTAAACACAGCCGAGACGAAGAGGAGATGTGGGATTAAGAAAATCCACTTAACCTGTACATTTTAACGCTGAAGACGTTTCAGGTGTTTAAATGCTTTGTTCCGCTTTGGTATTACCTTTCGTTCGGTGAGTTTGATGTTTGCTTTGGAGTCCATCACGTCGATGACGGTATTCGTAGCGAAGGTGAACCTCCTCATCTGCCCTCAACTCAATCCTGCAAAGAAAAATACAAAATAAATATTAGTACTTCATTTTTATTTTATTTCAATCCTTTCAATAAACAGTGACCGTCAGGATGCATTAGCTGTTATTAATGATTCATATTGGGAATGGAGCAAATCCTGGATGCTTTTTGAGTCCATCAGAACACGGGGATTGTATCCACAAACCAATAGCAAATAGCGCGTGATTCAATATTGAAGTGTCTTTAATCGATTTTAAAGCGGAGAGAGTTCAAAGCGTCTGAGAATTCGCAGTATTTAAATTAATACTCATTAGCTAACAAACATAGGGTATTTTTTTTTCAATATTTTAATTTCAAATGGTGGAGAGAAAACACAATTTTCATCTATTATGTATTGCGTTCTACATTTGATCTGCAGCTTCTCTTTGATGCTGAATCTCATGAATTTCCATACTAAACGAATTGCTTAAAGGGAAATAGTTTGATCACGTGGAAAATCTTCTGTGCCCAGTATTTTCATCATTTAGTTACAAACTTTATCAAATAAACAGTTTGTATATTACCTTTGATTTACACAATTATCTAAAAAATAGTCATTGTCAATATTACATTATGTATAAAAATATATTAAAACGTCTATAGCTATAAGAAAAATAGAAGAAACTTTTATTGTACTAAACCACTGGTTGCGGAGCCACATGCGGCTCTTTTGATGAGGTACTGCAATTGTTCCAAAGCTTGCCAGCCAAACAATAGTACAACTTATGCACGTTATCTAAAAAGGTTTTAAAAGACTTACTATAGCTTTCAATTTCGAAATACATTGAATTGATTTATCAATTGATCATTTTGAAACTGTCATTATAAGTTGTCACATATCATCATTTGCGCAAAGATTGATAAGCTTCAAATAACAGCATCATAATGTGTTTCATATGAAGATATCAATCATGATCACAGCACAAAAAGTAAAGAAAAAGTTTTTAATATTTTGATAACATTTCACGACCCGATCAGAAACTAAAAATAAATACTGCCATGACAACATTACTTTCTAAGAAGTTCAGTACGTCAAATCATTTAACTGTTGACATTTCATATACAAGTATATTTAATCTATTAAACAGCACAAACGTAGGCGGATACTCGATTTGGAGTGTGATTTCTAATAAATAAATGCAATAAAATTCTGTAATGATCAATTAGGAATGCAAACATATTTACATCACATATGTCATCATATCATCAACCATAGAAGATTTAATTTCTATTCATATTTTACATTCAATTATTCATTACAATATATCGATTCGATCAGTCAGGATTCACCAATTTCAAAACAAATTAAATATTAATTGAGTAAAATAAGCATAGATTCTAAAAAATAATACACAATAGTATTTAGGTTGTTTTTCTTTATTCACTTTGTACTGACTAGTCTCCTTTTCTACGGTTCCTCAATTAGTCCGGGATATTAACGGAACTGATTACCCACACTGTGAGATATTTATATTAGTATTAAGTTCTTTTTGAAAATTGTTTAATTAAATTTGATAACTTTTAACTCTTTAAGGGGCATTGTCCCACCTTTTGAACATGCCTTTTTTTGTAAAGAAGAGGAAACCTTATATAGGGACTATTGGTGGAGTCGTGGTACTGTGCGATTCTTACCGCACTAAAACCTCTACCCTTCTTCATCGGCATCCAGGTCTGGTGTTTTCATATCTCCCTGCAATGTAGATTGTCTGAGCCAAGTTTTGTGCTTCTATGTGTATCACTTTCTTCCCTTTCTCTCTCCATCCTCCGCTCATCATTTTCCTGCTACGTAGCTTGTGATGATGTCCCACTTCTCTTGGCTCTTTAGCATCCAACCCTAACGAACGTCTCTGGTTCTAGCACTGCTCTGAGATTTGATTCCGCCTCGTGCTTCATCGTCGCCCATCTACAGCAATCAAAGATCGTGTGTTCTAGGCTATCGACTTCTTCGCAGTACTAGCACTTTTCGTCCTCCTTCCTTGCTATGAAGCGCAGGTACTTGCTGAAACACCCGTGCCCGGAAAGCGTTGGGCTCAGATGGAATGTGATTAAGCGTCTAATTCAGACTGCCTTCTCTGACCTCTCTCATTTTTCCTGCCACTTTTCCAGCAGTCTGGTCCTGGCAGTTTCCTTACTCACTCATCTCTGACTCTAGCATATCTCTCTGGCTAGGAGTTCGATTGGTAGCATGCCAACAATTATTTGAACTGCATCTCGAGAGTTTGTTCTGTAAGCGCTGCAGACCTTTATTGCTCCATTTTTTGAACATTCCTAGGAAAATGAAAATGTCCAGGGAAGAGAAATTATCCTTGAATTTGTTTGATATTTCATAGGATGTATCTTGATAGGCCATACCATCCGATGTTGTTTCAGTCAACTTAGCAATCTAGAAATTTAGGAATTTCTGGCCCCTCAAAGAGTTAAGAAGTTTTATTAGCGAAAAGAAAACAATGTTTTGTTGTACAATTTTAATTTTTTATTATGGTTAATTATTGAATTAACCTGCAATAGAAGGAATGAACACTGCTTAAAAATATAGAAAAAAATAAAATTTAAATACAGATTTTAATGACTTTTAAATGCTAATATTTTGTTAAATATATAAATATATGCTTAATTTGAATGAAGTGATGTGTACAATAATGCGCGTAGCATTTGATGTACAAACTAAATAGCGGAAATTTGATATTAAGCGTCCGTAGGAAAATACTCGATAATTTAAATTAAATTTAATCGCGATTGGGGACGAGCTTTACAAAATTAATTGCGATTAATTTTTGGTACCCAAAATGATTATCCTATCCGTCAAATGAGGTAGATTTAATTAAAATGTATTTCCACGGTCATGCAACATCGAATTGGCACCGATCCAAGCGGAAAATAAAAACACGTGGAAAAGGGATGACGAAAAAAAAAATATATAAAATAAATGAAAAGAACAAAGTGATGAACAGGAGGTGGGATTAATCGGAATTGACACGTGTTGCGAAACTTCCGTTCCGAACTTATTTAAAAGGTTTTCCTTTCCCCGAAAAAAAAAGAAGAAACTTTAAAGTAAAGTAGATATAAATAAGAGCACTGCTTAATGATTTTCTTCGTCGGAGAAAAGCTCGGTCGATCCGAGTCGCCTCTAAGTGCCATATAAATTAAATTGTTTTTTGATGCGGCCGCAAAGGAATGAAAGAAACGCTCCCCAAATTCCGTAAAATTCCTTGCAATCTTCCGCAAGTTTTCTCCGTGTTTCTTCTATATATATTTTTTTTCTTTCTTGGGGGTATCAGGAGGCGTCTTGTTTTTAATAGCTTTTTCCTTCTCCCTTTCATTTTTTTCTTCTTTCTTGTTGTTGTTTCAAAGAGAGAGAAAAATAAACTTTCTCAACTCTCTTCTGCTTCTCCTGTGTTTTTATTTATCGTCGCACTTTTTGTCAATGAAAAGTAAACTGTAACACCGATCCTTTGAGACCCGGCAACAATTACAATAAGTTCCATTTCCCCCCTTTCAAAAATTTACACAAATTCGCAAGAAAAAACAAACTTTATACTCTTGTCTAATGGAACACGCGTTTCCACCAATTTGCTTAATTACGAATCTGTAACATCGAAGTATTAAAGAAATTCCCGCACAGTTGCATAGATGGAATCTCGTTAGGGTTTCTTCAATTCGCTCACTCGCGTGGAAATTTCAAAACTAATCTCCATACTTAACCAAATTCCATCTGGTCTTAATTCATGTACTTTCTAAAACCCACACAAACGAACACACACATTCATATACATACACACACACAACTGTTGCTCAGCCTTTTCACGTTTCGTCGAAGCAACGCAAAAGCCATTATTTTAGTTTTATTTTAGTTGAAAGAACAAAAGAAACGTTACGGGATTCGCGTTATCAATCTGCTTGCTTTTATTATTACGATGGTCATTACGATTATTTTGATTGTGTTCGCTGCGTCTATGCATTTAAGTGGAGGCTGGAGGAGGAAAATTTTATTGCGACAATAGAAACCTGGGCCGTAAAAGATATGAAGCTGCAACGTTCTCCGCACGAAATGTTCGTATAATGGTTGGCATTTCTTTACTTTTTTTTGCTATACGAACGCACAGTTTTTTTAATGTTGTCAAATTACACGTAACTACTAAAGGCGAGGCCCAAACGAAAATGTATAAAAATCATTATAAAAGCTCCACGGGTATCGAATGTACAATACACATATTTCCTTTGATCTTCGCCGTTTTTAATCAAACAATTATTTTATTGTCTTCCTTACAGAAGAAACACTTTCACAAATATAATTGGAAAATCATAATTCTTAAACTTTAATATTTATATAACTAATTGTATAGTTCGGTTCCCGAACTTAGAAAATAGAAAACAAGAAAAGTATCGCTAAAGAATTTCGGTCCCCAAACTGATGTATTGAATATTTATATAGAAAATAAGAATTATTGTAAACTTCAGTTTTAGCCCAAATTTATTAATTAACATATAAATATTAATTTCGCTTGGAAAAAGAAAATCTTTTGTACAAATTATATATTTTTAAACAGGACATTTTTTTTAAGTGTAATTAATGTTGTATTTATATCTTAATTAATTAATAACTAGTGAATTGAGGTCAAGTAATTAACGTGGTTTTGTATATAAATAAAAGGTGGAGCAAACAGTCATCAATTGTTAAGCTTTACTAGTGAAACTAGCATTAAATTAATGTAATAAGTAATTAATAACTGATGATATGAGGTCAAGTCATTATCTTGGTGGTATAAAAATGAAAGGTCGGAATATCTGTCATCAATTGCACACCTTTCCATCGCGTCTCGAATTTAGATCAATTACGTAAAATTAACGGTAATACAATTTACATAACGAAGCGTCGCGGCTCTTCTCGAAATAATGAACCGAATAGTCGCACCTTAATAAAATTCCTTTTTTTTTTTCGAAGGGCGGGCGACGGTATTAATGAAGCAACACCGAATTCCCGCGGAAGGAATTGAATGTGCTGACGACGGTGGGAGTGATTAATTAAATTCGAAGTGGTAATTGGATTACGTTCTGATGGGGTGGAAAATTGTGGCCGATTCTAGTCTAGTCGCGATTTTATTTTCGCGTCGTCCATTCAATTTGCCGTTTCGATAAGATCGCTGCGCTCCGAGGGTGGTGGTGGAAGCGTCGCGACGCCCCGCCGACTCCTCCGGCGTTCATTATGATCTTCATCAACGCTAATAACGCTATTTATTAGTCGACCACAGAGCGTCCATTTCCACTTAAGTTCGAACATTCCAATCGACCTCACTCCGCCAACCCCTTGTGTACGATTTGATACACAAATATCTGCAGTTCTAGATGTTTATCCAGCAACTGAAATATCTTTACACTGCATAGCTAATTTCAGTATTTGAAATTCTTTCAGTACTATAGTTGTAGTAAATGTATGATTTTTATTAAATGAGTAAAATAAGGAAGATTTTCCTAATTTGGACCATCTATTTTTAAAAATATATGGAATATTTAAGAAAAAAGAAATGGCAAAATTTACAATTTTATTATTAGTATTATTAGTGGAATTTTAGCCCAATTTTTTTAAAGTTCTTAAGTAATTCTGGACAAAAAAAAAAGAGTAAATCATTGTGAATTGTTCTTATATAATATTTTAAGTTGTATGCCACAAGGCATTTACACTTTGCCGCTAACATTAATATAATTTACATCTTCTAAGCCTATTGTAATTTTCCGATTTGATACACAAACATCCGTTACTCTACAATGTTTATCCTACATCTGAAATATTTATAAACTCGCCGCTTATTTTACGGACCACCCAGTTTTCTTGCACTCGCGAACGTTTTTTTTTTTCTTCTTTGTCTGTTTTAAGCGCAAGAAATAATGGAAAACGTTTAGCTTTTCCCTCCGGTCGAAGCCCTGCATCAACAAGTGTGTGTTTATGTTAGTGCAGATAGACTGAGGGAGAGATAGAAAGAGGGAGAGACTATGTGTTTAGGGGATGGTTTTGCTGGGCCCTTGGGTAGCGATCAATCATCCAAGGGTCGAGCATGGAAATTGTAGAAAAAAAATTACTTGCTCTCGTAGTATAAATCTATACAATTTTTTTATTCACTTTTTCTGGGATGGTCGCATCAACCATTCTCCATCGATTTACTTAATGATAGAGCCAATGAAATACTAATTAATAGTCGTAACGATGGTAAAAACATGAATACAATTTGGTTGCGGTTCACTAACCGCATCGTTTCTATTCCGCATTGGTACATATGATGCATTTCCATTAGGTAATTGGAGTTGTGCATGTGGATAGATGTGGACGCTTTTGAAATGCGCTTTAGTCATTTTGGTGCATAGTCTTAAAAAAGAGATTTATTACGCATAAAACACATAGTACAACATGTGAACTTGAGTAAAGCAGTTATACTTATTTTTATTCTTGCTGTTTACCTCATAAAATGCTACAGCCCGTATAAACGCGTCACTTATGAGGCTCACCCAGTTTATTCATCCCAAATCTATCTGTTTTTCGGCATTTCAACAGAAGTCATATACATTTCCTTCCTTATTTTTATTTATATATAACATCCTCTGGTTTAAATTACCATATACATATTGATTTCATTGCTATTTAAAAAAATCTTTCAAATTAGTTCTTAGTTAAAATATAAGAATGTTCTTCTTGTTAAAATTTAGTTAAGATTTACATCTCAATATTATAAAATTTATAAAATAAAATATTAAGAAAAAATATTTGAAAATCTACAATTTTCTTTTGACTATATTATTTTTAATCAGTCTTACCAAATCTTCTAATTTTAAATTAAAATTTCTAAGTTGACGTCACTTTTACTTGAAAAAAATCTCTGAATTATTATTATATGAAATATGCGAAAATTATTTTAGTACACAAAGTATTTTTCTATAACAAATTTGAATGGATTTTGTTACAGTATTGTAACTGATAGTATTTTGCGTTGTTTAGGCTTCGTAAAAGCCCTTAAGTTGTGTACCGAAAATTAAATTTAATTAATTATTTCATCGAAGTTATTACATATACAAATATGCATATGAAAATATAAAACATATTTACATTTTCACTTGATTATTTAAAAAACAAAATGTTATTTGTTTTCAATACTCCTAAATATCAAATGTATTAATATGTATATTTCAAATTATATTAAAATGAAGTTATACAGATTATAAAAACAATGTTGAATTTTTTAAATTTTTTGCATGAAATAGTTTATCTACATAGAAAGTTTATATATTATTGCATAATTAATTTCTGCATGGATAAGTGCCGTAAATCGCTACATCTAAAAGACTTGCAAGAAACATAATTTTTTCCCGGGATTTCACTCCCGATTCCCGGCACTATAAAACAAAGACATATAGATTTCAACCAAAAGTATATACTTTTTTTTATTGAATTTGTTAAATTTAATTCAATTTACATCAATATAAAAATTAACAAATTAAATTGGATAATAAAAATAAAATAAATAGTTACATAAATTTAATTATATAATACTCGCTTTTCACATATTTAAAGATAAGTTCAACAAATTTAGTTTATTTTTATTATATGTATTTTTTTACATTACATTATAAATTGAAACGTTGACTATAAATAAGAAGTATGTAACCAGTATTATCAGTATATCTGCCATTACATAAAATTAAAAGTAATTTTATTTATTGTTCATATTAACAAAGATGTGAAAATATTAAAACAAATATCCGCGGTATTTCTGTATTTATACAATATTATATAACATTTTCTATTTACCTGATTTCTAATATCAGCATTAATATATCATTATTGAGATATAAACCAGTGATTCCTAAAATACGTGATACGTGAATAATTATTTACTTGAGTAAATTCAGAAATAACTTCTTAGGCTTTTATTTTTATTATTCAATTTATTTGTAAATAATTGATAATCGTTTCCTTAATATTTGGTATAATCTTTTTTATGTTTACTGATACAAAATCGACCATAACTGACAGTAAATAATGATGTAGGGGTTCTTATAAAAATCTTATCTAAAAGGTTACTGACCTTACATCTCCATTATAATACGTATACTTAAAATAAAAAATATCTACTATTTTTCTTTATTTTGACTAATATATTTCTTACACTGCTTCATCGGCGTTGATTTTCTTAAACATCGTTACTTAAGTAAATAAATAAATAAATAATACATTTTAAATATACGTATTTCAAAAGTTTATCTATTCAATGTATTAATTAAATTGTAATATCTTAGTATTAATAGAAATTCGAGGACTCAAGTATTAATTAAGTATAATATTAGTTAATTCTATACAAAAATCTCAATTAAGTGATTAAATATCCCTTAAATCTTAGTCAAAATACGTAATTATATAGTTTTCCTATCAATAATATAAAAATAGTAAAAGTTACAAAATAATTACAATAATCTCGATTATTTCCTAATATTATCGTTCATTATCTAAATTCCAGTTTATGAAAATGACTCAATTATAAATAGCAATGATTGTATTTATCACATTCCATAGAATTATAATAGAACTTATAAATTATACACACACAATATTAGTGATTCATCATGTACATAATTTAATTTATATAAGGGATATTTTATATAATATGAATATTTTTGTTAAGTTAAAACCAGTAAAACTTACAAAAAAATGTTATATTTTCAATTATTTAATAAAAATATTCTAAATTTGGAATAATTATTTTAATATTATCGGAATTGAAATAATGATTATTAAAAAATCCTTTAATTTACTTTACTTCATTGATGTACAAGTAATAATACGATAAATTTAATTTAGTTGCAATGAAGTATTGAAACGTATAAACACTGTATTTAATAAGGACATTGTATAATCCTTGAATCCTGGAAATGTTATAACAATGAACCCATATCAAGTCCATTGTCTTAGCAAGAACCAATATGTAACGAAACACTAATTAAAATTAACCGATTTCCGAGACCAGATGAAATTCGTTAAGTGCGTCCGACAGAGGCATTATTTCCAATTAAGCGTCGAACTTTAGCGGTGCAATTTTCATATTGATGTGTTTACAATCTAATAGAAAAGGAAACTTACTTTTTAGCTAATGTTTGAGCACAATAAAGTTCGTTTCCGTTGAGATGAACTGCGGGGAGAACTAAAACTCGGCCACTAGAGATTGGCACGGCCAATTAAACTTTTAATGGTTTTTAGGAAAATTGCAATTACCACTCTGTATATACGAAATAGGGAGAGAGGTTCTCTAGCAGCATCAACACGAGAAACAGATCGATTCGAAACTGCGAGATTATACTCGTCCACGGCGAGATACCGATGTTTGTACAGATGCATCTTATCTGATAAGGAAATGCCGTTAGGTCGGTTGCATTCCCAACCAGAAATAATACAAGCTCTGATTTTTGTTGATGTACAGGTTGGAATAGATGAAGACTCTTTGAAAAATTGGTAATTGAATGACTTGAAAATAGTCCGAAGCTTGGAAACTACATTAAAAATCGCAGTAATTTACTTATTTCAATAACATTTGTATTTACTCCATTAACAAAATTGCTTTATAAACAAATCGATGTAGTTCTGAAGTTTATGAAACTCGATCGACCACCAAGAAAAACTCATTACACTTATGAAATTATTTAAGGTTCAATTCGTTTGTGTTACAAGAAAATAATGGATTGGGTATTTGATGATGGTTTGAAATTATTTATTTAGAAAGAATACAAGCTCTAACTTTTTGTTCTGATCAAATGTAGAGATTGAAGACATGAGGATTATTTTCAAAGCAGTCCTAAACTTAGAGACTACATTAACAATAGCATTAATCGATGTACTTCGTCACTTCCTGAAACTCAATCAACCTCCAAGAAAAGCTCATTACACTTATGAAATTATTTATGGTTCAATTCGTTTGTTTTACCGGAAAATAATAGATTGGGTAATTGTGGATAGTTTGAAATTATTTATTTAGAAAGAATACACGCTCTAATTCTATATTTTGATCAAATGTAGAGGTTGAAGACACGAGGGTTCTTTGAAAATTGAGGGAACATTAAAAAGAAGTACATTGTTCTTAAGTTCCTGAAACTCCATCGACCACCAAGAAAAACTCATTAAACTTATCAAAATATTTATAGTTCAATTCGTTTGTTTTACAGGTGTTTCTTTCAATTCGTTTGGTGATTGTGGATGTTATGAAAATATTTATTTAGAAATAATACAAGCTCTGATCAAATGGAGAGGTTGAAGACAAGAGGGTTCTTTGAAAATTCGTAAAAGATTATTTTCAAAAGCTCATTAATTGATGTATTTATTAGTTCCTGAAACTCGATCGACCACCAAGAAAAACTCATTACTCTTATGAAATTATTTATGGTTTAATTTATTTGTTTTACAAAAAAATAATGGATTTGGTAATTGTCTATGTATGTTTGAAATTATTTATTTAGAAATAATACCAATTTAAATTATTTCTGATCTAAAGTAGAAGGTGAAGACAAGACAATTCTTTGAAAATTCGATGTACTTTTGAATTTCATAAAATTCTATAGATCATAAAGTGGAACTCGTTACACGTTTTTAATTATTTATGGTTTAATTTGTTTCTTCTACGTGAAAATAACGGGTAGAGTAAATATCGATGGATTGGATACAAATTATGGTTCTGATTAAATGTAGAGATAGCAGTAAATATTTCAATTAATTTGTTTTACTCAAAATTATGGGTAATTATCAATATATAAAAAAAATAGACATTAAACAAGCTCTATTTTTTTATTTCTGATTAAATGTAGAGGTTGAAAGACATGAGAACTCTTTGAAAATTCGTAATGGATTGATTTTAAAGTAGTCCAAAGCTTGGAAAGTACATTAAAAAATCGCAGTAATTTACTTATTCAAATAAAATTCGTATTTACTCCATCAGCAAAATTGCTTTATAAACATATCGATGTACTTCCTAAGTTCATGAAACTCGATCGACCACAAAAACTCATTACACGAATGCAATTATTTACGGTTTAATTCGTTTGTTCTGCAAGAAAATAACGGCTTCTAGACATATCGATCCATTAAAATTATTTATCGAAAGAGTGTAGAAAAATATATATATATATGGGTGGAAACCCGAACTTTGCTGTTGACAGTTCCAGGCATGAGAGACGTCGAGAAATTTTATATTGAAGCATATACATTTTTTTTTTATCACAAAACCAATAAAGAACGGTAGATTGATAAAAAAAAGCAGGGAAATTTATCTTTCGGAATGGCCATCAAAGTCAATACAACTGAAATTGTTTCAAACAAGTACACGGTTTCTCTCCGCTGCTGGCATTTCCAAATATATACGATCTATTTATTTCATATTCCAGTCAGTGCCACGTCGAACACTTCATGTTAGATTCATGTTCAATAGGATTTCATTTAAAAAGGAATATAGTTAACTAAACTGTAACTGGATCGCTTTTAATAGCAATATTTATTATTGTTGTTGTTTCATTAAAAATTGATGAAATATATAAAATCACCATTAAAATTTTCATAGTAAAATATTTACAATTCGTAAAATTTCAAATATTTATTTTATTAATTGACTTTATAATTTGGAATTTTTGTTTTTAAAATAATATTTACAATTTGTAAAATTTAAAATATTTATTTTATTAATTGACTTTATAATTTGGAATTTTTGTTTTTAAAATAATATATGTGATGTTAATTATGAGCTTTTTTTTGTTAGAGTTAAAACCCTTTTTTTTTGGATTATTACTACATAATTTTGTTCATTTATAAAATCATGAAATATTAAGTTAAAATCTCATTACGATTTTGATGAGTAAAATTATGATTGATTGGTTGAAGTCATAAATAAATTTTCATTTATATTGATTGAAATATTACTTTATTCAATCTCCTAAAACGCTGTACAGGTATAATTAAGTTCTCATATAACGTGGATTAAAAATTGCAATTCTATAACACGGTACTCTTGTAATACTCTAGTATTTATATTGGAGAAATAACTTATATAACGCGGTAAGTATCTTCTAACGCGGTTTCCATATAAAGCGGTTTCTATATAACACGTTAACTATATTAGATAATTCAATCGTTTATTTAGTAGACTTTCAAATTTAATTCCATTATAAATTCATTCACTAATCGTATAAAACACTTTGAATATTTTCATTTCGTAAATCCATTATTGTTTCAGCATTTTTCGATTGGGATTGAAGCAATTAAAATTAGTAACGATAAAATAAAAAAAAATGGTTGCTGTTTGTTCACCAAACATTAACAGTTTATGTAAAATCAGATATTCAAACAATCGTCGAAATTAAGCGCCGAATTAATTAAGAATATTTATGCGGTAAAATTGATTCGCGCCGAATTTGCATTCATTCGGTCGACAAACCTCGCATTCATAAAATATTTGCTGCGAAGTGAATTTCGTTCGTTTTTTTTTTACTGGATCATAGCGTGCACCACTTTTCACCGTAGTAAAATAAAAAACGACTTTCCACTTTCGACGTGAAAATGTAGCGCTAATGATACCAGTCAACAATCGCAGTTGGAACTGAAATTCCGTTATGAATCCTATTTGCTTTAAAATATGGATATCCATTACGTAAGACCTATTTTGAGCACGTTGGTTTGTGTCAATGTTTTTTTTTTGAATTTGACGCCAAAAAATTGACAATTGATTCATAATTTTTGTATATAAGTTTTACGTTTTCTTTAAATTTTGACAGTATTCTCTTAATGTTGGATTATTCATTAAACCATTAGATATAACAGAAAAACTCATCAAAATATAAATATTACATAGAAATTTACTTGTAAGTTTCAGTATTTCAATATAGATAAAATTTCAAAGATTTAAACTTGTCCTGGAAAAAGCTATTATGTAATTGCGAAGGAGCGGCGGATATATCCGCCCAATCCTTTAACTGAATAACTGAATGAAAGATGTATATTTCTTCATGCTTTTTGTACATACAACAATACAAATTTAATTATTAAGATAAAAAGCAATTAATTTATATCTATAAACAATGAAAAAGAATAAATTTATAAAGTCTGGAGTTGCTAATTAAATTATTATATTATAAAATGAGTAAATGTACGTAATGTATCAAATACTAACAGTGGAGAAGTTTGAAAAACTGAAACCAATTGAATTTGTAAATGCGGGAAGTTTAAAAATAAAAACTTTTTTAAAACTGTGAAAAGCAGTATAAATATAATAAAGCAATTACAAGATCCACTCAGCACTTTGGCGCCGAAGAACGGAAAGGTAAATAGGTTGTTAATTAAAGTGAGTTCTGCGAGGATAATGAATGAAGTTAAGGGTCGCGAGTGGACACAGAACGCAATAATATTAATTGCAAGTCGCATGCAAACATTCCGGGCTAACTTTCTGCCTTTTCAATGTCGTTGAGATTTATTGTTTGCCGAAACGCGCTGTTAATTTCGTTCGAAGGTCACCGTTTATTTGGAGAATAAAGAGATACCAGGTTTAACACGTCGAGTGCCAATTGCAAAATAACTTTTAGTTAATAGTATGCTGATGGAAGCAGAGATACTTGTAGTTTGTACTTTGCTGCTAGACATCAACTTTTTGTTATTTTGTAGGTTTATAACAGTGTTTCCCAAAGTGGTCTATATTGACCCCCAGGGGTCCATGAAATGAAAATGGGGGTCCACGATAGTGGATCTCAACATACACTGATAGTACCTATTTACTTACATTATACTATCTTATAATATAAAGACATATACATTATTTATAACAGTAGCTATGAAGTAAATAAATTATTATATATGTTTATAAAATTGTATAAGTTGTAGAATCTAGGCATTCGCTTTGTGGTCGCAATACATTTTGAACTTGTAAAAACCTGGAATATAGGGAAGAAATTTTTAATTTCTTTTCTATCGTTATACCTAGTGGAAAGGTGGAGATTTAAGATTAAACCTTACAAAATTGACGCCAAATGTTGATAATTTATTATTAAAGCATCAGGTTCATCCTTCTCACTAAAAACATTTACTTATTGCTTAGTTTATTTTATGTTACGTATATTGTATATAACAGATACCAAATTTTATTTTGAGTAGTTTTAATTCAAATTCAATTAATAAATGTATAAAACTTAACATGTGTTTTTACTTTAAGTTTTTAAAACTAAACTTCACTACAGTTAGAAATTTACAAAAAAAATCAATATCAGGTAAGTAGGGGTCTACCTAAAACAGAAAACCTTGGCAAGTGGTCTACCACACAAAAAAGTTTGGGAACTTCTGGTTTATAACAACGAATAATGCAAGAAACGTATTAACTTGTAGTAGTCAGTACGACTCTGAATGACAACTATGAGATAAGATATTTTAGCTTATGAATATTAACTGTTACTTATTTCATTGATTGCTGGATGACTTCTACAAATTTAGGAATGTAACTAGAGGATAACTCGTTGTTAGTATTTTGCTTTTAGTTATTAACTATTAGTTATTTCATAGATCTATAATGTAAATACCCTGCTATACAACAACTACAAGATAAGTCGTTGTTGGTAACATGTTCAAAGCTAACTAGGAAATAACTAGTAGTTGGTACTTTTAGTTATTCTTCTCAAAATTATTCAACTTAGTGAAAACAAAAACAGGATTATTTTTTCTCAAAAATATATTTTTTGTTTTATTTTAAAATAAAATATGTTATATATGGCAAAAAATAAGTTTTGATCTTCCGTGGTAATGAAATCATTTGTAAATTTTCCGTCCTATGCGGGCTTCATAACTCTTCTGAACACAGGACAATAAATATCTGCAGTGAGATGGAGCACATAGACTTTCTTATGCGGTGTTAATTATTTTTTTCTACTTCTTCTGTTTGTAGAAGTAGAGGTTCGATGTGTGTTTTGTTTGAGCAACACGTTCCACCAATATCCAAATGCAAACAACACCCATTCACATCCTGTGAAACTCGATACCTCTAACTGGGGCCGAAGGAAAATAACTCCACGATAACCATAAACGCAGAGCGAAACTTATTTGTGGCGCATTCTGCAGATTTTATATACTTTTTAAAAATAATAGGTACGTTTACAGGTTATGCTAAATCGTTCGTTCCGCTTCTCAACTCTCGCTTTTGTACTTTATACAAACGGCACGGACGTCATTTCGCTGCAAAATTTATTCTAAATCTCATACCTGCAATTTAAGATTATACCTTTTACGTATGTTTATCTTATTTACTGAATGCAAAACCTTGTACTGTTTATACAGCGAATACCTCGTTTTAAAAATAAGCTATACACTTCAGTGATCCATCAACAGTAAAAAAATATGAAAATATAAGATAGTTTTAACTACTTAAAATCAATTCATCAATTAATTATAAAACTTTGTCTTGAAAGATTATTATGTAAAATTTATTTTCTAGATTTTCTCATGATTTTGTTATTTTGGAAAGTTTACTAGTACGTAAAGTGGCAACAATCAATAAACAATTCAAAGACGCAAAAAGTAAAATCAGTATGTACATATTGATGGGAACGATATTGCTAAGGGTAATTGGATTTAGGGTGGAAATGAGATAAATCGAAAAGTCATGCTAATATAACCTACATTAATAGACTACTTGAATACATTATCTAAGGCGTTGAATTTTGTGATTTTCGCCTGATTTTTTTATACCACTCTTATTTTCTTGTTCATAATTAATGTATATACAAATAATTGTATAAATTTTCTGTATTTGATAAAGATATAATAATATAAAGAATTTAGCTTATTAACAAAAATAAATAAAGTTTTTTTTTTCTGAAAATAATAATTTTATTTGTATATGCATATATTATTTATGTATACAATTAAAAATGGTTAATTTTATAAAATTGAGTAACAACTTTGATTAAAATATTTGTATATGAGAGAATAATGTAATTCAAAAAAAATCTCATTAAAACTGCATATTTTATGCATATAAACAAAACTTTAACAAGTTATGCAAAACCGATAAAAAATTGGCATTTATGCGTATGCAAATGATGTAAGAATCGTACATAACCATTTGTAAATAAACAATCGCAATTAGCATTACTAGAATTGACTAAGAACGACGCCTTTTATTTCCAATTCCAATAAGGAAAAGCGTTGGGACATCGAGCGGCAGGTGTTTTGAATAGCAATCCAATTGAAATCCAATACACCTAGTATCTATTTCGGTAGTAAACCTATTTTCTTCATGATTGGGGCAGTGAATACCATAAAGATCATTTGAAATCTAATACACTGGGTATATTATTTGGCTATACGCTTACGACGGGATTGTAAATAATTCAAAGGTCTTTGACCCGATACGTGTAATATGTAACATCACAGAAATGGATACCTTTCAATGAATCGATACGGACAAACTTTAATTAACTTTATGTAAAGTATCAACTTGCAAAGTATTACAGGACTAAAATCGAAGAAGTAAAGTCAGCGTACTCAGTTTACGTACATTATGCATATACAATTTCCCATATAATTAGTACGTTTTTCGAATAGTAAATTTATTTTATTTATGTATATGTACAGTCAACCCTCCTATAACGCGGTACTCTCAGAACGCGGTTTTCATATAACGCGAAAACCAATGTGAAGATGAACTAATTGATGAAGATATTTTGCCCATTAAAAAAAGACGAGTCAGATATGACAGCGAGGATGAGTGTTGAAAGATTACATAAATTTACAAAAGTCTTCATTGTTTTTATTGAAAAACAGTCTTTTAGTTTAGTTCTTGTTTCATTTTTTTATCAATCCTTATATGAACTCTTCAATTCAATTCAATAAAAATAATTTATAATTTATTTTGTCTTTTGTATTTATTGGTCTCCATATAACGCGGTACGAATGATGTGATTTATACTAATTCCGACTTTCTTATGCGCGGTTTCCATACAATGCGGTAGACGGTTTCCATAGAATACGCTACGAATTAGCCTGGTTTGTACGGTTAAATCCGAGTTTCTTATAGCGCGGTTTCCATATAACGCGGTACGCACTCACCGCGTTATAGGATGGTTGACTGTATACCATCGTACACATTAACGTACTCAACTTTGCGTATGGTAATACATAAATCATGAGTATATATCATCAACGAACACATTTTTTTGTTGTATACGTATTTCATCGTTCGCATGTACGTACTCGCCGTAGCAATACGTACTAGCCGTAGCAATACGTACATAAAGATTAGTACGTTGTTTGAACTGTTCATTCCTTATGTAAACATTCGCATGAACGTACTCGACTTATCGACGCAAAGTAATTTGTATACCTTGCTTTCGAACGCAGGAAACTTTTCAAATTTACTGTAATATCTTAATAAGAAGACGAAAACAGAAAATGAATTATCCGTGCCTATTGTTGCGATTGACATTATTGTACGTTCATGCGGATATTTGTACGTTTCTTCTGTCAGAGGACCATAAATAATCTTATACGTTTTACAGAATATACTTTAAAATAAAATATGTTAAATGTGCCCTAGCTGTATATAACAATAAGTTTGTGTTAGAGATTTCATCATTCCAGTTTGAGTTTATTACAGTTTAGAGTGGTCCATATTAGCATAGCAGTTTTATTTCCGAATTAAATGTAAACAGCATTAAAACAAATCGAATCCAGTTTGATTTAATTAAGGAAATTGCAACTGCGCTTCATAGTTGAAACGAGGAGAAACGTTCCGCTCGAAGCAAAGAAAGCTTCCCCTCTCTCAAACGCTTCAAAATCATTTTACATTAAATTGCTTTCAGGATTTTCGTGCAGGTGGTGCCCAATTGTGCATAATAATAGTACGAATAAAGGGCAATCGAGTTTCAACACTTTATTCTTATGATGATGCAACGTTTATTTCGGTCCCGTTCTCTTTCACTTGATCAATATGGATGGAAAATACTAGAAAATAAATATATTCTCGTGTACATCAATGAAACAAACTTCTTATTAGAGTTCATTTGATAACAGGTTAAACAAGGTATAATAGTGAGATTTTATTTGTGGTTTTCGGTTCGATTATTAAATGGTTTGATGTTGGCCAAGCGAAAGACGAGGCAAACAGAATAGGAAAAAAATAAAAATAAAACAAAGCTGGAGAGGAAATCGAAGGGCGAACGCACAGGAAATGAAATCAATCACTCCACTTGCTTTCGGTTTAACTCTTTTGGGGCCACTCGATCTTTTCGCACAGGAAATGACTATGGACAATGAAGATCAATATAAAGGTACCGAGTTAATTAACTTATAAAGATGAAGATGAAAATTGATGATGTCAATAACATCACATGTTAATTATAATTTAAGGTTCTATATTGAAATATGAACTTTAATTTGGATATGTGTCGTAGTTAAGCAACATATTAATTAATATATACTTATACAAGAAGAATGAAGAAACAATATTAATATTTCATGGAAATTTGTTAATTACTCTGCCATATTATTTAATTTAAAATGGTAGGTAGTGTAGACGCATCATGTTTATTATAAACTTAGATTAAAATTGAAATATATATAGTAAAAATTTCTTTAAAAGTAATTTTAGTAGTAACGTAGTAACTTTTAAACAAATTAAATAACAAAAATAAATTTTAAATATTTTATATAAAATTGTGACACATTGTGAATTGTAAAATTTTCATAAATAAATTACGTGTTTTAAGCAAAATTATTTGTTGTATATATGTAACGTTTATTATTAAGTGAATCGGTTTCGTTCGGTCAGCGGCAACAGTCACCAAATTACCTGCAAGAAGTAAAACGCGTTCGATGACCTCAGACCGTCGTTCGGACTATTTTGTTGCATAAGTTGTTATGGAAACAAGTCTGTGACGTGGATTTGTAGAACGAGGACCGGTGGCGAGAATAAAGCTCGAGATGGAAATGAAGATGTATTCAAAAGATGAGAATTACACTTTATGAATTTATTATGCAACCGCTTTCTTCCATAGTTTGCAATGCGCACAGAAACAAATTCAAAGTACGTTGAGTAATCATACATTAAATTTGAGTTAGAGAAGAAACAAGTACTGAGGATGAGGATGCAGATGAGTACGTATTCGGAAATGTAAATGATGAAAGTCCATTGATAAATCTTGCAAGTAAAGAAGAAGGAGAAGGTGGTTTATGAATATGTTTGTGAATGTGGGGGGATGTTTATTCATTACGGACTGCTCCCCACGGTAACTGGATCGCCCACACATCGACGGAAATGAAGCCCGACGTGTGCGTTGCTTGTCAACCGTCGTATAAACTTTCACTAAACATTTTCGCACAGCTCCACTCATTTATAAAACTCAGCCTTCAGCCAACTGGAAACTGCTCAAGTTGCGACGCGAAACCATCAAAAGATCTTGAAAACCCAGGAGAAAATAATAATAAAGTGGACGAAGGGCGAGGGCAAGAACAAGAGGAGGATGAGGAAGGACAAGAATAAAAGAACACACAATGTGTATAAAACCGACAACGCGCAGCTCTGATTTCGTGATTTCATTAAACCTTAATTAATTGATAACGCTTTTATCATCTCCCGAGCTTTCCGATTAATTAAGGGATGAAAGGGAGTCTTCTCTCATATTTTCTTGGCGCCGCTTCCATCCGTCAATTTCATCAACCGAAAGACGGATGAAAGCGAAGCATTATTAATAAGGGATTCATTTATTTTCTCTCTCTCTCTCTCTCCCTCACTTCATTTATTCCCTTTGTTTCCATCCTCAAACACCGAACTTATTACCACCATAAGGCTATGGCTATTCCGGCCATTTCATTTGCATATACATTGAAGAAGTTTGCTAATCCCTTTCGCGAAAGAGGATCGTGGAAGTATAATAAAATATATATCCTACAAAAAAACTAGATGAGAGAACGTTAATTAAAGAGGATACTGCAATCATAAGGAAATCATAGCGAAAGATTAATGCGAGCCGCGAATTTGGAGGCAGCGCAGGCAACGCGCGACGTGCCTCACATGAATTCATCCAGAAAAGGACGATACAAAGCTAGGATGTGTACTTCGGATTAAATAAAACGCTCCGTTCGGCCGCGCCGAAAATTCGTTCTTAATTGCCGCAATCCATTCGGACGATTGTTATGCAAGTGCAATAATTAAAAAAGAGTACTGAATTGGTCCTCAATTCATTTCAATTACGCCTGCAGCTGCACCGACCAGCAACATTCTTTTTTTATTTGGCTTAGTAATTTTATTTCAATTATGCATTTGCACTTTGTCCCACTGCAAATAAAATCGGTATAATACGTATTTATATAACGGGTGGTCCATTTAAGGAAACTACTTGAAATAAGCTTTAAAATTTTAATTTATTTTTTTTCCTCTTTGAAATTATTGTATTATGAAGATAATAGACTAAATAAAGATTAATTACAAAATTAAATACTCGTGAAAAGCTAATTTAATCTGTTAGAATCTGCGTTCATACTGCACAATGGGATTATAAACCTAAAAATTTATATTATGATTTATACTTTTATTAGAATAAAGGTGCGTACACACCAATTAATGGATTCCAAATACGTGTAGTATGTATACCAATTTAAGATGACTACATATATGATGTTACACATGGCTCGGCAAGCCGCGGCTTCGAAGCCGCACTTTGAATGAGTGATTGAAGATGTTTATGTATAAAAATGTGCATTACTTGAAAATTTACTTGGCAAGTATTGTATTAAATGTAAACACTTTTATGTCAATTATCAAACATGTTTCTGTTATATGTTAATACTGATGTAGCAACCTGTCATTCAAATAGGAATTCATGTAACTGAAAGTAACAAGTAATATTAATCAAATGTAAAGTCAAGCAGATGAAGTGGAAATGATTGTAATGTATGGTGAGAGCAGAAGAAACTTTGTAAAAGCGCTGAAGATTTATGCATAACGTTATCTAAACAGAAATCATTTGCTAGTTACCACGTCGAGGAGAATGACTTTCTTTTAGAGCAATTGTAGAAATTGATGTCCTACATGAACATATATTACAATATTTGCATAATATTGATAATGTTTTACTTTTAAAAAGTTTAAGAAGTTATGTAATTGGACTTTATATTATTATGAAAGTTTGAAGTGCAGGATTTAGTATTTATTGAACCACGTTATATATTTCACCCTGTATATACATATGTGGATGTATATATATAATCATATATCAATTTATATTGTTTTCGTTTTGGAGAGGATTCTAGTAAGTTCACAGCCGCATTCCGATGTGAAAGGAAAACATATCGAAATCTCTCGCCGAAGGTTCAGGCCGGCTCTCGAATGCGCCTTTTTCCCCGCTCTCTTATGTAACGCTTCGGAAACGTTGCACTCTCGGAGGAATGCGAAATTTTATATTGGTTGTCCAACGAACCGTGCAAATGAACCACTCAATTTTTATCAACTTCAAGAGAATTTTTAGCCAGCGCCAAGCAACCGGCACGGTTCAAGATGTTATCTTCGATATTCCTCCAGTTTCAGTTCATAAACCATTAAATGATGGGCCGCCATTGATCCATACCATACATATACTACAACATCCCGGCCATCGGTCACACCGGTAACAGTTCTGCAGCTTTTGCAGACGTAACCGAACGAAACGAAGTCGCTGCATAATTGAACGGCTCTGCATTCTTAACGTACAACGTCAAATAGCATTTTCGAATTGAAAGAACGGAACGGAAAAACATTATCAAATATTCACATTTAATACGAAATTCATCCAGCGTCTACACCCCACCAAGAGATGATATTTCAGATGTTTCTTTATGGAATTGCAAACGATAAATAATAATTCATACGAATATTGGCGGTAAATTCAAAATGAATATATAATATTCACTTCATCCTACTGATGCTTCCACACTATGTATGATATAAAACGTCAATGTATGTCTGATTTTTCACAACTTTGAATTTTATATTTTTTTTAAGAAATATCATGTCTATATGATATATCAATTTTTTTTTTAAATTCGAGAATGTTTTGTTTACAATATTTGTACATTTATTTTACATTTTTTTAAATTATTTTTAAATAATAATTTAACAATAATTAAAATTAAATATAGTCCACACTATGATATGAAACATACGTTTATACCAAAACTGTACAAATAACATACATTTTGTTTATAAAAATGTTATTAATTAATTTCATATTTTCATAATTTCCAGGCAAATTTAATTGATTTTATATGAAATATCCAATATATAAAAATAAATTGTTAATCATTTTTATATGAAGCTTCCTTCCCTAAATCCTACTTCTATCCCCATTTTGGTACTTGGACCTTTAACAAGAATATCTGGAAATATCTTCCAAGATCCAATATAAATTAAATATGAAAGCGTATATTACGATTCTATTGTTTTTTAATCATAAACACATTTTTTTGTTGTTTTAAGAATAGTGGGAAAATGTATGTGAAATATAGAAGATATTTTCGCTTGCGACAATAACCAACAGGAACAAAATATAGTGATATAAATTATTTTAGTTGGTACACATGTCTTTACAGCTATTTGCGTATTATATAACATTATTTATTAGTAATAAATTCACTAAAAAATGTAGATATATATTATTTAAAAATAAATGAAAGTGAAATATCATATATTGTCAAGATATATCAAATATTTGATGATACGAATTGATCTGTTTTATTTTAATATTCTTTTCATGCATTCATGCTTTACATTCGTCATGTGATGATCTGCGTCATTTGCAAATAAAGCGTGAAACCTTATTGTATATTTCAATCATGACGTAGTCTAGTTGGCAAACCTGACAATGCTTGTCTAATTCAGAAATTCACCTGTCACGTGTATTGTGGAAGCAGTATTATATCTATGTATTTATGTAATATATGCTGAAAATGTTAGTGATAAATAAAGTAACGAGACGAAGAACAAAGCTTAATATAGGTACGCAAAGTTATATTAAGCAACAAATGTAATTTGAAACGTAAATTTATGTTAAATAAATAATGAAACGGCCAGTAAAGTAGATACAAAATGGGGGTCCGAAGCGAAGTTTTACGGCGTCATTAAATATCAGGCAGAGTCCGCGGGGGTGCATTTAATTTATATAAATGTTGGTTAATGCGACTACCTGCGCGTTAAAAGCATATTCGCGCGCAAATCAGCGACGCATAGCGGGACACGACGTCGATGCGGGACCGAACAACCTAACCTAACCACCACCGCCGCGCGAAATCTTAACGTAATTGATGGGGATTCGGGTAAAAATTGTTACGCGCCGTTATTATATGCACAAGACCCCGCGAACTCTCTCATACATAATCATAAAACACATTTTCAACTGCACACCGGACCTAATTTGCATCTTTATTAATAAATTATACAATGCAAATTATTGTACGAGCTTATTTCGCCCCGAACAGAATGTCGATTTCTACTTATTCTTCTATTTTTTTATTCCATCACAGGGTAAAACCTAATCTAACCCTCTCATCCGCACAATTAAGCCTACTTTTGTGTAGTCTCGGCCTTTTTCACGCTCCATTCATCTCATCGACTTTACATATTTTGTTGTGTAATTATGTATGTTATCGCCGCTGCTCGTTTCCTAAACTGTTATTATTACGTGAACAAAAAAGTATAATAATAATTGGTTAGGGCATTCCGCAAAACCGAAACAATTTTGCAATTTTCATATACCGCATAATTTTAATTGGTGTTTTTATTAAACAAAGCGGTTCTTTTCCAGCGTTGTCTAAATAGCACACGGGGATGTACTGAAACAATGTGCTTTAATTGCCTCGGATGCAAATGCCCCTAAATATTTCCGTTTCAAGTGCATACAATGTAATTAAAGCCAAACTAATTACTTACACTATGGACAACGAAACAATAATTATACAATTTTACGGATAAAATCCTCAATTACTTAAATAATTATATAATTGTTGCAACAAATATAGTTCTTATGTAATTTATAAAAAAAAATATTAAATAATAATGATAATATTAAAAATAAATAATATTATGATTCATATTTGTTATATAATGTAAATATATAAAGTTAAACAACAATTACAGTTTGTTGAATTAACCTATCTTAGCATATTAATTAAACAAACACATTCTGTAAATAATCAACATTTGTGTAAGTAACATTTAGTATGTATTCAAAATATTTAATTAATAGAATATAATATAAAAATGTCTGCAATTTAATTAATTAATAAAATATAAAAGTATATAAAGGTGCTATTTATTCAACAACACATAATTAGTTGTCATGGAGATATGATTACTGCAATTATAGTGAAACTAAAAATGTAATAAATTTCAAGGATTCTAATTGAAAAAAATATTTATATTCAGAAATAAATATTTAAAAAAAATAAACATTACTTCACAAATTACATAGACAACTTAGAATTACATAGATCGGCAAGGTTTTTGGAGTAAAGAGCCATTTCTAAGATATTGTCTGTTAAAAAAAGTCTAGGGAGCCGCACAAAGCGCTACCATCGATCAATAGTAAAAATACAACTAATTATCGCTATCCAACATAACCACCTACAATTGAACTGGGAGTCGCAATGTATCATTGAAACAGCCGAAATTTGTAAACTAAACAAATTTTTGTAAAAAAAAAACTGAGAAATACAAAATTATTTCTTATTTCTAATATACTTACTAATATAATAAATAATTATACTTATAATTAAATTTTTAATTAATTGAGAATATAAATTGGATATTTCATATTTTTTTTTTGGTGTATCAATTTACGCGTTATAAAACGCAATATTAACGATCATCAAGTATTAATTAATGTTTTTTTTAATGCGAGATTAAAGGTTTCATATTTTTTTTGTAATAACGATAATTACCGGAGGCACGTTATTAAAAATTTCGATCGTCCTATTTTTATTACACAACTACGTGCACAGGTCACATGATATTTATTACATATTAGTTATACTGACCCGTTATTAGTCACTATAAAATATATTTTAAAACTTAAATTAATACATTATTAGTGCATCAATAATTTATTAAAATAATATCAAATTATAAATATATTCTAAAACGGACAGAAGAAAATTTAGAAGATTTTTTTTAATTTTTTGTATCAATATATGTATTTTTGTACTTATTAACTTATTAAATTTAAAATTAATTATTTGTTAATTAATTCTACTAGAAATCATTGATTGAAGCTGTGACCTTGAGAAATATATATTTTTTTAGTAATTATTTCTTCAATCAACAGATTATTGTGATAATGGTTAGAATAACATTAATGCTTACTGAATGAAATGTCTGGTAAGTATACAAAAAAATGTATGTGTCGTATTCCTGTTAATGGGTAAGCAAGGCGAGAATCATGAATGGGTTTAGTGCTTTGCTAAAATAATTCCCGGCAAAAGGGCTGAGTGTGTTTGTGAAAAACAAACGTTTTATCTTTTACGACCGCAGAAACAGTGAATGGTAACCATTGAATACAAACGGTAAGTAAACAAGTATTGTTTGAAAGTTAATCAATCACCATGCATTTGCGTTGCCTACATCGATGCATCGGTGCAAGTGAACGAAATGAATCCTAAAACGAAGGGCAATTATTTAGTAGAACTTCTGTGGAATTGCACCACACGATACTTGATCTATTATGTTAATTGGATGAATTCTGATGGATGAATTAATTCTAAATCAGCTAAGTAATTGATTTATTAATTGCTTTGTGTTTTGGTAATCAGAATGGTTGTTAGATATTGGATCGATTGTGGCTCTGGGTCGTCTGTTTCTTGGAACGTAATTAAATGTATTTTCAATATTGTCAATCCCGGTTGATATTTAGTTTGTAGGTGAACGTGGAGCGTTCATCGATGGATGGAGGAGAGAGGAATGGCTTGGAGCGGGACTGAACTGAAGAGGGAGAGAGAGTGTATGTTATGTAGTTGTATGTGTATACGTGTGCAAGTCGTTGACCCATGAATGGAATTATGGATGATAAAAGTTGCGCTACGGCCCGTGCAGACGACGGCAATGGTTTTCAGTTATTTATATGCGCTGGCGCAACACGCGCAAAACAACAACAAAACGAAGAGAAACAACAACCCAAAATAAAGTGAAACAACAACAAGAACGAAACAGCAACCAAAAATGAGAAGAATAAAAAAATAACAAGTACAACCAACGATAAAACGGTGGAAAGATACAATTTTTACCATCACCGAAATTTACCATCAAGCAGACTTGTCCAGCATTCCTAGTGCAAAAACCGGATGCCGCGCGAATTAAACCAAGAAGAAGTCTGGAATTAGAACCCGGAGAGAGTCAAGGACAATATTTATAAACCCAGAGGACGGAATAACTGCACGTGAATCATTCCCAATTTTAGAATCGCCGCTGAAACAAAACCCCTTTCACAAAGAATCAGACTTCCTTCTGCATTATCCAAGATCCACTTATTCTAAATAGTATAAACCTCGATTCGTGGCGGCAAACGCGCCTTAATCGCATTCCATCTCTCACATTTTTTACTTTATTTTATTTTTTTCTATAAAACAGTCATCGGCTGTTGTACTCACTCCGGGAAAGTCGGAAAGGCCTATTGATCGAATTTTGATGCGCCTGCAACTTCTTGATATTCAATTCTCTTCGTCGAATAATGGAGCTGCGCCAACTAGAGAAGAAAGAGCATATATCAACTTTAGAATTTCAAATGGCGAAGACGTTAAACAAATATAAAGAGCAACCGTTCCTTCCGAACATCCACCCTATATCACTGATAACTAAGAAAACAACTTTTCAGGTCTCCATTTCTTAAAATATATGAGATGTACTATAGAATCCTAATGTACAGCAATATCTCGCATAGTCCGGTTAATCGATTCAGCCAATATTCCGGACTGTTTGAAATTTGAAATATCCAAACCGGATTATAGTGAAACCGGACTGTTCGAAACCAGATTATATAATGTAGTTTAAAATTAGATACATTTAAATCTATAATTATAACTGATGAGGCGCATGCCAGACAAAATCAATCGAGCTGTGTTTGAGTAATTAAATTGCACCTGCAGCAAATTCCCATTGTTATGTGGACTAGGAGAAATTAGCTGCCCGGAAAATGATTAGGTATTGGAAACCAACATCGAAGGATCAAAATTGTATTTCCGAACTGCACAGGTTGCAATATACGTGGTTAATCCTAATATCAAGTTAAACTATCTAAATTTCTCAACAATTGAATTATCTTATGCATTCCTAACTTGGAATAGACATGAGTCAAAATTATATATAATACGTACATTAACCTGTTGAATAAATATAGCTGTTTTGTTAATATTTGCAGTAATTGTAAATTAGTTTTATTAAGATTTTTTAAGAATCGTATATGAATTTTATAGTAATAATTTATAGAAATATTAAAGGATAAATCATTTAAAATTAAATATTTAATGTAATAAAAAAAATTCCTTGAAGAAAATAAGTCAAAAAAATGTATGGTCATTTGAATTATTATTATATTATTACTCTGTTTGTTAGATTGGTCAATGAACTTGGAAGAAAACTGTTTGTTAAGATAAATAATGAAAGGTTTTTAAAAAGGCGTTAAAAAACATCAGTAAGAGTCAGAACAAATATATTAAGAAAACTTAGCTGATTCTGCTGAAAGGCAAAATACATTAAGAAAAATGCAGCAGTGAAAAGTACCGCAAGTGTTGGATATTTTTAAGCAATTGCAACGGAATTTTATTATTTTGATTCTGTTTAAGGTAGTAATTGTAGTAAAATTATTAAAAAGTGAACTAAACATGAACACCATTAAGTTCATCGACATCTCAAGAAATTTGTACAAATGTAAAGTGTGTCAACTTAGATTGTAGTACATAAAATTTAGTTAATATTTATGTTTGATGACAATGAAACTAAAATAGTAACTAAATTTGTAGTTTTAATGAAAATAAATATTAATAAAAAAATTTGAAAATGTTTATATTTATGTTCGTATTTAAATTATTTTGCTGATGAGTAAAATACGGATTACTGAATAAATTATCTTTATAAGAAAAAAGTACTTAAATTAAATCTTTAAACTGAAATTAATTACATTGTATAAGATATAAGAAAAAGGTTGGAAGTTGAACACATCACGATATAATTACATAATTAATGTAAATTTTCATCCAAGCTGTTGCCATTTAGTTCTCAATATGTTGCATATTCATAAGCAAAAAATAGCTTAATGACAATTGTTAAACGTGAAATATAATAAAACAATTTAATTATAATGCATTCATTACAACCAATTTTGATTATAATTTGTCATTTATTCAAAAAAATCATTTAGCGCTTATGATGCCTTAAACGAAGTCAGATTCCTATTTGTTTGCACGACTTCTTTTAAAAAAAGTGACTTAAACATGTAGTAAATAGGTAACTTTATATGTTATATGTAGGCTTAGAGCAGCGTTTTCCAAACTGGGAGGTGCAATTTTCCAAATGTCTGCTAAAGTTTTCTCTATTTTATGAAATGTTGGGGGTGGAGGAAAGGCGACAAATAATTAAATATTTTTAAGGGAGGCGTAGTAAAATCAAGTTAGGAAACCACTGGCTTAGAGACCGCGTTTCATTCAATCATCGTTAATCCAGGAATGGCAAATATATTTTCTTATAAACCAATGTTTTCAAAAAGACGAATATCAAACATTTTTTTCCTATAAGAAGTAACACACACTCCGCTGAAAACTGAGACAGTCAACAGACGGTTGAGTCGTCGACTATGTCACTGGTGGGAGATGGGACGAATATTGACTTTTCGGACGAATATCAAAAAAGACGAATATTGTATTTGATTTTATAGTAATGTAAACTACATACTAATATATATGTTTTTCATAAACCAATGTTTTCAAAATGGTCTTAAAGAAAAGATACTGATTACAAATAATTGCTTGGGTTAAGTTAAATTCTCGTAAATACAATAGTTCGTACGCATGCAGCATCTATATATGCATACAATCCATGTAAATAAATCACAATTATATCCTTGAGAATTTTCCAAAGCGATTTATAAAAGTATCACAATGTGATTGATAATGCTTCATGAGCGCAGCTCTAAACTATCTTTCTTTCACAATTCATAGAAATTTATTATAGAAAGTAAGTTGTTTCATTTTATTCATTACAACATACACAATATTATATTTTTTTATTAAGAATATTTAGTGTGTAATGACTGTAACCAGTGCAAATATATTCGTGTTGTTTACATGAACAAATATTGCGACCTACATCTTGTTAATAACTTTCTTTTGCGATAAATATGAGACAATTATGTATACTTTATCTAAATTGCAATTTTTATTGTATATTATATTATAATTTTACTATTTCAAGCATATTTATTATAAAGTATGTAATGAAAGAAAATTATGTATACTTCATCTAATTTCTCTAAGATTTTAAACAAAGATAAATAAACATATCTACTTTCATATAAAAATAAGAAAATATTGTTATTTTGAGCAGTTTTGAACATTTTCTTGGTGAGTAAGAAAAAATCTTTTAAGAAATACTGTTTCGGTTCACAAAAATATGGATGCGTATTATACTCGAGTATTGAAGCTGTCTCAGTTCTTAAAAGTGTAAGTAAAAGTACAAATTTTGTGAAAAAATAATATTTGACATTATCGTTGTTTAGAATTTGTTAACAAAAGTTTTAAAAGTCTTGATAAATTATGGTTGCGTATTATAATTACAAATTTTAGAATTTTTAAAAATTTTGCTCTACATGTTATATAAATATACCAACCAATTTTTAAATTTGAATATGTGGTTGTAATGAATATAAAATTTGATGTTATTTACTAAAAATTTATACATGTGATTCCACTTACATCGGGACAAATCGGAACAAATATAAATTGGCTGTCTCAATTATCCGAAGATGCCTTCGTTATTTGCTCGGTTTTCTTTCCGTTCTTTAGGATTTGTCTCTAATAAGCGGCTGTCCCGATTAACCGATGTCCCTGTATTTTGTATACAAAAATATATTTAAAATTTTCTATATTTAGTTAATTTTGAAAAAAAAATATTGGTGCGTATTATATATGAATTTTAATTTTATCACAAACTTTCACGCTAAATCAAGCATACGAGTAAGTTATATTTAAAAGAAATAACTGTATATGTTATATAAGTACACCAATCAATTCAATATATAAATAAGATCGTTATACACATCTTAGTAATTTTCATCATGCTTCAAGGTTCGTCTTTCTTAACGATGATGAATTTATTATAATTATAATATTCACAAGCATATAATAAATCAATCAACAGTATGGATCAACATCTAAATCAATTGGCAAAAGCATCAATGCATAAGGCCAAAATCAGAAAGTAGCCTATTTATAGAATGAGGAATTTCCTTCTAGCAGCGGTAATGTGAGCAGTTAGGATCGCATTTCAAAAATATGTTTCTTAGATGTTAATCTGCGATGATGCATAGAAACGCTTTCGTTTCGTAACGGCGCTCAGCACTTTTTTTTTGTTTGTTCGAATCATTTGTTGCAATTCGCGATGACCTCAATCGACAATTGTTATGTATAGTTATTTTTTAAACCAGAGTTTCAAATACTATATTTCATTTGAAAAACTATACATTTTAGTTGAAATACAAATACTATTTTTGCATCTAAATCAATCAATTATTTTAATAACAATAATAACTATCAACGCAATTACATTTATTTATTCGTTTTTATATATAATTGATACAAGGTAAATTTTAATAGTATACATAGAAAAAATGTGTTTGTTTTTTATTAACATTTAATAAATTCAAAATTGATAACCATTAATGGAATTGTACAAATTTGTACATTTTAATCTATATTTGATACAAGTTACATTTTTATAGTATTAATAGAATATTATGTCACATATTGTGATTTGTGACTATTTCTATAAGTTAATTAATGCTAGAATTTCGTAGAAAGAAAGCAAACCAAATTAATAAAAAAAAACTGATGGAATTTTAGTGGTAATAAATGTATTTAAGATGTAATGATTTCAATTAGCAGACCTCGGCCCTCACAAATTGGATAATAGAAATAATGAAACGAATTACACGTCTCTTAGATAAATTGGAATTAGACTACTTATCGTTCATAGAAAATTATCTCGAATTGTGAACTTTTCAGTCGCATTCGGATCAGGCAAAGGCATAATTGTTCCCAGCTCAATTAGTTTACAGGGATGGAGAGGCAGAGAAGAGTAAGACTGAAAACTAGTGTAATTGAGCGTGTGTGTATGTAAGTATGGTTTTTGTGCGTGGGTTGAAGAGAATTATTTTTGTTATTATTATTATTACATGTGCACAAGTCGGTTGTATCCCCCTGGAGCCCGTATGCAACTGTACAATTTAAATTTCCATCATCCATTTGATCTCTTAAACTCTGGGAGGTAAACTGGAATGAGTCGGAGGTCGCGTGGGCGATGAATAAATATGCCTTTACTCTCTTCTCCTCTCCTCTTCTTTCGGACTACAGCTTAAATCATTCCAATTAATGCAGAACCAGCACTAGACTTAAGGGCTTAAAACAATTGAGCAGCTTCATTTATCTATTGCAATTATTTTACGTTCTTGTTTACAGTTAACATTTGTACATTTTGAACATTTCCTTTCAGTTTGAAATTAATAACATATTTATATTTACTTTTGGTATAAATATTTGTTAAAACAAACATTGTGTCTATTATATGACAATTTAGACTAATGATGGGAAAATGAAGGCCCGCGGGCCAGATGTGTCCCTCGTAGAAGCTATATCAGACCCGCCGCAGATTTTAATACAAAAATGTATTAAATAACAAAACAAAAACAAGATTGGTATCAAATATATTCAAAAAATCTTGTATTAAACATATATTCCTTATACAAAATTAAACATTAATTAAATCAAGTAAATATTGCTATTTACTTTCCAAATTAAAGGACACCCTTTAATTTGACGCAAGATTTGAATTTGCCGCCCTTTGTGCAGTAGTCTCGATTTTTTTTTTTTTTGGGTTTCCAACACCAAACACCCTTTATATAATAAAATATTTCGCTTTTTTTTTGATACCATAATTCGCATATAATTTAGCTCTCTGAGTCACACATTTATTTTTTCCCTGTTTTGCTAAAAGCATACCATATTATTATCACCATCTCAGGGTTGTGGTTTTCTTCTGCGCTTTATCTGCCGTGCCCTTTTATATTTGCCTACGAAGCAAAAGCTTACGGGTTGGAAATAAAATAAAGAAGAAAAAAAAAATCGTAGAAAGAAAAAAAAACAGAGTGAGAAGAGAGAAATTACAAATTATATAGGCTGTTTTTGCGTTTTATAGCAATTTTATACAATCTGCGACGAGCGACGAGAGTCATTAATTTTTTCCTTTCGTCGAACGATCGCTGCCTGTATAGAGGGCACAAGAAAAAAGCTCTCTCTCTCTCCCCAAAAACACATAACACAAGCCGGCTAAGAGTCTGAAGCTTTAATCCAAACAAAGTGGAAACGAAAGCGCGCGTTTTTACCTAACACACATTTTTTCGCAATATTCCAAAGGAAATTGGTTAATTTCAGAACGATGAAGAAAAAACATGTCAACGATTCAGCATAGGAAGTTCAAGGATAAATATACTAAAGAAAAACATTATAATTTAAAAAGAATTTACTTAGTTTTTGTTTTGTTATGCCGATAGATGTAGTCTTTGTTAATTTACGTTATATTCGAATATTAAAAAAGACGAATATCAAACATTTTTTTATAAGATTTATCAGTAGAGTTGTCTACCACGTTAGTGATGAGAGGTGGAACGGATATTGACATTTCGGACGAATATCAAAAATATTTAAGACGAATATCAAAAAAGATGAATATTGGCGTGGAACAATAATTGGAGTTCCACTGTAATTACAATTAAACTTCAGAAAGAAATTATTTGTATTTATATTTTTGTGATTTAAGATTAAATTAAATTGATAATTAAGTTTACCTGACATAACAATGCTTTTGTAATATTTTTTGTGAAATTGGTTAATGTCGTAAGTAGTAAAAAAAATGTGTCAACAATAGAGGACAGGAAGTTCAAGGACTTAGGATCGACTGCCGCCTTCCCCCTCTCACTGGAGTACGCATTAAGTCCAATCTAAGCCTAACGATCTGTAATTGTGTAATGTAAGGGGAGATGGCTTGTAGCTCACATCCATACACTCCAAATCCCATTACGTGTATGGAATAAAAGGACATACACAAGAACCAAAAAAAAAAGAGAATACGTAAGTAAAAAAAAAATCGGGAATCGGGAATCCACGAGACGATGATTTGGACGAAACGCGTCTCGAATACATTTAAGAGGGAGTTCAAAAAAAAAAATGAAGAGATAGCGCAGTGCTCGACAATGGGGTAGTCACAAAAGAAAAGAAAACAGAGAATTTCGCTTCGAGGAAATTGAGATTGATATATTTTTAATTGGTTTCGCTCTTTCCAAATCCCGATTTCCTTCTTCTATCTTTGTACATTTTTTTTTGTAGGTTGAATGAGGGTGGGGGATGGCGGCTTCTTCAATGAAACCCTTGAAGTAATCCCGTGAGCCATAATTAGACAGAGATTCGAATCGCGACCAAAAGCCAATTTAAATGAAATATATCATCGATGCTTAGGTTCTTCGCGGATTGCTTGAGGCCGAATCTTACAGGACAGACACAATTCGAAAGACACTTGGCGCTAACACTCTTAATCGGTTCTGATCTCTGCGCAAATTAGCTCCGATGACGCATGAAATTAACAATAATAATTCGCTCGGAATTCGCGCTCCGCGCACTTACTTGCATATATTCTTTAGTCGACAGTTTCTAATTTGCTTCCAGTGCAGCCTACTTTTTGCTTTCAAATCTTTTGAACCTCATTAAACAAACATAAATATTAAACATTAATAACGGTGAAATTACTAGCAGGTGCGCACATAAAATTACAATGTTTTTTTTTTACCTAGTCCCACTATAATCTATCAGTAAATTTTATCACTTCTGTCATTTTCCCTACATTATATAATTATATACAAAGCAGGTGTTAATATAATCGTATTGGTTATCTATGAATTTACTTATAAAACTTAGAAATGTATATAGAAACAATCGTAACTTTACTTGCTCAATATATTCCAGTTTAAAAATCTTACATAATTTAAATATCAACAATTATCTAATAAATAGTAAAACTTCATAAAAAAATGAACTTTTAAATTTTAACAATAGATGGCACTTCAGAGCAATATGTCAATTTATGTATTATACCTTCAAATACTGTTTTTTATTTGATACTTTTTATGTTTGTAATTATCATATAATTATTGTATTAAACAATAACTAAGTTTATAAATAAAAATATATAGAATTCCTTTATATTTTTCAATTGGAACTTATAAATTATTTATATAAAAATGATTCGTTTGAAAATCAGCTAAATTTTTGATGTAATGTAAAATTAAACTTTTGTAGTTGTTATAACTTATTTTTAGTATTATATCTTTAAATATTGTTTTAAATAATGTATATTTTTATAATATAAACTCATAATCATATATCACAAGACGAACTTTAAATCGTATTGTTTCTTGAATTTAGATTGACAAATATATTTTATATTTTGTGTCCTGATCCTTTATTTTCTATGCATATGGATAAATCTGTATGTGATTTGTTAATTAGAATAAGTAAGGTCGATAACCAATTTTCTGTTGCAAAAAATAACTTGTTATTATTAGATATGTAAATCTAAGGGATGAGACATTTAAGGTCACAACGTGTTCCTTCAACGTGTTCGATCGATGTCCTTCTTGTCCTGTGGCATTAAATTAAATTACAACTAATGCCAGCTACAAAGGCGAGGGTGTTATAAATCATTGTCATTCCCTTACAACAGGCAGCGTCTTGTATAATTTAATTTCATACCAAAGAAGAACATTTTGCGAGTAACTTTTTTTTCAATATGAAAAATATGATATAAAATAGGACAAAGACTGATGATCAGCGAGTTTATTATATAATAATTCGGTGTAATAAACATAGTATGTTCAATGTCTGAAAAGGCTTCAATCTATTTAAACAGACGACACACAGACGTACTCATGCCACTCGCGTTATTACACTAAGGCCTGCTCTTATACTAATCGTCAATTAACAATGTAATGTAGACATGCTCAGCCTTATATCCTAATTAGCAATGAGCCGACGATTAGTTTACGGACTACTGTAAAGATCTGGCCTAAATAATATTATGTACCTATTATGTTTTCAACAGTATAATAAATTTTAAATATCTTTGAAAAAAAACATAATAAAATCGTAAAATACAATAGAAAATTAATAATCCTTATTAAAAAATGAAAAAGTTTCATCTTTGGAGATTTATATTGAAACAAACTTATTATTATCATAAATATAATAACTGATTGTAAAATCTGGAAATAATTTATATTGTTGCAAAAAAAATATACATTTTAAGCTAAAAATAAATTAGTTTTCAGGATGTTCGCTTTCAAAATGTTTAGAGGATGTAAAACTTCTTTTAAACGACTTTTTTATTGCCTCGTCTAACAGTTGATACTCGATCTTCATTCGAATCGATTACTTTGAGAAACTTCAGACTCAACCAGCTCAAGGTCTTCAGTTAACTTTTCGATGTGATCAGAATGATTTCAATATCCTCAACATTTTGAACTTCTGTATCATCTTATGAGATTTTCAATGTATTTTTCATGAGATTTCTACTAAATTTGGAAATGTATTCAGTCCAGATTCACTATAAGCCAATTTGAAAATATCAAAATAAACTAAATTTTAATTGAGCTAAATTTAAAAAAAAAATCTTAAAAATTGTTTTTTTGCATGTATTTAGATCTCGATTAGTCCGGTTTTAAACAGTCCGAAGTTTTGCTGTATTTACTTAAATTGAGGTAGTACTGTATGGAATTTCAATTTATTGTTGATTATAAAAATGAATAAAAAATAAATAGTTATATGAAACGAACATCTGTATTTATTTGTTTTGAAAACAATCACGCTTCAAATTTAATTATATTTGCAAATAGATAAATAAATTCATGTATGGATCCAAAACACGAAATTAAGCCATAAAATGATTGCGAACAATAATGCACGTATTTGCGAAAACAAAATTGAAATTATGTATAATCTATTCATTAGCACGAACGAATTTATGAAATTTGTCACATAAATCCACTGTCAAAATTGTGTCATGTAATTACATCAAATAATGGAAATTCTGAAACGTGCCACGTGTACAAAGGGAACCCATCGGAGCATAATCATTTTGTTATTAAATTTATACGAAAGATCGCAACTTTTAATTCAATTACGGTTAATCCAAAAACGATGAGATGTATGGAGATTACGCGAAGATTGAGTATGTCTTTTTTTTGTTGTCGTTCCATTAATAAATGAACGCGTTATGTAAAACGATTTGATGACTAATTTATACAAGTCTGTTGCGAAATAACACAACAGTGTGCACGATATTTCATGGTGTGGAAAAATAAACGTTCGCAAATTAGCTTGTGGATCGTATAAATCATTGGAAAATGAATGGGGAGAGAAATGGGATGCATCCATTACCTCGGTGGAAAAACGTTGCTTCTTTTTTTCCCTTTATAAATATGTTGTTGTTATTTTTTGTGCATATTCAAATTTTCAGAAATTTTGTATGAAAATATTCAACATAAAAATTATAGAAATTTCTATTAGAATCACAATCTCTTTCTATTGAGCTGATAAAAGTTCACCCATCTACTGTATAAATTGCTTAACTTTCGAAACACAAATTTACTTAAAATAATTTAGGAAAAAGTAAAGAAGAAACATTTTTTTTGTAAATTGTCCATATTATATGTAAAAAAATTAATAAATATTGCTCACCCATCCAGTGCTTGACTTTCGTAGCATTTAAGTTTATGAAAAGTGAAGAAAAAAACCTTTTTTTAATAATGAAAAAAATTAGAGAAAACTATAGCACAAACATTTTGTTGGTAAATTGTCCATAATGTATATAATAAAATTAAAAAATATTGGTCACCCATCCACTATACACATTGCTTAACTTATGTAGCAACAAAAATAATTTAAGTTTATGAAAAGTGGAGAAAAAACCTTTTTTCTGATAAATAATTCATGAAATACACAATGAATAAATTTGTCACCCACCCTTGTTTAACTTTCATAGAATTTAATCAAAATAATATAAGTTTATGAAAAGTCAAATATCACATGAAATATGTAACAGAACTTAATAAATAATAGATAAAATTACCAAAATTGAAATATCAAAATTACTTCAATCCTAATATTAAAAAAATCAAGAAAATTAACATAATTAATATGAAATAAATTAACATAAATCCTTATTAAGAAACATATTCTTATAATTATGCACATAATAATAACGACTACCTTCAAAAGGCATTGACCTTTGATTAATCGACACATAAAAATTGTGAGAAAACAAAAAAAACATGTGAAAAAAATATGTTTCAAATTATACAAAATGTTCCACAAAATGTAGAAAAATTGTAAAAAAATATAAATGTTATTTATATAGCAATACCTCGCATAGTGCGGCTTCGATTAGTGCAAATTCGTTTCAATTTTAAAATTTCAAAACAAACTAGCTTTAATTTTTCTACATAAATAATCTCCTTTTTTGTGTTATTTATTTTTATGTGATTATAAGTAAATTATTCTATAAGTACGGTTTCCGGTAAGCTTAATATTACTGTAATTATTGTATAATAATTAAAAACAGTATTTGTCTACAAAAACACTTTTATATGTAACATTAATAGATATTGCTGTGATTTTGATATAATATTTATATGTATTTTATTAGTAATAAAACACACCTACAAATCAATAATTAATCTGTATATGGAGAAATTATAAGTATCGGCTTATTTCAATGGATGTATTAGAAAATAAATCATTTGAATTGAATGGTTTATAACCTTCCTTTCATGAATTCAGTTTAAGATTGTTTACACTCTATTAAATTAATCGCTTCGAGCTACGCACGTTGAATATTTTGTATCCAAAATTAGCGGCAGGCAAATCATTTGTTATTCAATACTGAGCGCCTTTTGTACCGCAAACAATAAACATTGTTTAAAATTGATTACGTTAAATTAGTCTGTGTTACTATAACAAAGAGAAAAATAAATATAGAATACTAGTATCGTTTTAAAGTAATAGGATTTTTCTTGCAGTTCTATTGTGTAATTTTTTTGTGATGTTCAGTCTTCATTCATTATTTTAAATTGTGTCGATTCGATCAAAATTAAATAATTTTAAACTACAATTTTATAAAATTTTTTTTTTATTATGACTATATTTTTATAATATTTAGTGAACTGTGATTATTAAAACAGTGAATTATTTAAGTTAAACTAAATATTTATAATACTCGCTGATATTTATTAAATTTATATTACATAAAACAAAATTGTTTATTGAAATATAAACGAATGATTCATAATTCACAGAAATAATCAATGTATATTACTCGTACTTAATAAAATTGTACATTAAAGTTATTTATAAAATGTTATTTTGTATTATTTTGTTATATTTAATAAAAATCCAATTATATCCAATATTTTTAAATAAACAACAAAGAAAACATAATTACAATCAAAATTATTGCTAATAAAAAACAATAATTATTTTCTAAAATTTTTGGAGAAAATCCTAAAAAATTATTAGTCAAAATAAGACAAAATTCTAATAATTATAGGTTAATTTATATGAGAGCAGAATTATAATTTTCATAAGTTTCATTGAACTATGATTTTATTGTTTATTAAACTCAAAAGTTATTTTACGATGTTTCAAGGATGTCGAAGTATTATATAAGTTTTTGATGAAAAGTTTTCTTCGTGGAATACATTGTTTATTATTGTACGAAATTTCAAACCTCTTTCTAACGTTTAACCATGATTAAGGTTTTATATTTCCTGTATGTTGTATGCTTTTCTGTTGTCTAAACTTTACTACAACTGCCACAAGCACGTCATCAAAGACGTATAATTAAGAGTATAAAACCAACGTAACATGTTATTCAAATTAAGCTTTCACCGTCTTAAAACATCATATGAGTTAATTATAATCAAAATCAGCACTTCTCAAACTCATTTTTCCTCTACAAAAACAATAATATTATAATTAAATTACTGAAATACACAAATTCACTTTTTCTTACTCTTATATAAAAAAATAATTGCAGTACACAAATTCTTGTTTGAATTCTACATTTAATAGAACAATAAATTTAAAATAAAAACAACAAATTCTGTGACAATAATTAATTAACAGAAAATAATTACAAAATCAATAGTTTTATGTTTTATACGTAAAATAGAAATCAAGTTTTTATGAAAAATATTTGTATAAAAATACGTATTTAATGTAAATAATAAAATTACTGCTTGTATTATTAACAATTATTTAAGGAAAAATTATAATTTGAAAATTATCCATATTGTTTAAAAGAAATATTTGTTTAAAAAATATTGTATGTGCTTTTATAGGAATATTTTGTATTTTTCAAATTGAAAAATAACTTTTATAGATTTTTAATGTAATCAACAATCAAGTTACTTCTTCTAACTGATAAATTATTCAAGAAAGATTTATAATTTCTAAACATAATTTAAAAAAGTTTTTTTATATTAAAAATAATACTTATAAATTATTGGGTTGAAATCTTTCTTTTATTTAATTCAAATGGAAGTTGTAAATTGGAGAAATGAAAAATGGTAACAACTGAAGCTTGATTATTTGAAATAACGACGACTGAATTCGAAATTGAGCTTAATTAAAAAAAAACAGCGATCAAATGTTCTACCAATTACGAACGTTAAAAATTGAAAATCCCCTATCAATTACGAAAAATTTAATAAGCATATTTCTGAATAATGGTAAAAAATAGGAAAATGAAACTACAGTATCGTTCAATAAACTTAACACCAATTAAGTAATGGAAAACGCTTCCATATTTTCTAGAAGGAAACTTATTATTTTTACTTTACTGTTCACGGAAGATTAATGTGGTTTCATTATGTGCTAATAATTAATAAAGCGAATATTGTTTGATGGGGCATAAAAGAATGGAAGGATGTTTATTAAAAGCCCATTATTTAAGGGAAAGATAATGAAGGGAAAAAAGCAGAGACTGATGTAGTCAAGAATTGTTGTTCTCTTTTCTTCGAAGATTAATTCTCGCGTATATCGTGTAATTGGATTCGGGGAATCCCCGTGCGTTAAATATAGGGAGTGGATTTTCGTTCGAACAGCAACTTTTCATATTGGGTTTCGATTCCCTCGGGAATCGATACTTAATTAAAAGGGCTCATTAATAGAGCCGCACTTTCGTGTGCACGGAACTGTACTGTACTGTATATACAGGTAGAAGAGAGGTGTACGTGTAAAAAGAAATTTCATTAAATTAAGGACGATCCAGGTGCAGTCCTTCGTCGTAACGCGACGCTCTTTTGCATATATTTCAATGTAATAACAGACCGCTCCATTCTCTTCGCACGGTTGCAGCGGATTCGCTTAACGTCGCTTCGCTCACCGTCGCGCGCTTTCACCGAGCTCCGTGTGCAGCAAATATAAATAAACGCAGTATCAAACGTAACGTGAGCGAAATATAAACATGGAAATCGCACCGCATTGCACATAATGCGCTTATGCAGTTAAACATTCGATTTTGCTTTGCACTTTTGCAGTTATTTTTTTTTGTTGTTGTATGCGGAATATACTTTATATATATATATTTGCTCTCGTGTTTCGATATTCTCCGAGTCCGTAATATTTCCGGTTCCGGTTCGGAATCCTTCGATGTTTCTTCTTCCCCTCGATTAATCAAAATTTCGCGCGCGCAACATTTTCAACGCTGTGCGAATTCAATTAAAGTCACAAGTTTTTGCTGGGGGATGAATTGAATCAGACCCACGGCGAAAACTTTCCGCCCGAGTTTCATCTCTTTCCTCTCTCACTTCGCTATAATCCAATCGGCCAATAATACTCAAAGAACATGCAGCAAACAGCAAGAATTTAAACTCACATTTAACTATCTTACTTATTTCTTGAAGCACGTCCACATATATTAAATCCAATCATTACCAACCGAAACATTTCCATGGCCTTATGCTATCTTCAAAAGGTTTCTCTAAATTGTTTCGAAAATCATCTCAAGTACTACATATTTTAAGAAAATGTTGATCTAAAACACCAAAGCTTTTTGGTTACTGAGCTTACATAAAAAACTGGTACAAATAAAAAAAATAAAACAAAGATATTATACAAAATAACCTCACAGTTAATGTGACACTTGTTTTTGTATATAAACATTCAAAATATAGAAAGATGGTTCGCAAAAAATCTCTTATTATTATTTTTTTTGCAACTTCGTTTAATGCAAAAATATTATTATAATTTTTACTAAATTATCTTAATATCATCAAAATCTGAGAATAGGTTTAATTATACCACCTTTTGAAATATATCAGTGATGCCTTATCTGTAAATATACAAAGTAAATATAAAATTATTGTGTAATGACCAAAATAATCAATGGCAATAAAAAAAATGATGTATCTTATATAAGGATAATATAAATTCTTATACAAAACTTTACAAAATCCAGTAAATTACACTTGAAAACTTATGAAAACTTGCCAGGTATGTTAATCTGGGATATACTAGTTTTTTTAGCCATGAGAGTTAGTGATTACTTTAGCTATTATATTAACTTATTTTTCCACAATGTCAGGGAAAATACACCTGAACAAGTGTTTGGGATTATATTGTTTTCCAGAAGGATTAGTACTTTTATTATTTGTAAGATTTAAGGATTATCGACATAAATAGATCAAAAAATGTATATGTTTCATTAATAAATTGTGTTTGTTAAATAATCCGAAGACAAATATTTTTTTAATAGAATTGACATTATTTTCTTTATTAAATTGTATGATTATTGTTAGTTTTTCTATAATTATTGGTGAGTAAAAAAAAAAAACTATATGAAAATTCTATAAATAATAAATGAATATCCTTTTTTTCATCTAAAATGATATTATTATTACTAAGGACATCAGCTTTAATATTTAAAGGATCGGTTTTATATCTGGAAAACGTCACCAATGCGGCAAACGTGATATCGGAACTAAATTGTTGAAATTTCTTGTTCGGGCCTCTTCCAAAAAGCTACCATCTGTTTCATACCCTTTATAATTCCCCCCAGTGCTATAAATCAATACCAAAATTTCTGCTGTCGACAAATCGTATTAAACAATATAAATTTTAAAAAAAGAACATTGTCCTTTCAGGATTTATTATTTTTTGGGTATGCATTTTTTTTATGTTTTGTTGAATTTTAACCAATAAATTATTATAATAAATATTTTAAAATAAACTGCTAGTTTACTTTTTTAATTTTAACAATAAAGGAAAGTCTTGTAGACAGGATCGGTTAACGATCAGTTGAAAATCGATGTTCGATACCCGAATTGTTCGTTAACCGAAGCCTTAGCTCCCAAAAGTAACGTCAATCGGTTTTTGTCATAAAAGTTGTTCGTTATCCGAATATATGTTTTTTGTCCGAACAAATAAATGTTTCGCACAAATGATCAATCGAGTTTATTTACAAAACTGTTCGTTAACCGATTATTTATTTTCTTTTTGTAATTTATGTAACTATTGCAATTATATCAATATTTATGAATAAATTTATATTACAAAAAGTAATTATAAACTTCATTGTCTCAGCAACATTATATCAGTCGATATTAAGTTTATATTTAGTGTACAAAACTTGGGCATCTTCAAACAATGTTAAAGTTCACAAAATATCAAGTTCGCTTATAATTTTAATTATGAGTAAGTTTCTAATATTTTTTTGAAAATATATTAATTATAATATACTTTTTAAGTTCTTCAGAATTTGCAGTCTTCAAACTTCAAATAATGATTCCTCAAATATCGCAGAAAATCGCGATGTTGATTATAATTATAATTTTAATTATATGGAAGTTTAATTATAATATTTTTGTTAAGTGTTTAAGGATTTCCAGTCTTTAATGACGTCTATCTCCCAAGATATTAAGTTTAGATTTAGTGTAACAAACTAGGGCATCTTCAAATAATGATTCCTTAAATTTCGCAGAAAATCAATACCGCTTATGATGTTAATTAAGTATTACTACTATAGAATGCTTAGTTTGGAAGTAATTTGTGGGTCGGTTAATAAATGAGCAGACGAGTATTTACATTCTTGATAACATGTAGAACTAAGTTTACAAACAAGCCTTGCGCGAATTAACGATTTTTTTTTAAATATTCGTTTGCGTGCGTGCTGTGTTTCCAAAGGCATTTTTTTTTTCGTTGATAATTAGCTTAAGTTTTGCCTAGTTATTGAATCTGGCGCCAGAAGTCTCGCCTTCCTTCACACAATAAGCATTAATTATTCGCTCCGGCAGAAAAATACATAGCTTGTTCACTTTCATTCTCCTTTTCTTTCAATATTCACATATACACGACGCTGTTATTTTGTTATTCATATCAAGGTTACAACGATGGAATGGACATCAACCATCCATCCAAATCCACTACAAAACGATGAGTGGATTCCACGCATATTAGGCGCAATGTTGCTACGTTACGGCCAGTCGTTATTTCATAACCTGCTGACATTTTATTTTAATGCCAGTCGAGGTGAATTTTTATATTCAACGCAGAGTTTTGCGGAACCCACGAAAAACCGTTTAACTAAGTGGATTTCGTCATTACTTTTTCACACGAGAAATGCACAATTTAAAATGAATAAAATTATATAATAATTGTCGGATCTAAACTTTTTTTTAAATAATTCTCCAGTTTTATAATCATATTCTATAAATATATTAATTTCAATAATAATATAAATAATTACAGACAAAATTAAAATATTTCTTTTAATAAAATTTACTAATATTAATTAAATTGTATAACTCGCATAGTACGGATAATCGGTTTTCGCACTGTTTGAAACCGGACTATTCGAGACTGACAAAGATAAATGGCAGAAAGAGACTTGATTGTATATTGAAGTGATTTTTTTCGAGCAAAAATATTTATTTTTTATTAAAATTTTGTTTGTTTTTTAAAAAACATATTTCAACCCAATTTTCTATTATTCATTTATAATTTTGATAAATAATTGATAACTTTTTGTTTTATTTTAGACATTTAAGAAATATTTAGACATAAGTTGCATTATTTTATGTTTTTAGTACAAAATTTACTAAATCCATAATTTAAAAAAAATATACAATTCAAAATTTATTTTATGGAAAAAATTTCATATTTAAAAGCTAATAATAATTCGCATAAAATTAATTTAATTACCTAAAGTATCCATAAAAAATGTAAAGTATACTTAATGGATTTTTAATGTTAAAAAGTTTATTAAGTTTGAGGTAATTTAGGCACCAACTGTTGAAGCTTCTTGGACACAATCCAAAGTCCATAACACTTCATTTTCGACGAACCTACTTGTATGTCTTCTAATAACACGTGACAGTATAATCTTGTATTATTGAGTCTTAAGCTGTTGTTTTGAGTAGTACAAAAACAGATCTACGATAAAATAATACTATGTTAACACTTTTCTTTCAACATCTTCCATAAGATAAAGCAATTGAAACCGCATTTTACTTCATCTTATCGTCAGTACATATGAGAAACTGTTATTCTTAAAAAAGATTATAAAAGCAAACAAATTTTCTAAGAAAATATAAATTAATGGAAAATTATTTTGTGACTTAGAAAATAACTTAAAAACGTTCATTTAATCATCAGAATTAAACTAATAAGTTGAACTTAAAATAGTCAAAGTAAAAAACCTAATAAGCAAGAATATAAAAAATTACATAAGAAATTATGGAAATACATGATGAAAAGAGATTAAAATGTATTTAAGAAAATGTGAGTAAAATTTATCCTGAAATAGATTTGAAAAAAAAATAATGAAACAAACTTGTTCAGTAAATCTATATTATTATGATAATAAAAATGAATTATGTAAAGACTTAAATATATATTTTCACTTAATAGTTATTTTGGTATCTAATATTTATTATAGAGATTGTATATCCTACAGCAAATATATTTAAATAAAAATAATTACTGAATTATTAGATTATTACGTGTAGTGTATATAGACCTAAATATTATAGAACTTAATATTTAAATATCGGTTTAACGAAAATTATCTCGATTTCTAACTAATAAATTATAGATATTAAATGTTTGAAGAGATAACGTTATGTAATAACAGTTCATTAAAAAATAAAGAATGTATGTAAAGAGAATATTTTATGGATTATTGGGCAATAAATAATAGCGCGATTAAATATATCAAGCAAGTATATATATATATATATATATATATATACTTTTTTAGTAATTGAATTTCTGGTAAAAAGAGAACTTCTGAATTCTTCAATATGGGAAACATTTATTGTTCAAGTTTTTTTAGAGCGTCGTGTTTGATCAACAACATACATTCTTTCCATCCAGACGACAAACAAACATATACAGCACATATAAAAATGCGAATGAAAACAAAACAAACTGAAAAATCTGTCTGACTAATAAGAAACATAAACACAGGACTAATAAAAACTGTATACTGTATAAATATAATATAAAATTTAGGAATATTAATAAAATGGTATAACTCGCATAGTACGGATAATCAGTTCTCCGTGGCAATCGTAAGCCCGACAACCGAAATTCCGTTTATCGAAATCCCGACAGTGTCTTTTATTATTATTATCGGGATTTTGATTGCCGGGATTATGGTAGTCGGGATTTCGATATAGTCGGGATTATGGTAGTCGAGATTTTGACATAGTCAACCGTCGGGACTGTAATACAGTCGGGATGTCGAACGTCGAGATTTCGATACAGTCGATATTTCGAACGTCGGGATTTCGAACGTCGGGATTTCAATAGACAGTCTTTCGGTTGTCGGGCTTGCTATATAGACCCATCAGTTCTCCGCACTGTTTGAAACCGAGACTGACAAAGATAAATGACAGAGAAAGAAACTTGATTGTATATAGACAAAAAAAACGAAACTTTATGTACAAACAATATTTTTGTGTATTGATTTTTTTCGAGCAAAAATATTTATTTGTTTCGAAATTTTCAAACCGCACTGATCGATTCGCACTATGTGAGGTATTGATTTATTTGAAAATATGTAATTTATTATAAAATAAAGAAAGTAAATATGGGAATTCATATATGAGTTTCTATTATGTAAAGTATTATTAAACCCTATTTGGTCTTATGGCATTTAACGTTTGGAAACTGCGCATCAAACATCGAAACAATTGCAGTTTAAACTCCTGAGAAAGATTGCAGGTGTATCTTTGTAAATTACCAACAAGAAACTGCACGAAAGAACTTTTAGTTTCGAAGAGATAATCGCATGTTTAGGAAACAAAAAAAAGATAGACTCGATTTATCTATAACTTATATTGAAATACCACAAAATTACACAGTTCAATGTTACAATTACTTAACATTATAAGTTGTAAATTTGAATTTTTTTTTAATAAATACGGTAGCTTGAAAATGATCAACTTGGACATGAATTACTGCATTGCTTGAGGTGTGCTAATTAAAAAGGTATTTAACGTGCTTCTAGATATAACAGACGCCTTTCACTTTAATTTTTATTGCTACTAAAAGGAAAAGAAATCAATGTAAAATAAAAGTTTTGTGAATAAACTAAATATATATGAATAAAATTACACTCCTGAAATTGTGTCTTGTAATATAAAGAATACTTTTTTGTATACAAATCAATGCAGTTGAATATTTGAATACTCCTCCACGTATAAAAACAGGTTTCAAACTACTCGTACAAAAGATGCATGGAACGCACTAGAAAATGTGTACTTGTCCCAACAGGTTTTGATTTCCAAAACGAAAAAAAAAACCTGTCCAGATGAAAACAATTCTAATTGATGCATCAGTGATTAACATTCAATTTAATTATTACATGAAAGTCAGATTTATATTTTCAAAAGAAAAATAGATTTGGGGTGAAACACGAACCACAAAAGGGTACCAAAAGCAAATTGAAATTAAAAATAAACCACACGTCGAAACATGTAAATTCGCTTTGAAGTCGATGGTTTCAATGGAATTGCGGCAAGAATCAATATGCTGAAATTGTGTTTCGAGTACGGCATTAAAAAAAAAAACTTCATTTGGTCGGAAACGTTAGTATCACACCAGAGTTATTGATTAATTCGTCTCGTTGAAATAATTTACATTTGGAAATGATACAAAAAGGATAAATAAATAATTGTGATTGTACAAGAAATTATGCAATTTTTTGTTTACATTTTGTGAAGGAAATTGTAAGATGTTTAAGATGAAAGGAAAAGAAGTATTTTGGAACAAGAGGGGAAAGTTTTTGATACAAGGGAAGTTTGTTATTTTACGGTTTTTGAAGGGGGGGAGGTATTACACGTTTTTAATTTATGCAAATTGTTTTTGCAAGGTTTGGGATTTAATATTAATGTTCTGGATAACAAAACGGATTTATGGTATTTATTTTAAGCTAATATTATTAAATTAATTTTGCAGGGTACTTGGAAATCATATTATATAGCTTGTGGTTGTACGTATTATTTTTTCTTTTAATTTACTCTACGTTTGTTAATGGTTCCAAGCTATTATTGATAAGAACGCTTCAATTAGAATACTTGGATCAGTGACCTTTAATCCTATATAACTCAGAATACAGTAATACTTCGCATAGTGCGGGTAAGCACCAATATCCGGGTCTATTTTAATCCGGAATTTGAATCTCATTATATTTTTAGACCAGATTATTGTAAATCCGGACTGTTCGAAGCTGCTAAATTATAATGAAACAACGCACTAATACTACATTGTACAATATGTATCTTTCCCTTCAATTATATTCAAATTGGTACTGTTTGATCACCTATTTATTAACTTTCCACACAATATATTGCTTAACTTTTGTATGTTAACACCAAATTTATGTAAAATTTTTAGTGTAAAATGGACTAGTTAGTAAAAATAAGAGAACTCTTATAAAAGAAACGTCAGAAGAAAATTTGGAATAAACTAAATCGTAACGCTTCTTTTATGATATTCTCAATATATTGGTAAAATGTCACTTAGACAAAAAAAAATACGTGGATTTACACAATAATTAAAAGTTAGTTATTTCGTAGAATATCTTTTATAGTTAAAGTATGAAATTGTTTGCTATTTTATACTTTATCTACTTATTTCATTAGATTCAAATATTCTAACTTTTAATATAATGTTACGAGATGTACTCATTTCAATTATTGTATATAATATTCTAGTTATAATCTTAGATCAGTTTATTATAGTTTATATACGTCATTTTATATAATAACTGGATGAAAGTATAAAATATTATATTTTTTAGTAAATTAATGGGTATTTCATGAAATATCTAACTATTACATTAATAGAAATTATTATAATACAAAATGTTTCATTGCATTGTATTAAAATTAAGATGAATTGGTAAAAGGATTGCAATTAAGCAAGGCCACTTGGGTGTAGGTTTGTTATTGTAAATAGAAAAACGAGGCGATCGGAACGAAACGCCCTAACAAATATTGATCTATAGCAATTGAATTTCCTTTCGTATATTATCAATGCCATATATCCACGAAGCGTTTTTGTTTGTTTTCAACGATGCGAGCATATTTAGTTTACTTATCGCTTCTGGAAAGGGCTGTAACGAAAACACGTATTTCATCGATAAGCAGCGCTTAATCAAACTAAGCTAAGAGTCGATTCTGGTTGACGAGAAGTTAGAAAATACAAATTCGATAGAAATTACCTTTTGAGCAGTTGAGTTGAACGGTGGCCGAGGAAAACCTGAAATTCAAATCAAAATGAACGGAGCGAAATATTAAATTACACATGTTTAGTTCTCTTGAAAATAACTTGAAGCAACGCTTGGATAAACCAGGGAGTATCGGGTTACGGATGACACTGGATATGACACATCAAGTATAAAATCGCGCATAATAAAACAAGCGGATTCGAAGAAATAAAAAAAAGGTCAAATGTTTTGTGGTCAAGATAGAAGTAGATTATTAATAGATGCACCATGTAGTATTTGTAGTAGTATGCAAGGCAATTGCAGTGCAACCAATTCCAGGAATACACCTTTCCTCATGGAGACGCACCTTGTTCTCTAGCCGAGGATCGCGATTTAATTAATGACCGAACCGGCGCGCACGAATTTGGATCGCAATTAAGATTTCATTGTGCAATTAATTTTATTAAGCAATTGCTTAATCCTCGCTGCATTCACGGATCTGCAAACGAAATTTGCGATCGGCGTGTGCATCCATCGACTCTAATCCAATCCCAATTTCCAGCTGTGCTATAATTTGATTATAAATAAATCGCAGCGAGCTTCGCTTCACTTGTGCGTGCATGTTGTTTTGGTTATTGGGAAACCCATTCATGAATAGGTGACGCAACATTGGATTCCCACATATAAAATTACACTTTCTAATAGTCCTAATACATCTATTAGCTGTATGTAGATTGGTATTTTTAATGGTTGTACTAGGGTGTTTTGGATGCGGAGCGGTCTCTTCTGATTCCGATCTGGATGGGAGGTCAAGAAGAAGAGCTTTCCACTGCGGAATGGAAATTATGAAACGAAGAGCCCTGAAATGAGTAGCCGTTGCCTGAGTGAAGCTCTTTCGTTCAACGGAACCGGTTCTTCCTCGTGGAGGACTGCTGCCAGCTGCGCAGCTGTCGTTCAACCTAATGCCCTTGTAAGGTAGAAATTTAAAAAGAAAAAACGCGCCACAGTCAAAACAAAATTTTTAAATTACACGATGCGGGACACCAGGTGATGCACGTATGCCACTGCGAAGAGAAGCACGTATTCATTTTCGGGGTTGATGGTCTTGTTGCCGTAATATGGTCTGCTGATAATCCTTGATTATCGTAATATATTTCCGGGAACGCGTGGAAAATCTGCAGAAACAGCAAACTTGCTGGCGCCGCTCTCCGCAATTATGTCGGGGTTTGCAGATCCGACTACAGCGATATTATAACAAAAAAAAATATATATATATATTATATATTGAGCATGTGCTGCTCGCATTCTCCTCTTGATACCTCATCCAGGATGGAACAAAAACTGTAACTTTTACTACAATGTTTGACTTGCGACCCTATTAAACTTTTTTTTACAGCTTCATACATTTCCATTCACATTTTACATATTTACTTAAGCGATTTTAGCGTTGCGTAAGTGCCCTTTTCACATTTGAATATTTGAACTATCGATCCTAATTATGCTGCCGTTGCATTTTACAAGCTACATTGAGTTTTCGTGTTTCCTCTTGTTTACAGAATCATAATTTTCATCTTCACACACCGTAAAAACACAGTTTTTGTACTATTTATATCACATAACGTCACGTCAATTAGACTTCATTTTAATAATTACATAACATAAATTTAACACATTTACACATTGGGAATCGGCAACGTTTCGTTTTAGTAATGCATTTTACATAAATATTCAAATTTCAATTATTACTTAATATTATACATAGATAAAAAAAAAACGGAATTATAACGTCATGCCATAAACCGACAAAGTTACGTCAAATATTAATCATTCATTCATATATTTACGAAACGTTACGGAACATCTTAGATTATTCAAAAGAATACTTTAACATAACTTAACATGTTGGCTTAATAGTAGTAATAACCGCAATCGCGATATACGTAAAGTCAACGTCATGTCACAAAATCGGCAACGTCACGTCAACTTTAACGTATTAATTAGTTTATGTAAGTTTCATTGTGTTGAACACATTGCATCTGTTGCATTTCCATTAATAATCAAAAAAATAACTTAAAATAGAACAAATCAAAAACAGTTTAGTGTCATTATTTTCTGCATAAGCTTACTATTTTACTTTAAATTTATAAAGTTTGAAACTTTTAAATGCAAACTACTATTTAATTATCATTACAAAATTCTGAGATTTTCTAGAAATAACAAAACAATTATTTACTAATGTTTGAAAATAAACATTTTATCTTTTTTTCAAAATTGAATCGTTGTATAAATATTGTATTTTTTGGTAAGATTCATGTAAAAAAAATTGTTATCACACTTGAAAATAATAGATAACTACTATTGTAGGAAATACGGACGTGACGTTTCCTTACATATTCTAAGCGAACATTGCAATTTGGTAATAAATCTGATGTGACGTTACCGGTACGTGACATACAGTGCGAATTGGTTAACAATTATTATTCGATTTAGCAAATTTCCAAACATGAACCGTAAATAATATAACACTTGATCAATTCCACGAAACAATTGAATCAACTTAACATGCATGAATAGGTCATTTTCATAGTTTGCATGTAAATTTATCTTATACTTATTCAATTATTCAAAACTGATCCTCATTGTAAGTCTATACAATTATGTACGACTTCTCCATATTATTTTTATCAATGCATTGTTGTGACTTGCACTAGAGGCAGATCGTCTAAAAATACAAGGTCAAATAAATCATTATACTTCAATACTCATTTCTGATAGTTAGGCAAATCTTAGTAGAATTAGAAGTTTTCACATCAGCTAAAGTTTATTATTTCTTTCTAATAATCAATACCTTGTTCTGACTTGCACTAAATAAAGGTTGAAAAGCAAGGTCACCTGAAAATAAATGATTGTACTTTTATTCTCAAGGTCGTTCCTGATGGTTAGGCAAATCCTAGTGGTACAAGATATAATCCATAAGAAGATTTCCAATTGGCGCCATCAACTAAAGGTCATAATGCCATATCGAGGTATTTGGTAGTTACAATTTATTTCGCAATGATTGCGTGGATTTTAATGTTGCTTCATAATCTTATACAGAAAGATGGTAATTCAAGGAAATCTTTGTTTATTAACAATTTATTTTAATAGCCTTAGTCATCATTAATCGCTGTATGTGTTTACTTTTAGTTATTTTCACGCAAATTGAGGAAATAATAAAATAAAATAAAAACTATTCTCATCTACACCTGTTCATGTAATTGCGAAATGGTCTTTTATAATCTCCGGTTCAGTTTTAAACGGAAGGTGTGAAATATTGGGTCATAGTCTATTTATTTGAAGTAACAATGAAAGATCGATAGAGAACCTTTGAACTGTAATAAAATAAGCACGTTTGTTTTGATTCGACGAACAAGACTTTTCGATTGGCACTAACATTGAAGTTATATCGTGAACTGCAGAGGTCCTGACCGGTGATTACGAAATGGAGTTCAATGGGTTACAGCTACAAAAGAATGTAGTACTATTCAAGACCCGCGAGATGTAGATTTAATTGTGCGATGCGTTTAGGATGGGATGGACAAAGGGCTTTATGGTTTGAACAAGAGTCCGGTCGATGGCCGCCTACTCGGATAAAACACGATAAGGATAAATCTGCGCGCTTTATTTATTGACCGCGTTTGATGGACGTGGAAAAATAGACTTCAATGATTAGCATTGGCTAATCTCGAAGGCACGCGGAGAGAATGATCCAAGGAGTCGGCTAAAAACGTAATCAATCCATGCAGATGCAAATATGCTAGGCACTCGTTCGTGTGCACCAAACCAACCTATAAATCACTGGAACTATTCTGCGTATCGATTTCGAAACGCACCAGTGATTGATTTAAAACCTCCAACAGTGCAGAGGAATACCATCTCATCCGATGTTAAATTGCGTCTCTCTACTACTCTAGGTTGATTTTCTGGATCTTTTTTTTGTGGAGGTTCGGCTGCGAAACGGGAAATCTAAGTTTAGAGATTGTATCAGAACAGAGTTTATCAGGGGTCACATTTTACTCTCGAACGAGTGTATGTGTGTATACCGAGACTTCTATACAAATACACAGATTATCTCTCATATTTATATTTTCATTTCATGGGAGATAAGAGGTCTACGCTACTTTCGTACCTCAACCTATAAAAGCTATACACAAAATCTTCACTCTCGATCTTCCAACATTAGAAACACAATAGATTTGAATTAAGTCAATTCAATTGTAAATATTATTTTTTAATAATTCCATAAGTTTATTTGAATATATCAAACACGTTTCATAATAAGAATTTTGTAAAATGATGTCAAAATCATAATACATTTTATATTTTCATTTTAAATAAATTAGTAACGTTGGCACAAATAATCATTACGTAAATTCATAAATTTGTCAATATTTTAGAAATTATGGTCATCAACATTGACATTTTTATGAAAATATTACATACTAATATTACATTATTATTAGTAACGATATTTAGAAATATTGACTAAAAAAGCAATAAATCTGTGAATATTTAATATTAAAATTTTATGATTAATTTTAGATTAATAAAAAAAATATAAAATTTAATTTATTAGCTTATTCTAACTCAAAATTGAATTGAGACAAAATTATTATGAACGTACGCTATAGGGGTGGCTTCTCAAATGTAATCAATTCAAACAAAATCTTTCAAGTGATGGAAAATTGTAACACAAATATAAAGTGTATCCGTTTTCAAGAAAGCTATTCTGCATGGCGTACGCCGCTCTTAATTAGCCTCACTTGTTGAGCAATTGCCATCCATTCCATCACGGTTGACTCATTTCATCCACTTAATTCGAAATCTAAGTGCGTTTTATTTTTGTTTATCATTGTTTATAATTAGAAGTATTCCTTACATTGCCTCCATACTGCGTGCAATCAAAATTAGCGCACTTCCTATTCGATTTATCTACACATGGCGTTGCTTATCAGGTGTAGTGTGGACACACCTTTATATCTATTTTTTTATCTACCGATAAACTAACATCAATTCGCGATAAATCAAATTACACATCGCTTTAAATACTGTTTCTTTCATTTTGAAGTAGTATACAAAAAAATAGTTTTATTTTATTATTATTATTACATTGTAGCTATTTTATTTACTTTTACAAATGTTTCAATTTGGTGCATTTACACTGCAATAAACAAATGTAACATATTCGATGTTCACACGAACGTACATTATGTTCACTCAAACGTACAAATGAAGACGCACAATGGTTTTAAAAAAATATTTAAAGCGTATTTCAGTCAGACCTTTATGTTCCTTTATTATTTCTTAATATAAATTACTTTTTTCAATTACAATATGATCTTTAAATTTAAATCAACGCTATAATTAGTTATTCTTTATAGTTATGAATAAATACATAAAGTGAGTTATGTACTTTTACCAATTTCAAACTACTAATTATTTCATTATGGTGAGTCCACACTGTAATAATCAAGTGTAGCGTAGGATAACAACAATTCGCAATTTAGTTCTATTATGTTAATATTAGATTGTGGTATGTGCAACAGTTGTTAGTTATAATAATAAGAGAAACTTTTGCTAAATTTTACTTACTTGGTCTTTACTTATTCAATTACAAACTACTAATTGTTATCGAACTGTTTGCTGGCGTCTTTCTTTGCTGTTCCGACGACGAACGTTTTGTGTGGATATTAATTTAAAGTTTGGTGAGAGTATGCGGCAAATACGTAGCTGAACAAGTACCGAAGTTGTCTTGTTTTCATGGCTATGCAAAGTAACATCCTGTACTCGTCTCGTATAATACTACCTTTCGAGCTAGCTATGCTATAGATGCATGGTTATAAGGAACCAGTTTATCGTCGACGACGCTCGAACTTCTCAAGATTAAAATGTGAAAATACTGTACTACTTCCACACGTATGTGTGTATACTTTTTCAAATATATCCATATTTTGGTCAATATAACAAAAATAGTGTATCAAATCGTATTTTATTTATGACGTGACATATTTTATTATATTAAAGTTTGACTGTCATTTACATTATGTTAAGTTAGTAATACCAGTATTTTCTTCTGTCTAATTAATAAAAAAAACTGACTAAAAACAATGAAAAATAATGATCCAAGAAATATTAGAAAATATCACATAATTTATTAAAAAAAAATATTTTTTCTTTTATTATGATTATTTTATTTAGTTATTGTGAATAGTTCAATACATTTTATTTGATTTCTCTTATAAAGGGTGTCCCAGAATTAATGCAAGATTTGAATTGGCCGCCATTTGTGCAGTAAAGTGTTGGCAACCCCAAAAAAAAACAATTTTACACTTTACTACACTAATGGCGGCAAATTCAAATCTTTCGTTAATTTTGGGACACCCTTTACAAGTAATTCAATTACTAAAAGCAATTTGATTAAATTACATTAATGATTAAAAATAAATTTGAATTTACCGCGTAAAAGTACATGAATTAAAAATTTCTTACTGTTATTCGATTCGATCAGTGGCATTAAAAATATATTGATTTTGTCTAATTTCCTTCAGAAAATTTAATAATATTAAATAATCATCTATAATAAAAATTATTCTTGTTGAAAAAAAAAAAAACATTAAATATTGTGAAATTTTCAAGGATTTATTATATAATGACTAAACATTCAAATCGATTTGTTTTCTAATAGAAATATAAATAAGCCTCAGGTTGAAAACTTCTAAATTTGGTAAACCAATTGAATTACGAATATTTTATATAAAAATTCAATTCCTTTCAAAATGTAATTTAAAAATGTATTAACAATTATTATAAATACATAAAAACTCTAGATTGGCCCGAAGCTAGTCGAAGCTTAAGACAATCAAGTCATAATTCTGCACCGAAATAAATAAGCTGAACCTTCATTGTTTACACCTGACAAGACAAAGAAAAATAACAAACAGAAAAGATACAAAACAAAAATAAAATACAGCGAAACAATGAAATAAAAGAGCCCCGGGTCTTTTCAACATGATTTCGTTAGCGCCCGACGATCGTGTTTATTTATAGCGACATTGTTTTTAAAGTGCCCCAACGTTAATAATTAAAATTGATTAAAATCCCGGTAATAAATTTATTATTGCCGATTCTATATTTGCCAAATAAATCATGCAGTTCGTTTTTTTTCCTATAATCTCGACAGTGACAGATTATTTATTGCGATTTGAAACTATAATGCCAGAACCGATCCCGCATCCGAAATGATTGTTTAAAATTAGGATATGAAATTTAATCTATGGTTTATATAACAAAAACTGCATTTGAACAAGGATGTTGCGTAATGCTTACGGATGTTTTGAACGGTAGTGTTTTTTTTTTTAAGTCTAGACTATTTCCATGTGAACTTCATGCATTGAAATTTCGCTCCTATAAATATAATAGCATGTTTACTCAAGGATAGTAGTTTGACTTGTACTGGATTGCAAATAAACGATTGTCGCATCGCGTTTAAAGTTCGTACACCTGTTCTTTGTATGTATACTTAAGCAAGTGCAAGCTTCAAGTATGCACTTGCATATGTTAGTTACCGAATGTATAAGATACATATTTTTAGATTTTGTTTAAACGCTTTGATGCAAGTTAAAAAAACCACTCAACAAGATGGTCAACAACCTCTGAAAAGTGCAGTGCATCATCAGAGGCAGTAGATACACACACGCATTTCAATTTAATTTGCATGATAATCTCCAACTAAGCATTAACCTAGAGATAAATAATAAAGTAGGTATAAGTATAAATATAAATTTTAAAAAACAAGATTGAAGAAGTCATAACGACTGAGAATCTTTACCAAGTTTCAAAGCTCGAGTTAACCAGAACTATGTAAACGGCAAATGAGTCATTCCGATGCAGATGGTTCCCTTACGTATTTTTATTTGAAAACAGACCTCGATTACGTAAAACAGCGTGTTTACTTAATTCTATAACGAAATGTAAATAGAGTTCAAAAGGATAGTTTCGTTTTACCTTCCGACCAATTCGGAATGTGTTTACGGACATGCAAAGAACTAGTGAGAAAAAGAAAATGGACCGATTCGAAAGTGGACTTAATTAAACCTATTGACATTATCTCAATTAAAATGGAAACAGTAATTAACGGCCTTTATCCCTGGAACTCTCCAGTTTTCATAGAAATCCGATTCGGTTACGTAAGATTGATGATTTATGGAGGCAAATGCAGAAGCAGGAAGGAGTCGCGCCTCTTCATTTTGTTTTCTTCATCTTCTACTCTCCATTGAATCCGTATTGGAAATGAGTAATTAATTCCACTCACGAAACTTAATTATTGTAATGCAATGCATGAAGCGTGTTTCTGTAACCCATAACATGCATTGATTATTTTTTATGAAACGCGGAGATAATTTCATATTTATATTGGAATTTATTTTATTAAATGCTCAATTAACATACAAAATGCATACAACATTTGTTGGAAATTGAGGAAATATACATTATTCGGTTATGTATTCTTATAGTTTTTCGTACAAAAGTTCAATACGATGTTCATATGACCGTGCTTTATGTTCGCTAGAACGTACATTTGCTGTCGGATATATTAAAATTTATTTTTCGGTTAGATGTTGATGTTTCTAAATTTCTGTTACATCGTGATATAAATTACTTTTTTTCCTTATTGCTTGTTTTAAGAAAATAGAAAAAAGTTTAATCTAAGTTAAACACAAGTGAAATACATAATATGATCGCCCAATTCGATCAGAAATACATAAATACAAATTATTGTATTATCGAAAGTTACGTTAAATGAACTCTGACCTTTTATGATTTTTTTATGAATCGCTCAATTAACGTACAAAATGCCTAAAAAAAATGCAAATGCAAGATTAGCAAATGTACTTTGTTCGTATAAAAGTTGAATGTTCACTCGAACGTACATTTGCTAATATAAATATTTAAATTTAATTTCAGTTATATCTCGATGTTTCTTAATTTGTTTGAGGAAAATAGAAAACTTAAACAGAAGTTAAATATAAAAAAATCCATCAGAAATCCGTAAATATTAATGTACGTATTATCGACCATTACATTAAGCAAACTCTTGACTGTAATTGGTTATTCTGTATGGCTATGAAAATGAATACGCATAGAGTGGGCATTATGGAAATGAATGTAGAGAGATGTAGCAAACAACAATGGGACTACATTATAATGAAAAATGTGTGTATCGATGAATGGTGGGGACCTGGGACATATAAATACGACAACAACAATGCGATTTTTGTGGTCGAGATGATCTTTAATAAATGAGAAAGCTTTCAAATTACTTACTTTTCGGCCGTCATTATGTTATGATGGTCTCTTCTCGAGTGTCCAATTTATAACATAATGTGGATCGTAAAAAAATCGTCGAAACTTTCCTTTCCATGCACATGTCTTGCGCCTTCTTCGAAATAAAAAAAAACAGAAAGGAAAAGAAACAAACCTGAGGGACGAGATGAATCATTCAAGCCATTACCACGAAATCGACTCGCCGTGAATAGCACAGGAAGTAGTCGTAAAATTTCGTTGGCTGGTGAAAAAACGAACGTTACAAATATTTAGACAAATTGTGTCTTGTATGTTTCCATAACGTCAGGTATAACGTACACCATTTACAATTTAGCTTAAATCACTTTCAAGTAAATACATTCATTTACTGCTTCAAATTATTCTAAGTTTCGTCGAGTATCGTTACCATATGTTACATCATATACATTTAATACTTCCGAAACTATCGAAGACCATTCGAATCATCTAATAAAGTGCATGTAACAAATATATTTTAATTAGTTATGTAATTCATTAAATATCAATCAAATTAAAACAGTTTTACTTCAAGTTACGTCACGTAAAAGTACTTTATTACATCATGCCTTTGTCTTACTTTATCTTTACTTTTCTCTTAATTTCCTCTAATTTAATATAGACTAGATTCTAATCTTGAAATCAAGTTTATGTAACAAAAAAATAATATTGTAAGTTTATGTTAAGACCATTTTTTTAGAACAATTTGAGTTCAAAACTAAATAAATTCAAAGTACAAGCTTAAAAGATATTGTCCACTTAGGAAGAAAAAATAATTTGAAAAATACATATCCACTGGGTAACTTGAATAAATATATTATAAATTTATTTAATAAAAATAGGAACATATTGAAATGTTTTCTTTAGATAGAAACACATTTTATATTTACAGCGGAATCGTACAAATTAACATAGACCTTGGGTATTCGAGTTTGAGCTGTGGATTCACTTCAATTAATCTGGAAAAAAACATTGGATTTATTTTTTCTTATGATTCATTTTTGTTTCTCTTCAATGTCATTGCCGCAAACCATCTGTAATTTCTTTAGAAAAACACATAAATATCAATATTTACAAAATAAACTTGTACTTTAAACAGTTTTGCACATGTTTCTTCCAGTTTGAAATCGAATGTGTAATTATAAATAATGTAGATTATGGATCGGCAATTTGCGGCTCCGGAGCCGTATACGTCTCTTTCTTAATTGAACAATCTATTGGTTCTATCATTAAGTGCGGCTCCCTAACATATATAATCCTCTTCATCAGGGATCGGCAATTTGCGGCTCCGGAGCGGTATGCGGTTCAATCTATTGATTCTATTAGTTAACTTATCATTAAGTGCGGCTCCCTAACAGATATAATCCTTTTCACTACAAAACCTACCCCTAATGATAATAGAAATATTTACTTACAAATATTAATAACAATGTTTACGATTTAAAGATGAAATAATTGTAACATAAAATAAATGTTTATAAAAATACACAATTTTGTTGATTTTTCCATTTGCTTCAGTTATAACAATACGAGCTTTGGATTGAACGAAATACAAAATGTATAGATTTCATCAAATGGAAACACGTCGTTATTCATAGAATATAATAAAAAAACAACATTACAAATATACAAACTAAAAAGCAAACCGATACATGACATGGCATAACTGTATCCAATCAATGAATAAAAAACAACGTACAAAAAAAAACAATAAAATTAAAACCGTGCAATAGTCATTGAGTATGCTTCAATATTGGAAGTCGTAAAACAGTTTGCTTAAACAAAAAACATAACATGACACAGCATGTATTAAAAAAGTAAAACAAAACAAAAAATTTTTTAAAATAATTTCTAATTAGTGCTAGAGTATCATTTTCTAAATTAGGCTAAAGTATAATTATTCATGTTTAAATTCGTTATCTGTCTCTCTTTCGCATTTTTTCTTTGCTGCGTTTTCTTCCTTTGAGCCCTTTCAATTACATTTTTGCTCGGGCTAATTAAAATACTGCTATATTGTATTAAAAATAACACGAAGTTACGGAAAATTTGTATGTGTATATATATAATGCAACCGATTTTCCTTCCTCTCAACCTTTCCATTGTGTTGTTTTCGTTCGTGAACTGCAGGCCACAACCAAATTGAAAAGCAGCAGGGCGCTAATAATATTATTAATCGATGCTCGGACCATTCTTCAATCATAACACGTTCACTGTGCAATTGCAAAACAACAGTTGCAACAACAACATCAATGTTATTTATTTACAAGGTTTCCACGATAAAGGAATTAAAATTACATTTATTACAAAGATTTAGAGAGATTACAGTCCATTAAAATTTAAGTTTTCATATGAGAAATAGCACAATTATTAAATTTTGTAACAAAGTCAGTTTTTATTTTTATTTATATAAAACGTACTTATTTAGTATAAATAATAATAACTGGTTGGAAATACTATTTTATAAACCTTGTGTTTTATTATTATAGAATGTTTTATGGCCAATGGCACCATTATGAGTATAAGCTAATAATTCAATACAAGTATTAAATTAATAATGAGGGCATAAATGTGACTTTTTGAACCAGTTTACAATAGATTGATTGATTAGCTATAGATGATATTGAAATGACCACTTCAATATATTTCACTATACAAACTATAATTTTAGTACCCATTAAATTAAAAATGTGACTTTTTCAATCAATTTACAACATTTTTTTCATTTCTAATATATTCACTAATTATTTAATATAATGCATGTAATTAACAAAAAATAATGGATTTATTATAGTATATGAACATACATATTTATTTTTTGTGAAAAGAATAAAAAAAACAATATTTATCATTGAAATATACAATTACTAAATAAATATTGAAAATTAACAAAAAAGACTTAAAAATATATTTCATTGTCACAATATAATCAATGTTTTATACAAATGTTAATGAGAAACTTAATTACTTAGATAATTAAAATATGTTTATTACCTGCAACTGTTGTAAATTATTTTTTTAATGTATTATTGTTTTTTTTTTTATTATATTGATTGGAAATACAGGTATTCTCCGACTTACGAATCCCGGACTTACAAACAAAATTCTAAATGCTCCAACTTGTTACAAGGAAATATATAGTGATATAAAAAATTAAGTGTCCAAACAAAAATTGATAATTTCTTTAATAAAATATAATATTTTTGGAAGATTTACTTTGTGTTTTGTTGCATCTGTTTCTTTAGTAGTTTTTTATTAAATAATTGTGTTGTCTACATTGAATAGCATTTGTAAGTAAATTTATACAGTCAGTAATACGAAATTTAAAATATATAAAAGTAAAAACCATGATAAAGTGTGGTAAGATAAGTATATTTTGATTTTTTTTAAATTACCCCTTACGAACAAATTCGACTTACAAACAACCCTTTGGAACGGAACTAGTTCGTAACATGTATTGTATTCAAGTTATTATAAAGAAAATTTAGGATGAATGAAACAAATAATTTTCTTGAAGAAAATTACAAATTAAAAAGGTTCTTAAAGTAATTGCTAGTTTCAGAAAGATTAATATAGAGTTTAAAGATAAAAATCATGAAATGGTCTATGTTGCAAATAAAGTAACAAAAACTATATAAGATTATTTTCTTCATTTCAGTGAAGTTTCGTATAAAATAAATAAAGTTATTAAAGTTTATGATACATAAACTTCATCTGCTCATTTTTAGAAGGAAACACGTAAATTTTTAATTAAAAGTAAGATGAGAAATAAAATTACTAAATAAACTTATTATATCAATTTACATTTAATAATATTTTAATTTATTTATATATAAATTGTTTTCTTCATTAAAATTAATTGTACATTCCAACAAAAGTATTAAGTTTCATCATAAATAAGTCTATAAAATAGTAAAAAAAAAATTAGTAATATTATTAATGCAGAAATACCCCAAATAGTGTGAATGTGTTTCAAACCGCACTAAAAGAGGCCTTTAAACCCAATAAAATTAAAAGAGACGTGTATAAAAAAAGTTTTGTGGCTTAATTGTTTAGAATTTTCTGAATTAAAATTTAGTTTGAAAATTCAATCAAACCCTAAATCAGCACTGATCGAAGGCGCACTATTTGAGCTATTTTTAATTTTTTTTTAAATAAATAAAAGTATGTAATAAAATTATTTATATTTTTATTGTCATAACAAAATAAATTAAGTTGATAAACTATTTACAGTATATAGTTTTTTAGAAAATAATCCCCGGATAACAAGGAATTACTGTCATTCGCTATTAGTATTAAAATATGACTAATAATCCAAAGTAAATCAAATGAATATAAACGATAAAATGATGCAAATAAACCGAGCATTTCCATTGTTTTTTAAAATAATAATAAAAATAGTGTTATAAATAGTGTTATAAATAATTGAAATATTAATTTGTATTCATAAAAATCAAGTAAATATGCATATATAAAATTGTTTATTGTTGAATATAAAAATCCAGGGTATACAAATAAGACTATTACAGATTTATTAATGGTTTTTATTAAATATTTGAGATGGAAAATCTTTTTTTAAACATATTTTACACCTTTTTACGTAGAGAAATGAGCTTAAATTTGAGTGTGTTCAAATGTTTATTTACCATATTTTTCAGACACATTTTATTACATTTGTATCACGTAATCCAATTTTTCGATTTTTTTAAATTTTATTTTTTTAACAAATTATATAATGTTGAATGTAGATCAAATAAATTGTAAATACAAGAAAACAATGTTTATAAAAATAGTTAGTGTAACAAAAAAAAATTGACATAATAATGAAATTTTCGAAGCCGGAGTTCTGCTCTAATGAATAATAAAAAGGCCTTGGACGTATGCGAGCAGCGAGCACGAAACAAAACGTAGAGCAGCAGTTAATACATTCCGTAATTTTAGTTAATAAACATTCGTCCTATGAATTATTAATTCCTGCCCTAAAAATATTGCGCTCGGTTTATAAATACATACGCCGAACAGTGTATTAAGATTTCACAACAGTGCATTCTGATTACGCAACAGAATTCGGAAGAAGGGAATAGCGAGACGAGGGAGAGAAGAAGAAAAAAAGCATCCGCATAACATATAGATTTTTATACTGTCGACCGTTCGGAGGGATGAATGCACGTATTGGAAGTTTCATAAGAAGCGATCGGAAATTTCGTAAGGAGCTTTTTTTCTTCTTCTTAGTCCTACGAGAGGAGAAAAAAAAAGATGCCGAGTTACCCACAGAAACGCAAATATGAGGCGCTTTGATGTCTTTGAGGGATTTCCTTTCAGTTTTTCCCCCTTTCGTTTTTTTTTTCTTCTTCGGGTCGCAACTTTAATCCCGTAACTAATTATTCTTCGAATGCTTTGTTTGCGTTTCGCCATTTGCTTAACGCATTTAAAGCGTTGATGGAAAATGGAAGTTGTAACGCGTGAAACTATTGTTTGTAGTTTTTTTGTTGTTGTTTTGATGCGTTCGTTAAACGTGACTCATTGCACTCATACTATTTGCATGCATAGTTCAAACTAATTCAATTACTTATTAATGTTGACAACAGCAGCGTTTTTCAACCTTTTTGTAGTTTGTATTTGAACTTTGACCTAATTGTTAACAGTCTTTCACTAATTTCTCGCTTTGACAAAGCTGTCCCATTTTACGCGACCCATAAATTGAGAAACTCTGGACAGCTTTTTTTTCTTCAAATTTTCACATTTTTTGCCGTAACTTTATATAATTTGTTAAATAACAATTTAAGAATTCTAAATAAATATGTAATAATTTATGATATGGATAATTGTAATTATTAATATTTACAAATGACTATAGAACATAGGGTTTTCCAACCTTAAATATTTCTTTTTTCGATTTGAATCTTCAGTAAATTAATTCGTGAATTGTAATTAGTGAAATTTACTACGAAGTTGCAAAGTTTATTTACTTAAACATAATATCGTATTAACTTAATGACTAATTAAATAAGGATTATTTACATTTAATTTATGTTATTTTATGTTTACTTATTTTATATGTAAATGTGTACCAAATCTGTAAAACGTATGACAAAAACAATACATTTTTAACAGAATTCCTCATCATTAGTTTAATCAATTTTATCAAACCTCATAATAACAATTTACAATAAAATCGATTTATACCTTTAAATAATTTAACTTTTATTACAATAAAAGTCATAGAAAAAAACAAAAGTTTAACACAAATAAAAAAAATAAATTCAAATCATTAATAAATATAGCAAAAGGTCAAAAACAGCTAAATTTTATATCGATTTAACTTTTGATTTAATTGACACACAATAAATTAGAATTAATCCAATCTTTATCTTTCTTGAAAAAGTTGAATGTTTTCAACAAATAAGTTTTTAATTTGAAAAAATACTACAATTCAAATTTGAAAATCACTTTATTATTATTAATAAATATACATAGAAACAACATTTTCCAGTGGCTTTCAAGAATAATTGGATTTTTCAAATCTAGGCGGTTTTGAGTATACAAAGACTACAATAATCCGTTATTCTGTAAAATAAATATTTCATAATATAATTGCAGTAAAAAAATAATCCAATTACTAATTTTATTCTTATATATTTATATAACTATAACTATTGAATAATGATAGTATTTGACCTATTTATTTCACGCTTTGTAAAATAACTAGATTTTGCATGAAATATGAACTTTAACTGTAAAATATATAAAAAGTAATCCAGTTTGAAAATGTATTATTACAAAGTTTATTTTTTATGTATCGTTTGGAGAAAAGGCGCGTGCTTGTTTCAGATGGGTTGGATGTCGAGGTTGCTTATTTGCATCAGAATATGAAACACATGGAGAGTGCGGAGGATGCAAAGGAAAAGCGGTTGTCGCGAAGCGTGGGCAACACGCCCAGAGGAAGAAGACCTACCTAGAGCCAGCAAAAGTTGCTTCCGAAGTTTCCCCAAAGTGCACGTATCCAAAAAAAAGTATTTATATATACATATATAAAATAATTGGTAGAAATGAAAACGAAAAAAAAAACAATCACTGATGAAGAGTGGAAACACTATTCGCGTGTACAGTTTGATAGACGAGCGGGATAATAACTGGGGGGAAACACACAGAACGAAAAGGAAACGAAATGTTTATGGTAATCCTTTCTCGGACGATGCGTTCCGACGCGGTATGCGCAAGACCGTTTTGTTCACTTGCTACCCTCCTGATCGTCCGCACGACGCGGATCCTCTCACCAAACTAAAACTGGTTGTACAACTCAAGTTCCGCCGGAGTTTGGCCTGGCCTGGCCGTCTGATTCTGCGGGAACGCTGATGCCCGACGTTCGACGAACCGCACCAGGTAAATATACTACTACCTGCGACGTGAATTACACTCGCATTCTCTCTCTTTCTTCGTCTCCACAAAGTCATTTCTACCATAAGAACAAAGGCCTAAAACTTATTACCTTACCTTCTTAAAGGAACGAAAAATATATGTGTATCTGCGCGCGTAGCATATACATTTATAACGGTCGGTTGCCGAATTTAGACCACATAAATATTTATTATATAGGGAATATTTATAAAATAAGTAGAGAAAAAATATAATTAACACATTCAATATGATGACAACATTCGTCATCGGTCCAATAAAAGCAACTAGTTACCTTACTCTTAATTTTTTCTTATTTATAGCAACTATCTTACTAAAATTACCTTACGTTATTTAATTACTATAGGTTAGCTTAAAGACTGAGTTCTATATACATTTATCAAATGCCTATTCTTTTAAGTTATATTGGAAAATAATGATAGTTTCAGAACTTTTCTTGAATTCGATTTTCAATTTGTTCAAATATTAAACGGTTCGACGTAAAATCATAACGTTCAACGTCTTCAACGATATGAATTACACTCGTAATAAGTCATATCTCCCATATACATTTTTAGTGAATAGTTGCTGATTTTGGACCACCTAAAAAAGAGGAGAAAAGTAAAAGGAACAAAAAGGAGTTAATAATTAGTTCCTTTAACTTTGATGAAATTTACTTTTCGAATGATAAAATTGGGATGTGTAAATAAAATATACGTCAACTGGTTTTCCAGGATTAATTACAAGATTAATTTTAGTTTTCTTAAGTGCAATTTCAGTAAAAATACTTTTTCACTTCAGATAACTGATTAGTGCACAAAATCAGGAAAATTTTATAAATAATAGAAAATATTTAACTAGACTGACTATTTTGTTTGATAAATATATTATTTTCAATAAATTAAAGGTTTTTCATAGCATAAACATAATAATAATTGTTCGTCTTCCGAAGTTTGAACATGAATCTTTCGACAAACTTCTCCAGGCGAATTACGTTCTCATTCTTTTTCTTCTTTAGTCTTCACAAAAGAATTTCAACTATAAGATCAAAGACCTACAACTTATCATCTTCTCTTCATAAACAAAAAAAATGCGTTTGCATGTATAGCATATACGTATATATAAAAGTATGAGTATTCACTGGAGAATGGAACCACAAACATTCCTGTTGGCAGAAATGTTATTCCAAACCCAATTTCTGGTTGCTAACCGAAAAAAAGAAAGAAGGGAAGAGAAAAAAAAGAAGAACGAAGAGAGAAATGAGTAAAGCGAAGATGTAACACAGTGGAAAAAGGTAATCGTGAATCATACAATTCAATTAACAATAAATCTTTGCCGGGTTCCCCCCATGCACCACCCTTACACCATTCATAAACTACGCGTTTCCTTTTATTGCTTGTAGCAACGGATCGTGTTTGCATACATTTCGCCAGGTGCGAATTGTCATACTAAAAAAATGCTTGTAACTATCACTTCTGACACTTCCGGTTTTTTTTTTTTGATAATAGAAAACTTTAGTGAAATTATTTTTTTTTTGTTGGTTTTGATCAAAAACTCAATTTGACAAAGGATTTAAGAAAACGCTTTTATCCATTATCAAACTATTTTACAAAAAATTATTCTTGGATTTAGACAAATAATATTTCTTAATTATTGTAAAGTTCAAAAATGGATTTAAAAACGTTCAATATTTATGGTAAATAATTCTTCGTACTTTATAAATTATTAGGTTTGTTTCAATTTTGATTAATTTTATTAAACATATCAATTGTAAATTTTGAATGATTTTGAAATCGAAATTAGTAAATTGATCAATTGTAATTATTATATAATACAATAGTTCACATAGTCCGGGTAATCCGGACTAATTGAGGACTTTAAATACGCATAAAAATATACCGTACTAAAAGGGACTTTATTGTATTAGGGAAAAAAAGCAGATAGAGTTTATATAGAAATATATTTATTTGTACCATTTTTTCGTAAAGTTACATATACAGTGGAAACCCCAAAATGTCCATATTTTTACTAGTATAGTGAAACATATTCAAAAATATACATAATATGTGTAAACAAGTTTTAAAAATGATGTAGAAGGCGCGCAATCCGGGACTTCTCTTTTCATCGTCACTCGTTATGCGAAACGTCGCTCGTTAAGCAAGTCATTTTTCTATCAATTCATTTTGCTCGTTAAGCGCAATGCTCTTTATGCGAGGTTCCACTGTATTAACTTACATGATACAGTTAATTTTGTTTAGTATTTTCAGATGACTGAAGATGAATCAGTATAGTTGTGAATAACAAAATAAGTAGAAAGAGACACGTAAGCTAATATGAATTGGGCTTTTAAGAATGTCGGGTTTTGGTTCCACACAAGATTCATGAGGCTATTTATATAATTATATATTATTTTAAATTTTAATATATTCCTTATATTACTCATATATAAAACTTAATGATGATAAATCGTTCATTGAAAAACTAAAGTAAATGCATAAAATAAGTGAAAGAAGAAACATTTGTGTAATATTATATAAATACGTTATTACAAGTAGGACGGCTGATTAAGAAAACACTTTGCGAGATTAATTATTAGAACGAAAGTAAAAGACGGGAAAAAGATGCAAATTTGTAATGGAGAAGTAGGAAGAAACGCCTTGCAAATGGAATATTTAACGAAGATAATAATATTTTGTTTTGTTAATGCGAATTTCACCAGTTTTATTAAGGAATGACGAAATTCAAAGAATCTATTTGACTTTAGTGGAATTTAAAGGCTATTTGATAATTTTGGGTTGACGTGATACTAATATATGTTGCATTATTCTCACAAAAAATAACAATTTGGGTTAGAAATATTGAAACATCTGGTCTTTATACTTAAATCAGAACCCACTCACGTATTAATACGGAATGTACAATGACCTTACACGTTTATTGTAAATATTAAGTAAATACGTGTCAAGATTTTCAATTATTTGAATTATTTATTACCTAAAATATAAAATTTTCAGTTTAGTATACAAATACCGAAAAAAATGTATGCTCATATTTCAACTCATAATATATTCTGAAATTGGGCAGTAGATTTACGTGTTTTCCATTAATAATTTTTAATTTTGTAATTATTTATTTAATTTTCGGAAATAAATGTTACTATTTTTTTTATTTCATTAATCGGTATAATTATACTGATAATTTTCGTTAGAATTTTCCATACTTTCAACATTTTTTTTTTGACTAAATTGATTCTACTTGAGATATTTAGAACAAAATTTTAATTTATTTTTTAATAAAAACAAAGGAAAACGGATTTGCGCTTCTATTAAGAAAGAAATAAAAACTAAAAAACACAATTAGATGAAACTCTCTTAACAAGTTTTCAAAAAGATTTCAGCACTTCCAGTCACATCTGGCAAAACTATGTCGGATACAACAGCATCCGCGCAAAAGCAAATCATTTATTGAATGAAAAAATGTACTTACGGTTTAATTAAGGTTTGGACACAAATTAAAAAATAACATAATTTGGATAGATAAGACTATTTTTTCAGCATTATTTTCAGTTGGAAATTATTTTTTATACGTATTTTTTAATATATATGATAAATATATAAGGATATTCTGTATCAATTACAAAATAAAAATAGGTTTATTAATAACTGTAGGGCAGAAAAACATATGGTCAATTGCCCTTTGAAGCAGTTGACTTTTTGATGTATGATATTTATATTATTGTATTGAGTTTTTTTAATTTTGTAATTTTACTGTTTCAATAAATATTAATAACTAAATTGTATGTAGATAAGATTATATACATTTTAAATAATTTATTACGCAAAACAGAATTGAAGGAAGTGTTAAAAGTACGTTCGGGGATTACCCATAGCTCTGGTCCATAAATAAATGCGAGAGAGATACATCCACGGCGGGATGTTTTAATGCGATTACGTAAGAAGTTTATCTGCGCCATAGGAAAAACTAAGTTTCGGTCGGCGCGAAAAGGGGATGGTGGCAAAAGCGTGTTAAGTACGGATTATCTCTGAATACGAGCCGAGCTTGATGACAACACTAAATCATATTTGTCAATGACACAGCTAATCATTTCGCAAGCGAGCCAATTAGATGACTTACGAGTGTTCACTAATTGGGTTACACTTCAATGCTTTCCAATGCTAAAAATAGTTTCCTAACATCAGACTCATTAAAATATAGGTAAATATATGACTTATTAAGAAATTCATTTTATAGATACTATTTGCAATATATATTTTTCAATAAAAATATTATAGGTAAATTAGTGTTAGGCTTTCGACTAACACTGTTTCATGACTACACAATAAACCGAAGTTTGAGGAATGCAGCGCACAGTCTTAATTTTGAAGATTCTGTTGACGATATGAATGTAGTATAAATTGATAAAATAGGTATATTACTAATTTTTTTCCACTGTAATAACTATGTCCAAGGTTTCAAAGACAACTCCTATATGTAAGGTAACTAGATCGGTTTAATAAAAAATCGGGATTTAACTCGAATTTTTAACTAGATTTTGTTTTTCTCTCATTACTTTACATATAACGTCCAGAAAATACGTATGGGAAGTCGCAATAAGGGTGTAAAGCCCAGGAGAGAAGAATAATCAGCTATGGATAAACCACTGGGCATATGTAAATACCTATATAAGTTCTGTAAAGAAGCTGACAGTCTGGAACATCCCTTCTTCAGATGCTATTGATCATCGAATATGAAGCACGAGGATGATTACAAAATATTAGACAACCCATAGTGTTGGGTCATCACATTATTACACATAAATTACTGGTTCTATATAGAAAAAGTTGGTGCTGTTGGTAAGAATCTCGCGATACCATGACTCCAACAGTGGTCTTTATGCAAGGTTTCATCTCTTCTTCAAAAAAAGATGTGAAAGACAAAGCAGTAATACCAATTTATATATAAAGTAACAATACTTTCTGGTTTATTTATGTACATAATAGTTGGTACAACTGAAGTATGTTTTATGTTACTTATAGTATAGGTTATAGGTTAAGCAGTAATGACATTTTAAACTAGTATAGTATGTTTGACAGATAATATATTGAGAATACCATCTTTTGATTTCTTTTTTAAATTTAGGGATTAATTCTTGTACTACAGTCATTTCTCGTCTTACGACGTTATCCTTTTTGAAATTTTGTTTGTAAGTATGTAAGGAAATGTTGTAAGTGGACATACAAATTAGTTGCTATACTTCGCTTTATTTTATTAAATGATCTACAATACTTTACAAAGAAATTATATGATGTTAAGTCATAAACGTTCGAGTTAGAAGTAAAATTTATATTAAAGAGAATTATTAATGTATAATAGTATTAAAATAGTCTATTTGTTATTTAAATTAGATTTACATTTAATCAAATTTAATTGTTTTGTAATTTGTTTTGCTTTGAAAACAAACCGACACACACAAAAAAACACGAAATTAGTTTCGATTAGCCAAATGCGTTTAATTTAATTTTATCTCTGTGTGCCTCGGTGCTGGATTTTTCTTTTCAGCTGATGTCTTTTCAAAGGCTCTACTCTGGTTAATGGAGATTTGCCATTAGCGTAATTTATTGCTTCCAAAATGGGAAGTTTTGTAATTGGGGAGCTCCGCAGCTAATTGCGGCCCCTCTCCATAAACATCAGCAATAAAACACCGCCACAATACAACACCTTCATCACCTTAACAATAAGACAGAGTCAATTAACCGTTCAATCAAAATTCCGTTTTGCATGGTTTATGAGATGATGGTTTATGGATGTGCACTTCGCCTAATCCAGTTTACCAATTGCTAATCAATTTTAGTAAGTGTTTCGAGAGTCCGGATGCATTATGCATGCGCCTAGGTGTCCAGCAATGCGTGCCTCCTCTACTCAAACTGATTGACAGATTGATTTTGGTGACGAAATGAAGCTCTCGTCGTTGCGCAAACGAAAACAAAACAAACAAAACAGAATAATAATAAAAAGGAACGCGGTGATTGATCGCCTTCAAGTGGACACGAATTAGGATCAGAGCTTTAAACCCATTCGTCTTGTACGAATGTTGTAACGGATTAAACCTACAAGTAGCTTAAAGCCCCATGCATCACGGCAGGATTCTGCAGGCAATGCGGTGGAATGAGAATAAAAAAATATTAATTGATATTTTTCAACGTCAGGAATGCCAAAAGCACGAATGAGTTTTAATTCGGAAACCCTCGGTATATGTTGCCCGCAATTTTTTTTATACTTTTCGTCCTTGCTTTTCGAAGCATATTCTGACCGAAACATCCTGCCCAGTGTACTGTTTGTTTGTCGGTCGCATCGGGATATCCTGAATTAATGCCCGACAATCAACTTGAAAGCTAACATTTTTTTTTTATTCAATAACAATACAAAAAACACCCACATTCGGTCATAATTCAATAACGATTTTCACATTAAAATTGCCATTTTCTCTTTCACTCCAATTAGTAGTATAATTAATACGTAGTGCGTAAAGTTTTAGTTTTTAAAAACGTATTTATTTATGTTATTAATAGGTATTAAATCAAATTAATAATTACGTAACAAAAATTCAGAGAACTTGTTTTTATTTGAACTTTTTATATTCAATATGTATGTAATTCTGTTATGTTTAACCGTTATTGTTTATATTATGTTAGCCCTTATTATTTTATACATGTGAATGTAAATAAGGCATTATGACTTAGTACAAATACTACTTAGGAAGATCATTGTGTAACGACTATTCTTAATCACAATTTTAAATCAATATGTTGTGCACAAACTCAAAGATCCAATCAAGAATGACCACTAATATGTACATCTGCCTAATCACTTAATTATAAGGGAAAGTTAGGTGCTATCTTTCCTTACCAAATATTGTACTCCCACTATGCTAAACCACTACTATATAATAGGATGTTTATGTAATATAAGAGAATCCTAAAGAGTGAGACACCAAATCATGGATAGTCCTAGTCCTAGTTAGTTGCTAGTCCAAGTTAGTTTTATACTTAGAGGGGAGTCCTCCCGAGTCCTAGTTAGACTCATAAAAACCCTAGTAACAAACCTAGCTTCGGGAATCTAGACTAGAAGTTATTAATAATCTTATAGTGAATAATAAAGTGTTTATAATCATAAAAACTCCAACTTCACCTTTAGCATTCCTTAGAAACTCCACTAGGACTCCACAACGACATAACTATGAGATATTCCACAGTGTCCAGAGATATTTAAATCCCGGGACACGACAATTCATGGCTTAGGTTTTCAGTTTTAAATCAACTTAGAAGCTGTTAACAGGTTAATAAAAACACCCACATTCAATCATAATTTAATAAGGATTTTTACATGAAATTACCATTACATTCTGATTTTTAATATAAATCAATTAAAATTAAATAATTAATTAATCCAGTTGCAATCATTCATTTTTTCCTGTTTTTGTATTCTGAATTTATTTACACTTGATTGAAAACTACATTTTATTTATTAAAAGCCATACAAATTGAATAACTATAGTCACGTATAGTGGGGCTTCAATTAGTCCGGATTCAGTGCAGTCCGTTTTGAAAATTTCAAAACAAATGACATTTTAATTCAGCAAAATAAAAATATTTTTTTAAAATTACTACAAAAAATATTTGTTTAATATAAATTATATTTTTTCTTAATGTATACATGTATACATTTAGTTCCTCGATTAGTCCCATTTTAAACAGTCCGAGATATAGTCTTATAGTCTTAATGTAGACAGTTAGAACATTTAGTCCGGTCCGGTTTTAAACAGTCCGAGATATACTCCGCACTATACATTTAGTACCTCGAATAGTCCCTTTTTAAAAAGTCCGAGATATACTCCGCACTATACATTTAGTTCCTCAATTAGTCCGGTTTTAAAAAGTCCGAGATATACTCCGCACTATACATTTAGTTCCTCGATTAGTCCGGTTTTAACCGTCCGATATATACTCCGCACTATACATTTAGTTCCTCGATTAGTCCGGTTTTAAATAGTCCGAGATATAGTCCGCACTATGCGAGTAAATTTATATTAAATAATGAAAAGTGTTGTAATTATTTGTGTCATTAGAAAATTCTTATAATAAATATTCTTATTGCTAATAAATAATGATAATTCTTTAGTCTCTGCACTATTTTAATGTTTAAATTTATATAAGCCAAAGTTTATTATGAAAGCGATTAATTAATAATTCGAGTGAGAATTTGCTTGCTTCTTAAGTTTATAAGCCTTTTCAAACTGAATAAATTCTCACCAATAAACCAGGAAATTATGTTTTATTAAAAAAAAAAACAAAAATATTATTATTACGATTTTCACATTATATTTTCATAACATTACTATACTAAACATACGCTCGTTGTCATTATTAGTGTACATGTTTTTAATTTAATACTTTTATGTAATTATTTATGTAATTCTATTTAATTTTTGCTTTTTGTTTTATATATTAAATTTAATAATATTTTGTATGATTCCAATATATGTAATTCGAAAATCTTAGTTTTTTTTTCATTATTTTAAGTTAAAACTTATACAATACATTGTTTAATGTTTGAGCACGAAATTAACAGTTTGCGTGCGCATTTTATTGTTTCGAAAGTTCCAAAAGCCTATTAGCGACCATTAAATTAATCCGTTTTGTTGTAGGAGTTTGCAGGAAGCAAAACAAAGATCATTAATGTATATACTATTATATAATAAACTTTGCACCAGGCGATTTCTCCCGACACCTTCAAAATAGTTGCAAATTAAATATTAATATACTAATGAAACTTGAAATTAATTATTAGATATTTTGAATAACATATAATAATTACCTTATTTCCTTTTAAAACAATTAACATACATTTAATGATTATATTTTACTTAATAGAAATTCATTAATATTTAGAAAAAAAAATATAATTCAATTATATTATTGAAGATAAATAAATTTGTAAGAAAATTATCTTTCTAAGTTCAGTAAAACTACCAATTTTTCTTTATTTTTATTGGACCTACGTTAGTTCTTTGTCCCAATTAAATATTTTTTCAATTGATTTTAATATTTCTTCTTTGATTTACTTGAAAATCACTGTTCTAACGTTTCAGATTCACTGCTGCTGTATTTTCATTACCATATAAGGTGATTTTGAAAACAATTACCTAATTTTTATTACACTCTTATCGAGTATGCGAAATGCACTGGTTTCGTGCCCGAGTAAGGATTGTTTAAATGTGCGCAGATGATTCATCGTGACGCAGATGAATGACGTTTTCGTGCCCAAATAAGGAGATTTTTAATTTGAAATGTCCATTTGTTGATTTATTTAGATTGTTGTCACACTTTTATCAAGTGTTCGATACTCACTCTTTTTGTGATCTCATAAGGATTCTTTAATTGTTCAAAGCAATTAAGATTTGTCTTGTCTCAGACAAGCAGTGTGAGGGCCCGTCGGCACCTACTTAACTGATACCTAGGACCCACGGCAGTCTTAATGTGGCCCTACCAGTTATTGGTATTATACAGTGGACAAGTAAACTAAGAATAACAAGGGACTGAGGCTTCAGATCATGCATTCTAGCTGCGCCACAAAAAAAGCAACTAATTCCTATTTTTATTTCAAATTTATGCATTCGAAAGACCTGGTAGCAAGATCTATTAAGATTTTGTAAAAATGTGTATAAACTGTTGAACCTGACGCCAGAAATTGATTAAATTAAAGAACTTTGAAACACTTCAAACTTATGTTTATTCATATAATATTTAACTTTTAAAGGCGATAAATTGATTAACAGCTGCTTATTTGTGACTTTCTCTTCTTTTTTTTTTGAAACGAGCTAATAATGTAAATGTTTAAGCAGAAATGCCCTTGCTTAAATCGTTTTCTAATTACCTACACATTTCTAAATCAATCAATAAAATTGTGATAAATATGTTTCAATATACATTTCGTAATAATTTTTAGTTTCACAGCTATAAATTATGTTGATTTTGAATAATCGTTTCATAAATAATTTTCAGAATGTTTATTTATAATCTCCAAGAATATTATGTAATTTTGTTAGTCGGAATTATTAGATGGAAATTTCAACAGCGTAATATAATTAGAATGAATGTGTTCAATTTTATTTATAATTAAAATAATAACAATATTTATAATTAAAACTAAGATCAAAATATTGAACTTTATAGATACGTTTATTGCGGTTAACGAAGTCTGCAATTTCACTTTGTATGAAAGTTTTTTTAGCTTTTCTTTGTTCGATAAAAAAGCTTTTTATTTTCTTTACGTGGTAAACATTCTGGACATAGTATTTTTTACCTCTGAAAACGAAGTTTTGTTTAACAAAGTATTTTCGTTATATTTAATTTTAATTAATTGTTTGATGGCCTTACTAAAACACTTGAAAAGACTCAAATATGAATTCTAATATTTAACAACTGGAAACTAAATGAAAATTTCAACTACAAAGTTTGTTCATTTTCATGAAAATGAACACATTTCCTCCAAATGCAATAGTTTTCATTTTAAGAGCTTTGCGTTATAGTGCAAAAGTTTTCAAATGTATTGGAAAAGTACAGTTATCCAAATGCGTTTATTGTAAATTGCATTTTTATATTATTCATTTTCTTATATAAAAGTTTAATTTGAAGTGAATAAAAAAATAAATTGTTTTAATTACAATACAGATTTTAATTTTGTCGGAGGAAAAAAATCAATTTACTTGATCTTTTCAGATTTTCTTAATATATTTCTTAAATAAATAACAGTGTATTGAAAATGTAATATAAATCAAATCAAATTATGTAGTATATTGATTTTATAAAATTCATGGGAACTGTTCGATCACGGCCGGATCGCGCATCAAACTTCTGCGAGATTTATATTTTTATAAAAATTTAATAAGCAGAACGACGGAAGTTTAGCTGCTGCCGCAAAAATATATAAATCCGCTGACAGATTTCAAATATCTTTAAGTTTCCGTCCCCTCTATCTTTCCCTGTGTAAATTGATTCGCATATTATATTTCATATAAAAGAAAAGTGCCAAGAAAAGTGTCTTTCACAAAACAAAAGAAAATCATTTCAACTTTGTGTTCAAGTTCAACAGATGCTCTGGCTTCAATGCATCCAATTCAATATAAAGTGAAAACATAGTCAAATTTTATTTGATCAGTAAATGTATTGTTTTAAGGAAAAATGTTTTGGTAAATTAATTTTTAAAATTAAACAATTTTTTTTATAATTTTATAAAATTTGAGAACCGGCTTTAAAACATGAAATTGGAAAATTTGTAGTTTTTTTTTTATCCGGTTTTATTTCAAAAATAGTTTTTATCGGAAATTAACAATTTTCTTCGTAAACTTTCATTGATGATTTTATAGAAGTGTAAATAATGATTTAAGACCAGAAAAGCTAAACGATTTGTAATTTCTTGTAATATAACAAATTTGGTAATAATGTAAAATTACTGAAATTAATAATATTTATATTGAAAGTAGCCACAATAACTATATTCAATATTTATTGGTAATTTTTATGTAAGAAGAACAGGGTTAGGGCAAAGAGCTATTTTCAAGATATTGCCTGTTAAAATAAGTCTAGGGAGCCGCAATCCGCATCTATGGAGCCGCATTACGATCGTTATTTTTTATTAATGAAATGAGTTTTGAGATATGAGAGTCAATATTTCTCATAAAAAAAACAGTAAAAGGTTGAATTCCCATAAATTATTATAGATAATTTAAAAAAACAATTATTTTTATAATTAAGTAATTAAATTCTAATAAAAATTTAAGATAAACTATTAATTATTATAAAGTGTGTCCTAAAATTAACGCAAGATTTGAATTTGCCGTAAAGTGTCAAATTGTTTTTTTTGGGTTGCTAACATTTTACTGCACAAATGGCGGCAAATTTCAAATCTTGCGTTAATTTACTTGGGTGAAAAACTAAAAAAAAACTTATTGAGGACAAAATTGAATTGAATAATTCAATACATTCTAACTATGAAACTACATCTTAATAAATAGTTAAATAATTTCATAAATATTAAAAAAATGTGATTTATTATTATTTTAAATGTGATATAGAAATTATTGTAAGTAAGATTTGTATTATTTCAAACGATATAAGGGATAACATATTAAGATAAAAACTGGATACAAGATTTGAGATTTCCGAGGATTGAAATGGTTAGGTTGAGATGGACACATATTATTTGTCTACAAATTCTGTGTAGTTTTTGTTTTGACAAAGAAAAAACTATCGTAGCAATAAGTTTAAACGCTGCACTTTCAAGAATTGGAGGAAGAATGCAGTATTATTTACAATAACGCTATTCTGATACGTCCATTTATTGGAGTGCTCTCGAGGTCTGGAAATTTAATAAAAATGAATTGGAATCAATGCCAGGGAATAAGAAAAACTTTGCTCTGTAAATATCCGACTCGCTCTACGAAAAACTTCATGGCCCTCGTATTGTTTTATGCAAATTCGCTGACAGTTCTGAAATATTCGCTCCGATGTTTTTTCTTCGTTGCATCTATATGTTTTGCAGGGCTCTCAAAAGCAATTTGTCTCTATGTAACGAAAGAAATAAAAAAGAAGAAGACACGAAGAAGAAAACTGTTGAGCCGTAGGTGGAAGAAGCCAATCTATCAAAAAAGAAGGTGTACGCTTGGAATGGATACCTATAAATATTGATTTTTCATACTCCGTCATGTGCTTCTATTATTAAAGAAAATTGAGGTCGTTGGCAACGGCATTTTCTTAACTGGCCATTTCAACAATGCAATCATCGAAGTGTTAATGTCAAGCCTCGATGACAGGACAGGAAGATGTCGCATATAAACTCCGTTTCTCTTCTCTCGTAGCGACGGACAAAACTGTTCCTGACATCCTCTCGATATCAAATCGGGCTTTTCCACAGTTATTTCTGATACCAAAGCCCGTGCACACCGCCAATGTCTTTCAATCTGCCGCTTTATGTTCTAATGAGAATGCGAAATAAATAGTTTATATTTAGAACATTCATAACGGTTATTGATCAGCCTTTCGTCAGCTCCTATTCACATTTATTACATATTTTACACGTCGACCTATTATTTATTGTTACTCACGTACAAAAGTACATATCCCTATTCAATTTCACCAATATTCTAACAATGTTGTAACATAATGAGAACACCGTATAATATGTAAAACAAAGCCTGTTTTCAATATTATACTTTCATTTTAAAATAACTTTGATGATCAATTTTTTCAGACTATTTCATACATTATAATAATAATAATTAAATATATTAAAAACTCAATATTTTAATAATTCAATATCTAAAATAATATAATTAAATTATCACACTTTACATCCATATAGTGGTACCTCCATTAACGAATAGGATGTGTTCCACAAAATTACGTCGTTAAGTGAATCTTTGTTTTTAGAGGTAAAAATACTATGACTTTCCTTCTTAGAGAAATTAAAAGATTTTTTTTGGAACAAAGAAAACTTTTAATAAATAAACATTTAACTTATATATAAAGCAAAATTAAATTATAATATAACGAAAAATTTAATACTGAATTTGTTTTTGATGTCATTTAAGCACCTTTTAACATTTTTGGGTTTCCTAAATATTTCACAAAAAAAAACATAATTTTCTGTATTCAATAATTTTGTAACATCTTTTTCATCGAAATTTTTCAAATCATTCATTTTCTTCTTCTAACTCTTCTTCCACATATTTTACTTAAATTTACGGACTTCGTTATCAGAGGTAACGTTAATCGGTTTATGATTATTTTTTAAACATATTTTTAATAGATTTCTTATATTATTTTTGGCATTGCAGCAAATGAATAAATAAAGTGATGGCGTTTCGCTCATTTATTTACTTTTAGAATTGTAAAATTGTATCTTATTCTATATTTATAAATAAAGTATGAAAAAAATTGTCGAAAATTCTATAAATAGATGATTTTATAATAATAATTTTTATTAGTCACAATGCGACCAAAGGGCGTAAGTATTTCCGCCTATGATTTTATATTAAATTGTATTGAATAATTTTAAAAGAAATTATGTTTTTTTTTCTTCAAATTTTCCTAATTATCTTTATTATAAATATGATTTAAATTATGTTATGAAAATGTTCATTTTTATTGATTTTACATCGTGCATGGCGCACTGGAAAGCTGTATAATTTACGAGAAGACTTCGGTCAATAATCCTTTGGTTCAGTTTTATTTGCTTCCACGTTGGGTAAAATACTCTGGCACAGGGATTAGTCGTATAGCCATACAATTCTCTAGAGAGTTTTCAGTAAACCATAATTTAAATTAAAGACAACCTTTAAGAAGAAAATACTACTGAATTATTTTACTAGAAAATAAATTTAATTAAACATTTTCAATTTTAAATATATTGGACACGGGTCTATATCGCAAGCCCGATAACCGAAAGACCGTCTATTGAAATCCCGACTGTATCGAAATCCCGACTATATCAAAATCCCGACGTTCGAAATCCCGACTATGTCAAAATCTCAACAACCATAATCCCGACTGCATCACAATCTCGACAAACATAATCCCGACTATATCGAAAATTTTTACAATAACATTTTTAAATTATTTCAGAGCGTAGTCACCGTGTGCTACACTTTTATTATTAATAACAATAAATTATTATTAATTTATTTGATTTTGTTGAATTACTCATAATAAACCTTAACATTATGAAATAATCTCAAATACAATTTTATTATTAATGACAATTTAAAAGTCACTACGCTCCGGAATAATTTTAAAATGTTATTGTAGATATTTTTGTAATAGTCGGGATTTTGATACAGTTGGGATTATGGTTGTCGGGATTTTAATATTGTCGGGATTTCGATACAGTCGGCATTTCAAACGTCGCGGTATTTCGGTTGTCAGGCTTGCGATTGCCACCGATTGGACACACTTCATTTTATATGAAATAATTTATTACCCAGATAAAATTCGAATTAATTAATTTATGTAATTATGAAACCTAAGAAATATTACACGCAAAAAACAACTATATAAATACATCTGACCTAATTATATTGACCTTTGTCTTCTGCACAAATCATTTATATTTTATATCGTTATAAAGTAAGTAAAGAATGGAAGATATTTGCACAATACGATTTCCTAAATTATACACATTTTCATAGCCTTTTTTTTAATTTTGCTATTGAAATTGTATTAGGGCCAATAAAGATTTTAAATAAACAAATTTCAACTTTTAAATTCTTATAAAACTTTCTAGAAACTGTGTCTTTATAATAAAGCAATAAGTGAGTGGAGAAAACTTAACAACAACTTTGCAAAATATATTGAAAAAATGTATTATTATCCTAATTATTGTTTCCAAATATTTTAAATCTATAAGTTTCTCTTGGTACAAAAACAGAAGAAATACATGCTTTTTACACTATAGTTATATATATTTTTTGTTAAGTAAAGTAAGACCTCGTTTAACGCTTCCTCAATAAACGTTGATTTTGTATTAAATCGAAATTTAAAAGATTGAATTTACTTTTTTACTTATATTTAAAACAGTTTCGATTAGCGCTAAACGAGGTTTTATTAGCAAAACAAATAGAAAATTATAAATATTGTGTAGCTTTCAACAAATAATGATTTTTTTATATTTTGTGAAATATTATAGTCGATTATTTTCATTGATTTAGAATATATAGTAAAGTAGGTCTAATACACGTTTCTAATCAAAAACAAAATTGTTTTGAAAAAATTTGAATAAAAAAATCGTTAACATCAGGAATCCAAATTTGAATACACGCGTTCGGTAAATGGAGCGATGATTTAGCGAGGGGCAAGGAAAAGATGGAGCCTCTCCATCGACATAGACCTTTCCCCCTCATAAGATTTATGACGTCGATTATTAGCGCAATTTTTGTTGTTTCCCAGGTAATGGAACAAAGTCGTTACGCCGAAAATTGCAATAATTGCTGCAATTCCAACTGGCGCAGTGTGCTTAAATCATTTTCTGGCTTCGGGAATTACTTCCGGTTTTTATCTAATTTGAATTTCGATGGCGTGTTTGGTGCTGTAATAGGTTTCCGGCTAATATGCAAACAGCGCGGGGGAAAAATTAGTCGCGCTCCTTTTGTTCTGTCCAACCCCACCTCCATCTAAAATACATATTTCGATCACGAAACTGCGGCAAAAGCCGCAGATTCATTAATGAGAGAACAACGAACTTCGCTTCTCTTTTTTTGGCGATTTTTAATTAAAAACTTCACCGGACTGTCTTGTTTTTATTGGTATTTCAGTAGGTGAACGTCTCGAAGGGGTTGTAAGTCGTAAAAGTTTACCCTGCATTGCGTAGATTCCAGAGGGTTAACAGGAGGAGTACGTGCGAAAGAGTGAGAGCGAGGAGAGGGAAAAAAAAGGGCAACACTATAAGGGAGAAACGTGTGTGTGTGGATGTATGCAATTTTATCGAGCCCATTATTGTTATTTACGATTGCTTGTCAGCAGGTTATCCGGGGAGGCTTTTGATGATAATAAAAATAACGACAGGACTCAAACAAAATCGGAGCTTTGAAAGTTAATCAGTTTTGTTCCGCTTTCTGGTATGTATATCTGCGCATATATATCGCACGCTGCTCTTTTATTTATTTATTTATTATTTTTTGTTTATTTTTTTTCATCGAAACCCATCCTTTTGGGATTTACTTCCGGTTCTGTCGAGGGGATGAAGGGGTATGTGTGTGCAACGCAAAGCCTTTTTATTATATTTTTAAATAGAAGCTGTATGAACCGAATGCCCTGATGGAGGGGACAACCGAACTTGCGAACAAAACCAAGAGAAACACAAACAACTACTTGTTTATCCTTACGTGAGATGAATTTCAGTTTTCCCGAAGCAAACATACGTTCAGCAAAAGTCGGCGACGTCGGGGAAAAGAGTACAATAATTGCCAGGACAAATAGGGAAAAGAAGGGAGCGAAAAAGCATAATAAAAAGGGAAACGCGGAGGAGGATGTATGAAAGAACTCTATTCCCGGAGATGCCGAGTCGGGATGTTGTGAATTATGTGTCAACGTGGCACTCTTAGCAAATTGAAATTGTAGATATGGTAACGTGCAGAAAGTAGGAAAGTTTTATATGAATTTGCGTGTGGATCGTTAAAAACGCCCGTCGATATTGCATCAAAAGGAAACGATTGCAGTTTCCGTTCTTTGAGCATCTTCAACGAAAAAAAAAATAACGTATCAGAACGCTACGTTATGCATAGTCTACAGATCAAAGGAAGCGCGCACAGGCCTATAATATTAATGATGTAAATATGTGAATAAGTCGAATCTTTGAGTATAATAATTTGATGTGTTTTATAGCGAGCAAATGATGTCAGTTAATATACAATAATAATAACTTTTATTGCATCAACCATCAAATTACATAAATGAGTACAAACAAAAAAAATAAAAGGTAATTAAAAGCACTAGAATCAATTTAATGGCCGCTCAATTAATATACAGCAATACTTCACACAGTCCGGATTCACTATAGTTCGGTTGGAAGATTTTCAAGTAAACTAAATTTGAATTGAAAAAAATGCAAATAAATTGTAAAAAATATAGTAAATTATATTATTTATATACTAATGATCATTTTTCAATTAATACAGTCTACACTCTTTTTGTACGGTTATTTCTCTATTAGTCCGGTTTTAAATAGCCCCAGATCGTTTTTTTTTTTCAATTAATACAGTCAACACTCATTTTGTACGATTTTTAAGTTTCTCCATTAGTACGGTTTTAAACAGGCCAGGATATTGGCGGAACTAATTGCCCGGACTATGTGAGCTATTGATGTACGTTAATCTAAAATATAATATAACGTAGTATCTAAACTTACTAAAATAACTTATGTAAATTTAGTTTATATTTATAGGAATTGCCTATAATGAGTTGAATTTATTCAATTTATATATTTATTATGTAAATTATATAATGGAGATTTACTGAGTTTCAGTTACTTGGATATTTTAATCTATAATAATACAAAACATTCTAATGCTTCTACAAACTTAACCTCTCCCCTTCTTCGTCAGCATACAGGTCCTGTATCACTATACTACTCTGCGATGCTGATTGTCTTTGCTTGTTTGGCACTTCCCTTAGATCATGTTAATGCTTGCCTCCACTGCCACTATCCTCGTAGGCCCTCTGCAGCCTCCGCTCGTCTTCTTCTACACAATACTTTATTGGAAAAAAAATACACCTTCAAAATGAAGTAATTTATGTTGTTTTTTGTAATCGATCCAATCCTACACGCGCGGGAAGTGCGAGCCATTGGTCTTTCCAATAAAAGGGGTCTCAAATCTTAAAATGGACCCACGACAACCTTAATGCGGCCCATCAAGAACTTGCACCGCAATATCTAGTCATTAGGTTTCTAACTAGTATCTTTTTTTTGTAGAGGAGAGGAAATCTTACATAGGGACCACGGGTGAAGTCCTTGGTCTAACTGGTGTCTAGGGCACACAAAATATGAATGTGTTAATCTTAATCCTAATAACAGATTGAATCCAAATAAATCACTATTAAAAAAATGTATGTTACAATCTCAATAAATCCTAAAAAACTTCCATAACTTCTTCCACGGTTTTAATTGAAATGTCTTCTTGCAATAATCTTCTATTGGTGATATACTATATTGCGTCTGTAATCTTCTTCAGGCATTTCTACTGGAATTCCTGCACTGTTCTGAAGTTTAATTAGTTTACTCTGCCGCACAAATAAATAACATAAGTCACAATAAGTTTTAATGTTACTTTATATACCTACAACTTTCTTCTGAGTTATTTCTTGAATATTTATAGTTTTTCCAAATCAATCTTATATAATATAATCACAGTTTATATATAAATATATTATGTGTACCTTCATTGATGTTGGAACTCTTCCATTCTTAATCACTTCAAACCTTGTACATATTATATTATACACTAGTTTACTACTGTATTAGTAAAGTAGATAGGTTCTTGAAAAAAAAACGAAACGTAAATCGAAATTGTAACTTGTAAATCGAAAAGTATGTGAAAATACGCATAATTTCATATTAATTATGGAGTTAGATAAAATAAACAAAAATATTGTTCCTTTTAATCATAGTTTATTTTCAATATTTATTTATTTTTTTACAGTGCAAAAGCTAAAACGTGTAAAGAAAGTACCGTGTAAAACAAGGGATAGGTTATAATGAACCTTCTGAAAAAAAACTGAAACAAAATTATATCTTTAATAATTTTTACTCCAAGTAAAACCAATAAAAGTTTATGATGGAGTTAGTTTGTAGGATTAGAGATTATTAAATGTAATTTTAAATCCCAAAGGATCCATGCACGAAGTAGACTATACTGATCCTAAATATGATGTAATACAATTATTAGGATTTAATCCTATGCTAACATTTAAATTTAATTAGCAAAAGTAACTATGTTTCTTGTCTTTAGAATTTCTAATGTGTGTTAGATATACAGAATTAAAGTATATACTGTGGAACCTCGCCTAACGAGCATAATCCGATCCAAATTTTCCGGATTTGTACTCGTATAGTGAAACAATATTCCTCATATAAACTAATATAATATACGATAATTCTTGCTATTTATAGAGTCATTTTTCTTACAATTTATTTTGCTCGTTATGCGAGGTGCTTGTTAAGCGAGGTTCTACTGTATTTAGATTCATTTTGATTTCAATTATTTTTTACATTAAGACATTTATTTTGTAAATTATAGCGTACATAGTTAAAACATTGCGAAATTCCATAATTTAAATTTGGATTATAACAAAATTTGACCCCAAGCCTTTGTGGTAATCTTAATCAGTGTTTAGAACCTAACTGTGGTATTCTCTAATATTTTTCAATATAATCCATTGTTATATAATTGAATAAAAGCTCGTGAATTTTCTATGAAAATTGCTTTTCTATTTTCTATATTTTTACTGTATATCCAATATAGAATTAGTCAATTAAGCTATATATCTTAGTAATGTATCGAAACTACTACTAATGGCAGATTAATACAATTGAACAAACAGTTTATCGATTACTATAGCGAGGCGGCGAGTTTAGCTCACAACATTTCTCACACATTATGCGACATTCATGTTTATTTACCCGGCGCATGCACAAATTTATAAAATATCAGAACATTCTCGAATTAAGAAACACGCCATATTACCTATTACAGATTACAGATATAGCATATTTAAACAGTTTATGTTCATACTTACTTGCATGACAATAATCACTTTTTGATAACTTGAAGTTTGAAAATACCTACACAATATTATTTCAACAATATTTTGTGTGCATTTGAATGAATATTTTTAATTGAATTAGCAAACAGTGCGAAAATAATGTAAATATTGATTTTTACGATGATTTAATACTTTTATTTTATTTCCCACTTGTTTGTTATTTATTATTTGTAAATGTTTTAATAATTAATTATATTTAAATTACAATTTTTTTTTTGGTCATTTTATACCAAATGTAATAATTAATGTGGGTTTTATTAATATTAATGAAATTATTCATAAATTTGTAAATCAGAGTGTTTAATTTTCTATTTATAAAGGAGAATGTAGAAAAATCTTAATTATTAATAAAACGAGGACCCTTTCAGGTCACGTCTCGTACTTTGAGAAATATTACTCTGCGTAATGGTGACCCGTTATGGGTCCGGACTGCCCTAACGGCGCGTCCCTTTAATCATTATTACGCAACGGAACAATGTATATGCATCCGTAACAATTGCGTGGAATTAGGGAAGATTTGCATTTACAATATGAAACTATATGCACGAAAATAATTATATCTTATGTGTGTAAACCTCCTTCTCTCCCTTCTTTCTTTATAGTCGTTTCCCGCAAATTAGTTTCGCGCAGGGCCGTAAATCGTAGGCGGTGCTTTATGTTTCGAATTTAGCGGAGCAAAACGTTTTCCACGCCGGATGAAACACTAGGGTGACCTTTCCGGTCAAATTCGACCTCCCCCTTTGGCACGTCGGCACTGAACGAAAATTTTAAACGCTTTACCCACAGCCAAAACATGGATACCGAACGCTGTCCGACAACTGGAGGTACGACCCGATCCCAATTAATTACATTCAAAAGGGCTAATATGGATCTCTAAATCCCTGTTGATTTAGACCTAAAAAAACACACAAACACAGTTTGTTACAATGACTTCATTTGTTTTAAAATCTATGTCTTTTTTTATTTGAAATCAATGATTCGAAATATTCTGTTAGTTAAATGGAGTTTTCAAAATTCCATAAGCGAAATCATATTCGAGAACCGAAATTTTATTTGAAAATCGATTTATTTTTTTTTAATTTTGGATTTTTACTTATAAATAAACATTTTTACTAAAATAAACATACAATTTTATAAAAGACTTAATAGAAGTATGTAGAAACATAACGATGGCAATCGCAAGCCCGACAACCGAAATCCAGTTTATTGAAATCCCGACGTTCGAAATCCCTACTATATAGAAATCGTAACTACGTGAAAATCCCGACAATGTCTTTTATTATTATAAATTTCTACAATAACATTTTTATGGTAGTCGGGATTTCGATATAGTCGGGATTTTGATTATCTGGATTATGGTAGTCGGGTTTACGATATAGTCGGGATTTTGACATAGTCGGGATTTCAAGCGTCGGGACTTTAATACAGTCGGGATTTCAATAGACAATTCGAAAAATTCTGTTATTTAAATGGAGTTATCAAAATTCCATAAGTGAAATTATATTCGAGAACCGAAATTTTCGTTGAAAACCGATTTTTTTTTTAATTTTAAATTTTTGTTTCAGAACCGAATTTCTACTGCATTTGTTGCATGAATTAACATTTTTACTAAATGAAGCATACAAAATTTATAAAAGACTTCATGAAAGTATGTTGAAACATAAAAATATTCATTAAAATAAAATATTTGCTAGTAATAAGTATAGTGAAGAAATTATTAGATTTGAATATAGCAAATTTTATAGATAAATAAAGGGTTAGGTAAATAAATTCCAATAATTGTATTAGTTTTAAAATCTATTTTTTTTATTTGAAATCAATGAAACCAATTTTTTTTTTAGGTAAAATTGACTTGTCAAAATATAGAATTTTTCGAATATAAATTATATATTATAAACATGAGAAGTAGATTTTTTGTCTATTCAATTAGTATTTGATGAGCATAATTATGCAACGAAACCGAAATAGTATTCGGACACAGAATACTTTTTTAAGTTTTCATTTTTGTCCGAGTTTCAACTGCATTCATCATTTTAAATGCGAACATTTTTAATAATAGAAACATAGTTTTTCACAAAATATTTAATAAAAGTATGTAGAAACATACAACTCTGATTTGCTTGTAGTAGAGTAAAAACTTCTTTAGATTTAAACATATATAATATAAAAAAATTATAAAATGTAATAAAAGTTGGATTAGATAAATAATTTCCAATATTTTATTACTTTAAAATCAATTTTTCATTTGAAATCGATGATTCAAAGATATATTCGGAAACCACACTCTTTTTAAATTTTTATTCAATAACTAAATTCTCAATGGATTAATTCTATACTTGAAATTTTGTACTAAGAAATTACTAAAATTGTATAAAATATTTAATAAACGTATGTAGAAATATACAAATTTAGTTAGTAAAATGTAGTTTTCAAAATATGAGACTTTTTATATATAATTTTAAGAATATATTTAATTATATAAATCGGAAGCAGATTTTTTATATTAAATATTAATTACATAATGAAAAATCTATTCGAAAATTGGTTACTTTTTAATTTTGGATTTTTGTTCGAGAACCGAATTCTAAGGACTTTTATAATAAAAAAAATATAAAGGATATAGACATTTTTTGTAAAGAATTGAAAATTAAATTGAATTAGATAATATTTATTGCAAATAAAGATAATAAAATTTAAATTAAATAAAATCATATGTACAAACATTTCGTGTTTACAGTCACATATTTGTAATTGAAGAAAAACAAGCTGATGTTTAAATAATTAAATAAGCACAACAACAATAACAAAAATACAGCGTTCTAATTTCTTTTCCATTTATTTATTAAAACGTTTTTATTTTCGAGGAAAATTCGTTTTGCGGAAACTTTATTTGCTCGTAACTAACATTGCACGCATATATATATTTTTTTAAACCAATTCCCGTTATGAGTTTATATTTTCCACGCACATATATGTTTTTTTTTATTGTATAGTTGTAAATGTTTAATTGTGGGATAAATGCATGTGCATAGTACAGTCAATTGTTTGATAAACATGATTTCCATGTGGAAGGATTTTATTTATGAGCTGACAACAATGTTTTTTTTTCATTCTGCTGTTATTTCGTTGCTCCCAGCGGTTATTTCGAAGAGCGTTATTATTGATGCCAATTTCGGTATATATAAAAAATAATAATATTTGCTGCTTTCAATGATTGCAATCGTCATAGAATTAATTGATTCGTAGGTTTTTATTAATCGAAATAATATTGCGTCAAAAATTCATTTTTATTTGATGATTATTTACAATTTGTTAGTGGTCTACCGACCTAGGTCTTTTTGACTTAAAATAAATTTTATATAGACACGCTTCAGTTAATGTTACCTCTGATAGCAATGCTTGGATATAACGAATATTTCACATCAGAAAAATATACCAAGAAAATGATATCTAAGAAATTATAAATTATGAAGAGAGAAATCCTATTTTTTTTAATCAAATTGGAGGATTTCATTTTAATATGAGTTTCTCTTTAATTTGTTTTTTCTTTGAACTGCTAAAATTTAATTTTAAAAGGATGTGCATGTCTGTCAATTGTATTGCCACTAAAGCGAGTTTAATATCTCATAATGTAGGAGAGGATGTATGAAATATGTAAAAAGTTTATTAGGCATTCCTGACGTTTTAAAAGCTCGACAAATTGCATTCCTATATATAAGATATGTTTTGCACTGAATTTAATTTGTACACGTTTCTCTTACATATTACAAGTGGCGGAACTATAATGCCACCAAATCTCGCAATGCGGACCAAATAAAAAATGTGTTTAGGGCCCTCAAATAGTAAACGGGTGGCTAGGACCTACAACTTTCTTAATGTGGACAGTCCAACTCCGTTATGAATTTTTTTAACTGTTCTTTAAGGCTTTATGATTTTCTCTATTTCAAATCAGGGGGCACCTCAAATTAAAATTTACCTGGTGCCATGAAATTTGTACCTCATTATTCAAAGAAAATCCAAGTGATTTTATTACCTTCAATAATATTTTGCAGGGGGGACAAATATTTCAATTTCTGCCACTGCATATAACTTACATATATGCACAAACATATATTATAATATAATGAATTAGGCAGGATATGAACTATAGGAGAAATCCTGAAACATGATTAAAAAAGATATAATGAATAAAACAGAAGCAAACATTTTTTACTGAAATATTTGATAATATATAGAGAAATAAATTTATGGGAATAAAGAAATTTACTAATAAATAATACAAATAAGAACATGAATAGTTATATATATATTTTATGAAATGTTTATAATGTATAGTATACTACAAAATGTGTAATTATGTACTTTTATTAAATTTTAAAAATGTGTCTAAATATATGGAATTTTAACTAAATCTATACAAATAAATACAAATAACGTTACGAAACACTCCATTTTTCATAGTCTTGAAGTATTCATTTACAGGATTCCTAACAAAACTGTAATCAAAATAATTACCTCTATCAATGACTCTTGTAAGAAGTGGCGGATTAAAGATAGTTGGGTCCTCATAATAAATAATTTTGGGTGCCCTTAAGAATACTAAAAATAAACATAAAGTTTAAATACTATAGGAAATATATCTAGGCACATGAGGCACGTGCCTTAATGGATAATTCACCACAACTTGTAAGTGTTTCAACTGTGTACTAATGGATTTACAAATTATTTAGTATCACGAAAGCACACAAATAGTTCATGTTAATGTACAAATATTGATGTAAAATTATGAAATCCATTATTTAATAAATTTAGTAATTGAAATACCTACTTTTACTATTGAATAGTTTTGATCATCTCGTAAAAAATAATAAAGTCCATCATAGCTCCATCATCCATCCATCATAGTAAAATGAAATTCGGTTCATAATTGAAAATGTATATTCAATTTAACCAAAATAGTTCCTCTCCTCGACCGATACCTGTCCCAACATAGCCTCCGTCTCTAAATTCTGTGTCCCTCGAAACTCAAATATCTTTCTCAAATATCCCACATTATCCCTATTTCAATACCTAATGTCCCTCGATTGATACATGCTTATTAATTGTTCTTTTTTTATTTTATGTTAGAATTTATTTATGTATAAAATGTACTTTTTTTCATCTTATGTATTATTAAAATTATTATTATATTAAATTAGATATAACTATAAAATTTTGGTATATTTAGATAGAACATTAATATTAGGAAGTTAAAGGCGTTTTTTATGAGAAATTGTGTCTAGGCTACATATTGTGTTAGGTAGCTTACTACAAATATGCATCTTTTTCATCAAAGTTTGTAGTTATACAAAGTGTATTAAAATTATTTAAAGCTTTCACTATTATGAAAATTAAGAAATAAAAAAAATATTTTACGATATTTATTATATGTACAATATACAAGTAAACACTTCCTCATCAAAGTTCGTAGCTATACGTAGTATAAAGTGGATTAAAAATTGAATACTTTGGTGTCACAAAGATGACTTCATACACTTTACGCTCTCAATTACTAAGTTATTCCGCGTACCCTCCTTTTATTATGTTCTATCGCCCGAGGAATAAAATTAAAATGCGTACAATGTATATCCCAGCCAATATATATCAAAATTATTTAAATCGCAAAGGATATTTACGCTCGTCTCGTTTTTCTTTTCATATTTATATAACGACCCCGCAAGAAGGGCATAAAAAAAGCGAAGAAAATAAATACACAAAAAGGGGGAAACATTTTTAACGACTTTTATGCAAAACGTTCATTTTTCAGCAAACGCATAATGTACACTGCACGATACCGAATTTAATTATTTAATGGTCTCAATCATGGTGCCTAATACAAGCATTTTAAACAATAAAATATGATTTTAAAAAAAACTACTTTTTTTTAATTTTGAAGATTTTCTAATTATGTAATGGTCTCAAATTGTAATTAATAAACATTTTAAAATAAAATATGATTTATTTATTTACAAGTTAATATATCACAAAACTACAGTTCTAAAATCATGTATAAACTATAAATATTATGGAGTATTCTAATATCTAATAATAATAATCTCTCTTAACCTACCCGAATGATGTGTTTTAATGTAAAACGCACAAGAAAATAAAATAAATCAGTTTTTTGAACTGATTTTACAGTTTATCAAAAGGTTTTAAAGTGCAGTCTATCAAATACTTGTCAAATAAGAAACTAAATACAAATTTAGATGTTTAAGCTCAAGGTGTGATCTGCCTCTACGTATACATATTTCTGTATGATCGGTATTTTGGCCACAGTTTCACTCATCGATGCTATTAAATGTATCACCAAGTATAGACAGAATAGCAAATAGAAGAAACCCACGACTCCAATTGCAGCGATTGCTCCTGCTGGTAAATTCTGTTCGCTGACTGTGCTGACTACGAAGAAAATGTTGATGCTTACAACGACAACGCTGAGTAAAATCGAAACAATTTTCACAACGCTGAAAATATTCAATGTTAGTTTTCTTTGAAGACGTGGCAAATTGTATTACTTACATTCCATTGACGAATTCGCCCATGATATTCTTGTTGCTGGTAAAGGCTATGGTTGGAAGGACGGCGAAAGGTAGCTGAACACTCATGACTGCATTGAGGATGTCATTGAGTCCAGTGAGATCTTCGATGTTGCTGTAGAAAGCTGTTAGGAAAGTTGGTACGATTGCGATGGTACGGGTGAACAACACACGCTTCCAGCGAGCCCATTTCAGGTTGAGGAAACCTTCCATGGTGAATTGTCCTGCATATGTACCAGTCATCGTTGAACTTTGACCTGCGGCCAATATTCCCACGGCCCAGATATACAGGGAAGCCATTCCGAATGTGCAGCCCAGGAAGAAACCGCCTTTGTAGAGGTCCGCCGATACGTACTCATCGGGTGGTCCCTAATTAAAAAATAAATATTTTTATTAAATTATAATTATGTTGTAGAAACTGGATCCTTACTGTAAAGACATCCGTCGCGTCGATTCCTCGAGCGTCGCACTGATCCAACTGTAAATACCAGGATAATTAATAAAAATCGTTATATATTATTGTTGGTATGTTTACCAATTCGCTGTTGGTGGTCTCGAAGAGTCCGTAAGCGAATACTGATACAACGAAGACGTTGATGATGAAGCTGCAGAGTAGAGCTATGCTGCTCTCGATGAGGTAATAGAATTTAGCTTCCTTAATCTTTTCGGGTTTAGTGCGATCAATATCCCTGGATTTAACCAAGGCGGAATGGAGGTATAGGTTATGGGGCATGATAACTGCTCCCACGATACCAACAGCCTGCAGGATTGCACCAGAATCGCAGTCCTCGCACCAAGGATAGAACATGCCCTTCAGTATATCAACTTGATCAGGCGCGGATACAACGTATTGGTAACCGAAAGTCACAGCCATCACTGCAATGAGTAATCCAAAGAAAAACTCCAGCTTCCTCAAACCATACTTATCCAAGAAAAGAAACGTGAAAGTATCCACGATAGTGATTAAACATCCCGCCCACAGTGGCACACTTTAAGAAACAAACGGTTATGATTGATGCATATTTTTTTTAGTTATATTGAACTCACACTTTCATGGATAACAGGTAGATGGAAATCCCCGTTCCGATTACCTCCTGCATATCCGATCCGATGACAGCGATTTCAATCATAATCCAGACAAGCAATCTCGGCAACTTTTTGTACTGCCTGTAGCACATTTCAGCCAGATGCAGCCCAGTCACCACTCCTGGAAAAATAAAACGAGACAGAAACATGAGAATAGTATTAAAATTACTTTTTAATGCACTTTAAGTCCTCCGCAATTTCCATACAAAATTTAATTGCAATATGAAAATCCAACCTGTTAATGAATGCGGGAGAAAATGTGTTAATTAAAAGGAAGTTCGAGCCATTTCCTCTACCCCCACACCCCACATCTTTGTTCTTCTTCCGTTGCGTTTTATTTTATTTTATTTAATTTTTTTTTTCATAATTCTTCATCCATCTGTTGAGTTGCATAGTTCGGATATGCATTAAATTATTAAAAACTTCGAGCCCGAAGTTCGCTCCGCTCGGAATTAACGAGTTTGCGAAAGTATTCTTTGTGTGGCTATTTATAAACCGTGGGATCGTTAAATCGAAAGCAGCCGGTAATGATAATGCCTTTAGTTTTACCTAGTTTTGTAGCCAGAGTCTGCATAACTAGACCCAAGATCGTAGCTCCCAATAATATCCACAACAGCTTATTCTTCGCTATGGTTCCAGATTGCAGATCGCTCTCAATGTTTCCCGGATCCAAATAAGCTATGGACATAAGGAAACCTGGACCGGTGAAGGCCCATAGCTTCCGGAAACTAAATCCTGTCTGTAGAAAAATAACACAATTAATAATTGACACTAAAAGTAATTGATAAATTTTACCTTTTCAGTTTCTGGTATATGGATTTTGTTATCTGAAAAGTAGGTGTCCACTTCCGTTTCATGATGATTCTTCTTTTGATGCTCATGGTTTGTTTCGTTCTTCTCATGATGATGTCCCATGGCTCAGAGCAATATGATACACCGAGCAGAGTGACAATCCGTTCTGGGTCAATGCAATGTGCACCTTCTAGTTTTATTGCGGCAAACACATCCACCTCCTCTGACAACAAATTTAATCTTACTGATAATGACCTACGCGTCGTTCTTTCGATAAGAAAATCCCCGGAGGTATAAACGAACAATAACACCGACAAAAAAGTACACCTCGACGTGCAGGTATACAATATGTATCCTGTAATTAGCCCAAGTATTTACATTCGTTTTTTTTTCGTTCGTATTAGGCTCAAATTGAATCCCGGTACCTCAATTTGCATAATCAATTTTCGATAAGATGAGACGGAGCGCACGTACTAGATAAGCACGCTTTATCATCACGTACTTCATACTAATTGTTGTGTGGGGTAGATGAATAGATAAGTTGGATTCTATAATTCGATAATTCCGCTTAGACAATAGTTATTACATTATTAAAATAAATGTCAATTAATTGTATAACTTTTAATAACTTTGTTGCCTAGACGTTACCAATATCAATTTATATTATACATGTTTTTTTTCTATATTTATAAAAATATTATAAAAGTGGATTAAAATACGACAGTAAAATCTAATAAATAATGTTTACTTGATTGTCAAATAGATTTTAGTTGTCTTTTGGCTATAAACACTGAATTTGTTGAATATTAATTTATAATGCCTACAATATCAATTAATAAATCATTCAACACGTTTTTCTCAAATTTTATGCATATTATATTGGAATAATTTTAAGACACAAAAAGCTCATTAAATCATTTTTATGAATTCTAATAATTTATATGTATAACACAAAAAGTTTTTTCTTTCATAATATTTGTTTGTTAATAATCAATTAATATTGTAACAATTTTAGAAAACTTCATAAAAAGAATAGGCATGGTTTTTTTGTTGTATATTTATTTTATACATTGAAATGCATTTTTTTTCTCTTTGTATCATCCATTCTATGCTATGCATTATATATTATATAATAATTATATAATAAAACACATAATAAGTTTTAAATGTACCATTTAATTCATAAAACATAAAACGTACTAAAGTGATTAAAATATATCTGGGATTACTATATTTGTTTCATACTTATGAATATATTTATTGTATACTGCATTAGACTGTACATAATTTATGATGGAATAATAAAAAGGAAATGAAAATATCATGTGTATACTTGAATTATATATATATCAAGAGTGAGCACGGATAGTCAGGTGAATGAGAGCTGCATTCAGGTTTTTCATATATATTAAATCTACTTTAATACACATAGCATTAAATACACGGATTTCAATTTTTAATAGGAGACGCACTTAACTCAACGAAGAGCCGCATATGTTCATCAAAAGTCATTATATATCATCAAATTCATCAAAACAAAAGGTGAGCACAGATAGTCAGGTCAATGAGAGCTGTATTCAGGTTTTTCATAGAGCCATTCATTATAAAGCCACTTTTTTGACGATTTAAAAAACTTTTGTAATTGTTAAAGGGTGACGTATATGTGAGGTTGTCGTTCATTTAGCCAGAAAATAAAGCTTTAATATACATAGTATTAAGTACATAGATTTCAATGTTTATAGGAGCCGCATTTAACTCAACGAAGAGCAGCATATATTCATCAAAAGTCATTAAATATCATCAAATTGATCAAAACTTATTAATGACCTAAAATTATATTTTGTTATACTTTTTTATAAAAGATCAATATTAATTTCAATGACCTTTGTAAGGCGATTGATACAGTCAATTTCAAGATTATCTTAGATAATTTGTAAGCTTAATGATTTTGTTAATCGTTGATGCACCTTTAGATGTTATTTAATCGTCATTAATGGAACTAACGCTAATATATTAAATTTTTACAGTTTTGCTCAAATATTCCTAATCTTTAGAACATTATTTAATTTATAATGTAAACAGTTGTAAATTTTGTTGTAAATTCATAAAACAATTTAAACTCCCGGACTTACGAACAAAATCCTAAAAGCTCTAACTTGTTAGTAGGAGATATATAGTGATAACAAAATTAACTATCCGAACAAAAATTGATAATTTCTTTAATAAAATATAATATTTTTGGAAGATTATCTGTTTTGTTGCATTTGTTTCGTTTGGCTTTTATTAAATAATTGTGATGTTCACATTCAAAAGTAATAGTAAGTAATTTATGCAGTCAGTGATGATAAAGTGTGGTAAGATAAGTATATTTTGAATATTTTTAAATTCCCCCGACTAACGAACAAATTCGACTTACGAACAACCCTTTGGAACGGAACGTCTTACTGTAATTAGAACTGTCAATTAATTTTCCTTATTAATATTTCTAGATTTTGATTGTAAGAATTGCTAAATTATTTATATTTTGTATAAGGAAGAATTAAATTATTTTTAAGATTTGTACAATTACAAATTCAATAATTTATTACGTATTTATTAATATTCCTTGTTTTTAAGATAATTTAAGCCAATCTCTCGCATTTTATTAATCAGAATTATCATTTCCAAAAATTATTGATCAGAATGTTTTAAAAAAACATCATAAAATTTTTATATTTTCTTTATATTCTATATTCTGATAAAAATATGTTTACATTGTTATTAATATTATATTTGTTATGATTTTTTTCTAAAATTTTAATTAAATTAATTTAAGCCTCACATGTAATCGAATCCACTCGGACTGTTTAAAACCGGACTAATGGATAAACTAAATACATGCATACTAAATACATTAGGCCTAGAGTGTTTTGGGGCTCTCGAGACTTTTAGGGCTCACGAGACTATTGGGGCCCACGAATTCATGGAAAACTGAAAAATATTTAAAATAGATTCTTAACTTAACTGGTGCTTGGGGCCCCACGATAACCTTAATACATCTAGAAAAAAAATCTAAAACAATTTATTAATAGATGAGATTTTCATAAAAAATATGTAATATTCAATAAAGCCTGATTTAATAAAAAAAAACGAAATGCGACTGCGACACCCATGATCACAACACGAAAACAAGACGAAATATAATGATAGAAAAAATTCAACCGATATAATGAACAAGAGTTTGCTGGTGCAGGGCGTTATACACTATAACAGGGTCCCAGAGGAAATAAAAAGGGAAAATAACATTGAAAAAAATCAAAACAAAAATGATGAATTGGATGCAAAATCACAATTAGAATACATAGAACAACAAAAAAAACCAACAAGCCCGCTCAAAATACCGGTTCCAAGGAGCGTGCCGAAAGAAACGAAGTTAAGTTTCTTATAAGTATAAGAAAACAAATAATAAAAATAATAAATTAAAGTGAAAAATGTATATAAATAAAAAAAAATCTTAAAAAATCATGATCTGAATGGCTGACACGCAGAATGATTGAATCGATAAGTTTCAAAGTTTCGTAATTATTTTAAAGCAAGTTCCGCAAATGGACGAAATCACAAGAACGGAAGAGATAACGGCGGTCCTTTTTTTCATATCCGGCACGATGTTGCGGGCAAAATGATAAAGGATTAAAAAGTTTCCTCGCCCTACGCCATCCCTTACGCTTCTCAACCCTTCTCCCCCTTCCCAAAAAAATCTAATTGCAGACGGAATTGTTTCAGATTGATTCCGTCCGAATTCCAGTCATTTGCTAAAATTAATTTTGAACTTTTCCCGCCCTCAAATGCTTTTTCCTTATTCATCTTCATCCGTCGGCACAATTTTTTTTTATTCTCGGTGACTTCCTTCGCTGCATAGGAAGAGGCGCCACTCTTTCCGCAATAATTGCTTTCGACTTAATTGACTTCTTCATTTACATGCAAATTGCATTTCTTTTTTAATCCGCATTTGCTTGCAAGAGAATAAATACACATTGCATTTTATTATTTTCATCATATAACTTATTTTTTTGCTGTTACTTCCTTCAAGTTTAATTAACTTGTTTATATGCTCTTTTTTTAAAGAAATGATGATTTTAATGAAAGCTTTTGGTTTTAATATTCAACAGTTTTATTTATTTATAACAACTCTTGTAAATTGGTAACATTTCTACTGATCATCATCGTCTTCGTCGTCTTCATCTGCTTCGATTGGGTGGTAAGACTTGGATTCACTGTCGTCATCATCACCGTTGAAATCTGCTGATTAAAAATATTCGTTGATTAGTGTTGTTACAATAGAGCTTTGCGCAAATTTATTGCTGTTAACTAATATTTGGTTTGGATTGGCATATGTTTGTGGATCGTTTCGAATCAATGGATTCCTACCAATTATGAGTTTGCATACACAATCAGACCGTAATTAGCACCGATAATGTTAATGCAATGAACGCACGTGGAAAATTATCAATTCCGCTGCATTTCGTAATTAAGCTAATGCGAATAGGACAATTTCGTATCTCCTTTTTAACTTGCTTGGAAATCATTCAAATTCCTGTCAATTAGAAACTAATAATTTATAATTACATAAACAAATAGAAAATGACTTAATATTTAGTTTACAAAATAATATTGAAACAATTGAAGGATAAATCTATATATTTGAATTGTTTGACTTAAAATTTACGTAGTAAATACAAAATCATATTTATATTAGTAGTAGAAATTTGTTTAATTATATGGATTATCCACATATTAATCAAAGTTTTTCTCTAAAACCTAACAATAGTTAGATAAATGTTACATATAAGGGAATAATCAAAAATCCCCAAATGGAAGTAGTGGATAAAGCTATAATAATAAATAGTTATCAAGATTTGAATATTATACACGAATTTTAGCTACGAATTTACTTAACATTATCATTATACCCTGGATTAGAATTTTGATTAACAATGTATTTATTCCTAATGTAATCAGATAAGCTTTATGTCATTTTCCTACAACTGTCAAAATTTGATTAGCACTTTTTTGTTCATTATTATTACGTTTTTAAGGAATATAACATTAAGTCACTTTCCTACAATTTTCAAAATTTTATTGACACTTTATCCATTCTCATTGGCTCTTTCTTTGTTCAACATTATTATATAACTAGGAAAGCTTCTTATCATTTTCCTACAACTGTCAACATTTGATTGAATTTTTTTTATATCTAGATAGTATAGTAATAAGATATTTTCCTACAATTGACTAAATTGCATTGACACTTACTTTGTTTATTATCATTATAAAACTAGAGAAGCTTACTTTCAAATTTCTTGCAACTGTCAAAATTTGATTGAAACATTTTTTATCTAGGCAGTCTAGCATCAAGTCATTTTCTTACAATTGTCAAAAATTCATTGACACTTTCTTTGTTCATTATAATTATATAACTAGAAAAGCTTCCTGTCATTTTTCTACAACTGTCAACATTTGATTGAAACTTTTTATATCTAGAGAGTATAAGATAGTAATAAGACATTTTCCTACAATTGTCAAAATTTCATTGACCTTTTCTTTGTTCATTGTCATTACATAACTAGAGAAGCTTTTTGTCATTTTCCTGCAACTGTTAAAATCTGATGTAAACTTTTTTTTATCTAGGGAGTCTAGCATTACAACATTTTCCTACAATTGTACAATTTCCTACAAAATTTCATTGACTCTTTCTGTGTTCATTATCATTATGTAACTAGAGAAGCTTTCTGTCATTTTCCTACAACTGTCAAAATTTGATTAACACATTTTTTGTTTATTACCATTACGTATATAATGAATAAAACATTAAGTCATTTTCCTACAATTGTCAAAATGTCATTGAAACTTTCTTTGTTCTTGATCATGAACCAAACAAGCTTTATGTTATTTTCCAACTGTCAAAATTTGATTGACACTTTATTTTTTTATTATCATTACGTAACCAGATAATTAATATATAATTTTAATACATCTGTCAACAACAAAACAATTTATTGAATATATATCAAAAAACGATTATCTACAACTAAAATAGGATGATATTAAAATAAAAACCGTTACCTGACGAATTGTATCCTTCGGATCCTTCGGTGTAATGTCCACTCTCACCGTCCCTGTTGATCGATACAAAATACATTAATCATTTTTTCCCTCGTTTCCTTTAATTTTCTAAATATTATAAATTATTTATTTCCCGAGGATTAACTTATCTATTTTTTTTCTTCCTTTGTTTATTCGTGGAAATTAATTCTGTTTTCGTGATTTATTTACATTATTTTTGTATTTTTAATAATTTATCATTACTTTAGTACTTTGTACCTCCATATAGTACAATAAATTATTATTTTTAAATCCATTTTAATTAAATAATAATATTTATCGCAACATGTTTACATATAAAAACATTTTTTTTTGTATAACGCATGAAATATGTTTGATTTCTGCAGCTGATAGAGACTGTCTGCACTTTATAAATATTGCAGTAATGCTATCATCCATTATTTATAAATATATAAACATCGATATTTTTTTATCGCTTCGTAACTGCAATCATAAATAAATACTAACATAACTACCTGCTACTACATTACATAAAATAATATTTTTTTACAAATTCCTTCATAGAATAAAACATTAATTATTGAACATACACGATTATTTGATATAAAATTTAAATCATCACTCTTGGTATAATACTTCACATTTGTTGAAATTGAAAAATAAGCATTTTAAAGTCGATTTTTTAAAAAAGTAATGAAAAAACGGTAAAATGTGAATCTAAATATGATTCTTTATTTCATAAAAAATAAACAATATTAAAATGTAGTAATTTTTTGTCTTCCATTATTTATGAAAATTATATTTAAAATTTAACATTCTTCTTAGATTTTAAATTTACTAGAAAGTAGTTGTAATTGATAAAATATTTATAAAGTTAAACTTTTGGTTTTAGAAAATCATACATATTGTATGTGCATTTATCGGATAATTTACTCAATTGAAAAAATACGTTTGGATTGGATAATCTCATTTACACAGTGATTTAATTAAATAAACCTTCGAATAGCCGACATTGCGTATCACATTACACAATCATTGTGATAATCCATTGCGTTGTTAAAATCATCTATTTAACTGCGATCTATGAATGATCAAATAATGTGTTTATGTACTGTTGATGATGAAGCAATAATTCTGTATTTGATATTTAACAGCTGATTTTGATAATAGTTAAGGAAAATGTCTAAATGATTTACAGAAGTAATTAAAATTCTTGGGGAGTTTTGTCAAATTGTCATTAACTATGAAGTGTATATTTCTAATAAAGATTTAACTTATTTTGAGATTGCAAAGGTATTAGTCACCCATCATGTTGCCTAACTTCTCTAAGATGTTAAATATGAAGTACCAAATTGATGTATTCTGTAATTGTAAGGTATTACATATCCTTCCAAAATGATCATAAATTATTATTCAGTCATGCATATTTCTAATAAATTCACCCATTGCTTAACTTTTGTGAAATGTCAAAAATCAAGTACTAAATTGATGTATTGCATCAATCAAGGTCACTATTATAAGTTAATAGGTTTCAACCCTTAACTCCTTCACTTTCTAATAAACTCACCCATTACGTTGCTTAACTTTTGAAATGTGAAACATCAAGTACTGAATTGATGTATTGCATAAAAGGCGACTATTATAAGTTAATAGGTTTCAACCCTTAACTATTTTAGTTCTTAATAAACTCACCCATCACGTTGTTTAACTTTTGTGAAAAGTTAAACATGAAGTACTGCATTGATGTATTACATAAAAGGCGACTATTATAAGTTAATAGGTCTCTACCCTTAAGTCCTTCAGATACTAATAATCGCATCCATCACGTTGCTTATTTTTTGTGAAATGTCAAACATCAAGTACTGAATTGATATATTGTATAAAAAGACCACTATTATAAGTTAATAGATCTCTACCCTCAAGTCCTTCAGTTACTAATAATCGCACCCATCACGTTGCTTAACTTTTGTGAGATGTTAAACATCAAGTACCCAATTGACAAATTCCATAAAATGACCAATATTATATGTTAGTAGATTTTCCTCCAATATGATTATACTAGAGTCGTGCATATTCCTAATACATTCACTCATCACGTTGCTTAACTTTTGTTAAGCATCAAGTACTCAATTGACGTCTTCAATAGAAAAGTAGTATTTTATATTTTATAAATTTGTATTAAATAATATGTACTTTCTTCTAAAAAGAAACGATATTTTAAGATTAAAACAAAATCGCTGATAAAAAAAAATCAATAACTGAAATTCTAATACGAGTAAGTAGTAATACATATTTAAATGGTTACAATGTATGGAAACATTCATAAAATAAAATTGCATATTATCTAGACAGGAAAGATAAAAGTAAAAATACGACGACGATTGAAACATACGGAACTTGTGATTTTATTTTATTTTTTCGAAATAATCGAGTTCATCACTGTGGATATCCAGTCGCAAACCATGCGATAAAGTCGTTTATTTTTATTCGTTCTTTGTAAATAATAAACGTATTTTCGCATCAATAAAGATGCTTTATCGAGCATGTTTCATAAATTATATACTTGTATCGGAAAGTTTCCACGCATTTGATAAAGTTAGTAAAGAGGGATTAAGTGCTTAGCAGTATTATGATCTATTATATAATATTTAACATCAATTTAATATAAAATTTGATTCACTCAAAGGCTTATGTAAGTAATTTAATTTGAGATTATAACTTGTTCATTTTTTAAAAATAAAGTTTTAATTAATTATAAGTAATATAAGAGTCAGATTTTGACCAATGCTTAAATAAAAATTGATTAATTTTCTACTAATCATATAATTTATATATTTATACATAATTACATATATTATATACACATATATTATATATACATATTATACATATATTATTATACATAAAATTAATTTGTCATTTTTAACATTACGTAGTTACGTAATAAATTTCGAGAATAACTGTAATGTTTAATTTTATAGAATTTAGTTATTATTAAACTAAGGGCAGAAAGACAATAGCCGTTTGCAACAGTTGTCTTTTTATTTTATTATTATTGTATAGAAATGTTAAACTCCCTTTGAAGACGAGAGGCGGATATATTCGTCCTATCCTTTACACAAGAGATTTCGATTATACATACATATCTATTGTGATGGCGCACTCATCAAATCTTAGTTCCAAGTGAAACTAATTTTGTCATGTAAAAGAAATGATTATATTTATGTAAAACTACTGGGATTTCTTATATATTTATATAAGAATATTAAGTAAAGTAACATTTATTGTTATATTCATCCTTGTATTTCTGAATAATTTTGAATGACATTATGAATTATTATATAACATTATTATATCTTCAAGATGCAGTAATTTTAAACGAAATAAGAAAATATATTTGTTTAATTTTTTAAAGTATTTAAAAGCGTTGATGTGAGATTATAGATTATCAAAATACTATGTTATTTCTATTATCAGAAAAACAAAATAGAGATGAAACTGCTTTCGTAATACAAAGTTTTTTTGAATGAAATTTTAGATTGCATTACTATTATGGATCCTCGTGTATGTTGTTTGAGTTGCGTAACTAGTGACTATTTTTAGTAACGGAATCATTTGTAGATAGTCTATAATGATTAGTATAGTCGATGCTTTAAAATAAAATGACTTGATTTGTGGTTAGAAAACTAACGAAACAATCTGTCATATATGAATGACCTAAAACATGTTACAGTAAAACCCTTTTAGAGTTGAAAATCTGTAATAAATGTAGTTGTATCAGAATTTAGTTGGATGTCAGGAAGCTAGCCGGATTTGAATAGTTCTGAGGATGGACTTACATGCTGTCCACTTGGAAGACACAGGATTTGGCTCACATCTGTCGGGCCTAAGCCACATAATTATTTTAAACGCGACGCCTTTCCTTTCTTCCGTTCCTAAAACCCATGAAACTCGAATCGCGTGAAATGTGTTCATAACATTTCAGATTTCATGAAATAATGGCGTCGCTTAAAGCCAGTACGAAATTATGATTTTAATTAAGTGTCTAGAATAATAAAAATGGAACTGAAGTGTGCTTGATATTTATATAATTTAATCGTAGTTTTGAAACGTTATTGAATGTCAGTTTACCGAACAAAGCTGTAATTACATTTATTGTGGTGTAAGTTGGAACAGCGGTAAAAGCCGAATATTATATATTTGATGTTCGAATTTCCTTTGTGCAAAAACAGTTCACATTTCAATGAAATGCAATTTTATTCCGTTCCAAAAACAAAAATAAAAACGTAAATAAAACAACATTCAGGTTAAAATCACAAAATGTTAGGATGAAAGGAAACAACAATTGGAATTGGTCGGAACGAAAACATTTTGTTGATCTGCATAGAGCACTACTTTTGTTTACGATACTCACTCATCTACATCCTCGACAACTTTGTACGAGTGTTTCGTTTCCTCTTCGTCCTCATCGTCAGCATCGTCCTCCTCTGTATCCTCGCTCTTATCTGTAATCGTTTTAAGTGGATTAAGGCAATTTGTATTGTCTCCATTTATAATTGCACATTGATTACCAGCTTCTCCATCGTCTTCCTTCGTCTCGCTGTACTTTCCGGATTTACTTCCAGCCTCCGTCTCGGATCCTTCGCCTTTCCCAAACGCCGTCTGAGTTTCGAACCCGTATTTGTCACTGTCCTTCTTGTGGTAACTATCAAAGTGCTTGTAACCTTTACCCCCTTCATCATCAACCTTCTTGTTGTATCCTTGCTCGTTGTCATCGTCGTCACCGTAAGTGTGCAAAAACGCTTTCTTAGTATCTGCAAAACATCCAAAGTAAATTAGTGATCCTTAATTACTTAATACATTTGTTAATTATGGTTTCGAATTAATTGCATATAAATAAGAATAAGTTAGTATTTTATTATTCAAAGTCATCTAATCTTAATACCTAATTTAATTATTTCATAGACTAAGTATCAATAACAACTAAACTCTGCGCTTGGTTAACGTACATATTGTATACACAAATTGCCATACACTAAGCGAATGTACTATAATCAGATATTAAATTCCCATATGCATGTACAAATAGGTTCATTCAGTCACATTAAATAATAATGTACGTATTAACGAACATAACAATAAATTACTATACTACTTGGAGACACATTTTCTATTAAGATTCTACAAATCTTTTTCAATAAACTGAGTTATTTCTACATAACGTAATCAACTACATATCCAAATCAAGATGAAAATTAAAGTCAAATACTTGTACGTTAGTTCGGTCAAGTGAATAATATTGTACGTATTACGGATCATAGTTTAAAAGAATTTACATTAAATAAGTGCAGACCGTGCTAACAAATTGATGTCTTTAACTTAGATATTTGTACACGAAAAGCAATTATAAACATACAAAATAATGAAATCTATGTTAAATATAGATTCGAAAAGGGATAAACTAAACTGAATGAAATAGCATGGTTGTAATCTATAGATATTTCTAGTAATCAATTCAATCATAAGTAAAGCTTAGATTAATAGAACAATTGATAACATGACACACAATTTATAAAAATAGGTAGGAGTTGTACTTTATAGGTGTTGTGACGTATTCAAATAAAATTAATTGCCGAAACCAGGGATCGAACCAGGGACCTTTAGATCTTCAGTCTAACGCTCTCCCAACTGAGCTATTTCGGCTGATAATATTTTAAGTCTCGCGCATCAATGTTACACAATAATAAATTGATTTCTTTTCAATTTTGATATATGCAACCAAATGAACAATTATTACTAGAAATGTAAGCGAATTGCATATAAATAATGGGTCTATATTGAAAGTGCGATAACCGAATTACCGTCTATGGAAATCCCGAGAACCGAAATCCCAACTGTATCAAAATCTCGACAATCATAATCCCGACTATATCAAAATTTCTACAATATCATTTTTAAATTATTTCGGAGAGTAGTCACCTTGTGCTACATTTTTATTATTAATAACAATAATTTAATTGATTTTGTTGAATTATTCATAATAAACCTTAACATTATGAAATAATCTCAAATACAAATAGATTATTAATTGTTGTTATACATTATTAATAACAATTTAAAACTGACTAAAAATATTATTGTAGACATTTTCAATATAGTCGGGATTTTGATATAGTCGGGATTATGGTTGTCGGGATTTTGTTATAGTCAAGATTTCGATACAGTCGAGATTTCGATACAGTCGAGATTTCGATACAGTCGAGATTTCGAACGTCGGGATTTTGATTGACTTGTATATCGGTTGTCGGCCTTGCGATTCCCACCGATAAATAATATATTTATTGCTTTATATAATAAAACATTTCAGTATTTTTGACAAATCATAATATATAACAGTCTAATTAAATAGAAGATAATGATGAGCATCATTATTATAAAGAGAAGATTGACTAATTTGAAGATTAAGCAAAATCTTTAGTTAAATCGTATTTGAATTCATAGCAAAATAATGGTTAAATTTTATTCCTTAACCGGATATTTATTATATAAAATTAACATCCATTCTATGTGTTGATGTAAGTATAAAGGTTTCAAGGGACTTATTACCTTAGTCCTTGAAAATACTTACATGACACGTTACTTGCGTAGCACAAATAGGTGTTAAGTATAATGTACAATATTATGTAACAAATGAGAACATTATCAGTTACTTGTCTATAAATATTAATGAATTGGGTATATTTTCAATGTTTCGTTAATAATTTCTTTACAAATTTAAATGAAATCTATGAAACAAATAGTTTCTGTACTGAAATTGTTGATTGCTTAATATATAGATTTTTTAGTATTATTAAGTAATACATGAAAGTATTATGAAACAATTGATTTAAACAAACATGTTTGGAATATGACGAAGAAAGCGGTATTGTAATAGTAATTTAACGCGTCGCCAAGCGAAAAACCGCATTATCGTTTAAATCTCTTTCAATTAGAAATGTTTCGTATCTCGTTGCGTAATACAGATCTTAGACTTGAAAAATATATTAATTGCAGTAATTACAATCATACCTCAGTTGACTCAATTTGTCGTATTAAATTAGACAATTTCTGTACATATATGTCTCTTCATTCGCACATACGTACACTGTTGTCGTCAGTTTACCATTAAGTAAAAACTACTTAAATAGGACAATGATGTTATTATATAATAGATTAAATATATGTTTGTGTCTATTTTTAATTAAATTATCATCCAAATCATTGACAGCAATGGTTACAGTTAGACCTCACTTAACATACATAAGGTTTATTCAAATTTTCAAATGCTAAGTCCAGTCGCATATACGTACTTCATGTTCATACGAACGTACATTTGTTGTTATATATAATATATTATAAGTATGTTAAAACGATTGTGATTGTATTTATTTAAATGAAATATTTGGTTATCCTTACCTTTGGTTATAAGATCAGCCAAATCATCGGGAGCAACGGCCCGGACTTCACGGATCATGGATTCGACGACATTCGTATCTCCAGAATGTGGGAAAGCCTGTGCTGCAAGTACAGCACCGAAAGCGAGAAGGATTGCTGTCCGCATGTTGGTCGAAGAGGAGGAGCAATGGTAGCAGGAAGAGCTTTAGGAACGAAGTATACACTCGCCGGATAATTTATCGCGAAATGTGTCCAGACTCTATAACGCGGGTCCATTTATAAACGGCACCTTTTTGGGCAGACCCAGTTGGGAAGGGATCAGAAACTCACCCACCCACTCACAAATCTCTTTGCGGTTTTTCCATTACGCAAATCATCACAGAACGCCTTCCCTTCTTGCGTGCGCTATTTATTTTTCTTTCGCTCTTTCTTTCTGCTCGTTCCCCTCCGTTCTCGTAAATTTCACACGTAATACACAATGAATGGCCAAAACGATGGTTTTCAGACCGTTTCAAAACGTTACGTAAAAATTTCGTCGGCAAGGAATCGACATATCCGCGCAAAATTTGATCAGTTGACACCCGATAAAAATATGTCAGAGTCAAAATTTTCAAATCACGTTCAACTTTCGATGTAGGTCAAAATTCGCAGCGAAACTACAAAGCTCCAAATTTCGAGTTAAATTCTTGTGATAGCGCGATGGCCTCCGTTCTGAAACTCTGCTCGAAATTTTGGATTCCGTCCACCAGGTCAAATGTACAGAAAATGAATTTCTTCAGTAAACCAAAACCGGTGAGATCATTTAATTTTTATTCTATTTCAATATAGGAAAGATCCATCAAACCAAATGAAAGTTATTTGATACTATTGTGTATTAGTATGGTTATGTGAATTCTATGGTTTGTAATAAGACAAAAAGCGTGACTGTACGCTCAAACAGAGAAAATATTATATAAGATGAAATCTGAGTTTTTTTGGACGTTGGCCACAAATCAATAAACAAAGAAATAGAATATTAGCGACCAAAATACAAATTACCATAATATTATACGTACAAAGAAAGTTTCAAACTATTTCAATTAGTTCGTTATTACTTGTCACTTATATAATTTCACATATTCATGTATTGATCATAGCCAAATTTATAAAACTTTATTTATATTTCACAAACACATAGATTTCAAGAAACTAGTTATAAACCATTAGTAAAAGTGAAAAATAACTGTAAAATTATTTTTTTCTAAGAATTTATTAAAAAACACATTGAATAATCACGAAATTTATCATCAAATTGTTACTTTTTATTTGTTTATACATGACTTATGGTAAACAAATATGTTTGTAAATGGAACTGCATTTATTACAATTAAACAAAATCATGTAGGTTAGCACGTGATTTAGGTGCATATATGTAATTAGACATGTTTATTGTGTACCGACATTAACAAAATGATCGTAAAGCTGATTTACGCTGTGCCGTGTAATTCCCAGGTCTTCTAATTAACAGTTTCGCTTCAAGTATAATTTAACTCCCCAACAATACGTACATCCTGAATTAATCACCAACTATAGAAAATTATCCTCGGATGTTTAAAGACCTGCGGCCAATTGCAAACCCCCATCTACTGCACAGTGATTTAATATTGAATTACCGTTGCGAAATCTAAAGTAGGTTAAACAATAATAGAGCAACAACATGAAAAAAAATGGCACATTGCAGCTTCCAATATTTTATTTGTGTGCGTCCGATTCGGAAAAGGGATTAAAACAAAATGATATAAATTAAATAACGTCGGCGCAATTCCCACGGGAAATTATTTGATCCCGCGGAATGGATGCACATCCAGCCGTGCACAATGCACACAATCTAATTTAATTTAATCCAATCCAACAATGGGAGAAAGATAATCATTCGGTTTTTTTGTGTGTGTGGTGTATTATGTCATATTTCGGTGATCCATAGATGGACGATCCATTCATTGTCACGAGGGCCGCAACGTCGGAGGCTTGCGATATCCTGGACCTAATGTGGGACGCCTATTATCCGGATGAGCCGACCACGTCCTTCCTTGGTCTAGGTCGGAACAGGAACTCGGTGTTCGATGATCAAGCTTTGAAAGTCCTCGCCCAGGGATACAGCATAGTGGCTAGGTGCAAATACAATGGATCACTGGTCGGAGCCTCGCTGAACTCAATAACCGTGCCTTGGGATCCGAAGATGACTGAGAAGTTCGCATGCACGTTGAGCGACGATAAGATGACAAAGCTGTTCATGTTCTTTGCTTATCTCCAAAAGGTCCCCAGATTATGGGAACGATATTGCGACCTGCAAGTTTTTGAAGTAAGTTATTTCATTTTTGATGATCTAAAGGTCCGTCAGCATTACTGATAAGAGAATTTGCACGTGTAGTGCAACCACTTTAAATAAACGGGATTTCTCTTATATAATGTAGATGTGGCTACTCATTACGCAAAACTTACCTAATAACTTCTATTCATTCAGGTATAAATGGAAATACTTATACAATATTCTCTATGGAATACTTCAAAAGTTACTTAACGACTATTACATAGTCGCAAACATCTTAAGCAACTTTTTTTTCATTTTCTTTTAATCGTAGATACAAGTTTTTAAGAAATGTTTTTTTTTGTTATTCCACTTCTAATAACAGAAGTCGCGGATGTAGATAATCTCTATATTTTCTTAACAACTGCACTTCATTTAAATAATATAAGCATACCTACAACTTGAAGTATTTGTGCAAAGACAAGTTACTAGGCAATTCATATATAATGAGTAAGGAGTTCATTTTATCTTTATTCTGTTTAGATGGCGAATGTTTTTGTGAGGCGAAGCGATAGGAGGAAAGGAGTAGCTGGAAGGTTGGTCAGAGCGTCGCGTGATTTAGCTGCAGATACTGGGTTTAGGATTGTCCGCGTTGACGCAACAAACGTCCACACGTAATACGTATTAATCTTAAGAACGAGCAAAGAAACTCAGTATATATTTTCTGCAGGGCTACGCTGTGCGACCGTTTGAAAATGAGGATGGTTTACGAACTCCCTTATTGCTCTTATTTAGGCGAAGATAATAATCCAGTCATCGACCCACCGAAACCAAATACATCAGTAAAAGTCTACATCGACACACCACTTTCTTGGACAAATTAATAAATTGTTTGTTGTTTTCTTTATATATAATATTTATATTTTACTTTTGGTTTGATATAAAATAATATAGTAACAAAATAAAAAAATAATATGCATGATTATGGCTTATTTCACTTTCACGAGCTGTAGAGGTAACGGTTGCCTTTGCGCGTTTCACCTTTTTTGCCTCCTTCGTTGTAATGCTCGTGCTTCTTTTCCTTTCCTTCGTTCACGTCGTATCCCGAATCTTCGATTATCCGATGACCATGATCGCTGTTGCCCTTGTTACCAAACTTGCTTGAATCTTCGGATTTTTTGTACCCATGACCCTTCTTTCCGTCACCATCTCCGGCTTTGAAACCGCTCTGCCTGTCACCGTATTTGCTGTACTCGCCGCTCTTGTGGTAATCATCGTAAAACTTGTGCTCCTTAATATATTCATCCTTATAGAATTTGTTATGGTATCCTTTGGTTTTATGTCCCTTCTTGTGACCTTTCCTCTCCCCAAATTTGCCACCTTTATGGCTTTGTCTTCCCTTGAAATGCTTCTGGAATTGGTCCTTGCCGTTATGGTACCTCTTGCTGTTACCACCGTCTTCATCGTGGAACCCTTTAAGCACTCCCTTCAAGTCTTCCCCTTTTCTTCCCTTATCCTTGTAACTTTCCTTGCTGTGTCCCTTGGAGGATTCGTGCCCCATCTCCAGATGATACCCATCCTTATTATCTTTTCCATATCCGATATTTGATGATGTTTTCAGAGCGTCGAAACGTAATGCGAACGAGATGGAACCAATCAACGCCAGACTTCCGATTAGCTTTGTCTGTAGCCGCATTTTGATAGGAACTAACTGTTTCCGATCAAAAAGATCCGGCTTTATACTTTCTCCGGTACTTTCATTCGATTGCACACGACCGCCAATGGTAAATTAAAGTGGCGTGCAAATATGTTTACTAACCTATCGCCGATTGTTTCCTTGTTGTTCATGCTTTCAGAAATTCCAAATCAATATTTTATGGTCTTCTATAATGCGATTTTTATAGGAACGACGGTCTTATACTTACAATTTCCAAAATATACTCTTTTCTTATATTTTACTAGTTTTTACTCACTTTCATTCCACATTGTGTTCGGTCACCTTTTGTTACTAATTGATCAACCATTAAATACACCTTATCCTAGTTTTTCTACATCAAATCAAAGAATAAACGTGATTTCATCACAGAAAATACAAAAAACATAGCAATAAAATCAAATATTTATTATAGTTGAACATAATTTATAACAAGCAAAATTAATTAATTTAAATTGATCAATTACAAATATATTCTTAAAATTATACATATTACTTAACTGCATCAATAATATATAAAAATCTGTGTACATATTACATTATATAAACATATTTGTTAAATTAATTCTTGATTTTATGTTACGTAATTATTTAAAAAGTAGATAAAGACAGCAGTGTATGGCTTTGGAATTGAAAACTATTGTAATGAAATTCTTAGAAATTGAGATGTAAACCATATGCTGCCATCTAGTGTTAAAAACAAAACTTTCTCAATTTTATTTCAAAGCATTATACTTGCTGCGCCATCCTTTGGAATAGTTCAGAAGCTTGAGGTTGCAAAGATTGAGCGCTGATGTTTGTAATGATTAATTATAATTTTATAAAATACATTTATTAGGCTGCTAGTGACTACGTCTTTGATTATAATAGTATATATACTTATAAAATGTTTAAATATTAAAAAAATAAAATGAGCGATAATTGTGAGCAATATAAAATATTTACTTTCTTAACATATCTGGTACGAAAACATAATAGTATTGTTATTAATAAAGCTTATTTAATTGATTTGCCTACTAGAAGGATTTATCTGCAAATGACTGTCTGTTTGCTATTGTTCATCCGAAATCTAAACTTTATTTCATAACAGTATTAATGGATACATTAATAAATTAATACAAACTTGACAGAATATATAAAATATTGCTCAGTAAATTATAGCATTCATCTTTGATCTCATTTTTTTTGCAATTAATATAAATATATATCGAGTGATTTATCAATTGTTACTTATATCATTTGTTGAATATAAAACAAGCGACTTTGTTGCTTCCTTAATGATATTATATTAATATTGTCAACAAAAATTCCATATAATTATCTTTCGAATTCCCAATATATATATTTATTACCATATATTAAACTTACACATTAAATTTATTTAGTTAATATCAAAAAACTATACAGTTTATACAATCGTCGGTTCTCTGAATCAATAAAGCCAGAGATTAACATACCTTAAAACTAATCCAAAATATACAAACATCTCAAATTTTGCATAAAATAAATCGTGTTTTTTTTTCTTTTTGTTAGGTAAATATTTTTTTTAGTATACTGTGTGAATGGCCCCAAAATGCGGAAACATAACTATAACTGATATCACCTATTTACTACTTCTGTTATCCCACATCAATCCGGGTATACCGACTATTAAACACTTGATAAAATTAAAGGGAGAACCATCTGTGGATAACCGAAAGAAAAGCACTTTATTTCAATATCATCGATAACTTAACTTATTTACACTAGTAATCACAATTCGTGTATCCAAACATCCTTGAATTTTTAATAAAATAACCTTTGTCTCGTTAATGTTACACTTAAGCTACAGTTTTCTTCAATTGAGTCCTTTAATATTATAATACTGTTTCAATCTTAATTTGCTTATAGTATCATATATAAACGTTATGTATATAGTAGAATTAATTTATGTATAGATTTGTATTTTTTAATTATTTTTTCGTGAGCCCATAGGACGTGAATGCAAAATCAGGAATACTGTTAATGAGTTGGCAAATTTGGTTTCTGTGTTAATGTGTAGCTTTTTACGCTTGTGTTATTTGTGGGTGGTGTTTTTGTTTGCATCACGAGAATTTATACTGTATCCAGAATGTGATGGACCATGATCGGAGTTGAAGGTCGATGCTTAATTTTCCTGTCTCCCGCTTTGCTGCATTGTTTATTGACGCCTTCACTCCTGACGCTTCCGACTTTCGTTTTGTTGTTAAGCTTCAGCTTCGCGGACCATTTGGGTTGTTCCGCGGGGAAGTTGTTGGTTTTCGTTTTCACGCATTTATCGCCCTACAAATACACATATTGTTATTGCTGGCGCATTATGCCTTTTATCTATTATACTGACGTATCGATTCTGGCAGTTGTCGTATGCTTTGGCTTTGTTGGTGAGTTCGCTCTTGAGGTGCCAACCCTGTAGGTAGATGTGTGGGCTGAGTGGCATCTGACCTCTTCGCAGCCGCAGCATGCATTGGTACCTGGAAAGAAAATTTATGGGTGAAAACTTGAAACATGCCGGATGCTAGACGGAAAGTAAGTACCTTGTGATTAATTGGAAGAGCCTCGCGTGATCTCCGAATTTCCGCAGGATCCTCGTGGCCCCCATTACGCCCTCCAAATAAGTGGGTGAAACTGATAACGACCTCCAGTAATATTTCAGTGATAACCTTGCGTTTCCTAAACACCAACACAATTATTTATTTGCTGACATGGAAAGATCTACGGCTTTGCAAGATTGTGTTTATAAGTAAACACATGTTCGATGCTCGACCGTTAATCTTATTCTACAAAACCAGTGGATTCAACTTTTGTCTACTCAGTAATCCCATAAGATTATATATTTGTTTCGCTACGTTAATAAGTAAAAATCAGTGGCGGATTTAATATAATTATAGCTGCAATACATTGAATAATTAATTTCCAAATTGATTTAAGCAATATACTATGTTGTCCCACCAGCATCAGACTTCATTATTCCATGTAGATTAGGCAGCCCAAAATTATAGTTTATTTATAAAACTCCATCTCTATTTTTGTAAAAGAGGATTTGCGTTCTCTAGAGAACAAAGTTTGAATACCACTGTATAAAATAGTTCTGCAAAAATCACCTTTTTCCAATAGCCATTGAGCGTAAAGCGTTATGTAGTGCGGATTGTGGGGATTCAGCTGGACGGTCCTCCTCAACAGGGCACCAACTGACCTATCCCTGGATCCCTTCAAGCGTGCCAACTCGATGTAGGCAGGCGTGAAGTGCGGTTCGATTTTCAAACAGCGCCTCAGCATCCTTTCGGAGTCTGCACTTCTGTTGGATTTCCTGCAACGAGCAATTACTTATATTCACCGGATCCACCTGAACCAAAGCAGGTCGTGCAACACCGAAAACTCACCTATATAATTGTCCCAGGTTGTAATGAGCGTTCACGTGATCCACGGAATAACGTATTGCAAGCAGAAAGTGTTTCTCGGCTTCCTCTTCATCTCCAATCAATGTTCCCAAGTTGTTGTGAGCGCTGGCATATGTAGGCCACAGTCTATGCAGGTCCAAAAGAAACATGTAATTAGTATAGACGGCACACTTCGGGTATAATATCACAGTTTTAAATCAACTTATGAAAGCTCTTCCCTCTTCATAAACTTCAATATCTATCAGTGATTTTTATACTTAAGCAATATTGACAAGAATATATTTAGGTCATGGTTTAGATAATTATACTGAAATTATTATTAAATTGTAATTATTTACTACCAAATTTTAATAACTATATTTAATGTACATTATGAAAATACTGAAGAAAGGTACAAAAATGTAAATTATTTTTGAATGTAAATATACATAAAATATAACTATAAATCAGGGTAACTTCCTGCATAGAAGTTTAATTAGGCAATTTGGCAGTAGAAAAGTTGAACTGAATATATTTGATATGCATTAGGATAATCCGGGGATAACGCAGAATATATTATGATAAGTTGGAATGGATAATGTTGTACGGTCAGATTAAACGAGCCCCTACAGCTGTAACATAATCCCTAATTGTATCAATATTAATAACGAACTTTGTTTATGCCTCAAATCCGTCCCGTTCCGGGCTTAAACATAAAACGGAAACAATGCCCATCCGAACTAGCTTCCACTCTAGAATTCTCCACTCTCCCCCATTCAACCAGTATTAAGTTACATACAAAGCCCGAAAAATGAAGGAAAAAAGATGATTTGTAAGGGTCGTTTTTGTTGTATACCTTTTTTTATCAAAGGGAACAAATATTATATGGAATATGTCGCATCAAAGTAGTTGATCTCATAATATGATTAATGGATTTACATTGAATGTTGGACTTAACGTAACATAAGATACATGTGGAAAAGAGATTTAAATTTATAATTTGTATGCATAAACTTGTATCTCTTCATTCGCATGAATGTACACTTCGTTATAAAATATATGGGGATTTGAAATGGAGTTCATACTTCAATTTTGACGGATATCTGTAGGTTTGTAAGATTATAGATATGAATCATGTACGTATAGTTGAACAAACACTGAAATGTAAATTTAATTAATATTAAGTACGTGAAAGGTCACCAACCCGTGCGATGCGTTGCTTAACTTTCGTAAGCATAAATTGACACGTAAATATAAAAAAAAAACTAAATGCAAACAAAACTAAAGTGGTTATGAGATTACCTGAGAGCAGTAAAGTAATGTGTTCTGGCAAGTTCGGGTCGCGATGAGTCGCGCAAGAAGTTACCAAAGTTGTAGTGCATCTTGGCGTTGTGCGGCAGGGTCATGATGCCGGCCCTAAAACAATTGAAGGGTTCAGTGGGAATGTTTGCGGAAGGGTTTCATCTTGCGAACCTCAGCAGGGACTCCCTCGACCTCCAATCCCGGTTACGGATCACAACTCGCAGACAACTCGCAGTCAGCATTAATATCACGAAGCATGTTACGGTCTGTCTGTGGCGGGAGCAGCAACCCCACATCGTGTTCATGCCGTAGACCACCAATAAAATACACCCCATGCTGGAACAGGAACATCAGAAAAACAATAAATTAAGACCTATTTATTGTACATTTTACAAGAAACGTTACCTCGGAATGTAAAGGACTCGTTCGGCCACGACGAAACCCACAGTCACTAGGAGATTCGTAGCAGGCAAAAAGGGTAGCACCAGCAAGAGAAGACCAAGAACAACGGGAACGTTCTTCGGGTTCTGATGATCGCAGGAGGCGGAAAAAGAAATGAGGACGGTCATTAGTTTCCGATCCCAAATGGATATTTAATTTCCTCCGTGCTACTATTTTTCATCCCACGAGTTTTTGCTTTGTTTTTCTCTTTGCTTTTTTTTGATAATGCGTATTTCCATGGGGCAAACACATAGATTACAATTTGATTAAGCTGGGAGAGGAACAGCGATTTTCGCTTCGCAAGAACGGTTTTACAAAATTGATAATATTTACTTATCGATTTGAAGCTTTTTGGTATACACGTACAGATTTACATTTACACATCACCGAACGTGTATTGTGCATTTTTTTTTCAGGAATAGAATTTACATTTTTCCAGTTACAACATATGGAAAGTTCTGTAAAGTGAAAATACAATATTGAAACATTGTTCTGCCCTAAAGTTTGCATATGTTTTTAATATGCTTCATTTAAAAATGATCTCAAATGAAGGAAAGTTCCATAGAAAAATATATTAATAAAGAGTATTAATATTGTAGCAAAGCTCAAAAATTAGTAACGATATTAATAATATTTTAAATAATTTGACACATAGATTTTATTTCTCAAATTCTGATCGATTAAAAAATATGACATTTCTAATTTTAACCCTTAAATTGTGCTATTTAGAAGTAGAAATAGTAGGGAAAGAAATAATGTAATCTCTTCTAATACTATAATAATTAAAATAAACTATAAGTTACTATAGTTTTTCTTGAATGTATGTATATTTTTCAATATTTTCAGAATGATTTGTCTGTTTTCAGAAACAGAATAGTGAATGTAAAAATGCATAGTTGTAACACAGCTTGCGTGAATACTGCAGAACATAAAATAACGGACCGAGCGTGTACATATGACAATGTATTATTGTTGTTGTTTTTTCGTTGTTTGCCTGCTGTTGTTTTGTATGCTCTACCTTCCGCCTATTCGCATCGGCCCGTTGTTGTTGTTTCTGTATTAATCTGAAACATGTCGACGCGAACGTGGATCGATCGTTGCCGACGATAAATTGCTATTATTATAATAAATCTCGACGATGCGTCGGATATATTCAGGGATATTTCATTCTCGAAACATTTATCGAAATCAGTTCACATGTTCATCATCCTTCCACCCCCTCCCAAACAACGTCCAGATGCATACCGATATTCATAAACGAGCACGCAATATTGAATATGCCAATATTTGATCTTCGACTTAATTAAATGTACTTTATGCAGCAGTTAATTAACTTTGATCGAATGCACAACCATCGGGGAATCAATTAATAAATTAAACTCATGAATGTCTATACACATTGACGTACTACATAATAATTCTTGAATTGAACAATAACTTGTATTGAATTGATATGAATGTAATTGGTTAATTAAGCAAACTATATACTAGAAATGCATTGAAAACATTGAATAATTAAAATAATGACAGAAAATAGTTTTAAATAAAAACACGTAAATACTAAAGAAGTTGGAAGAATTTTTTTACTAAAATAAGTTTTCGAATTTCTTTGTTCATATAAAATTTCCTATAGTTTTGAATTATTGATACGAAGTCGAATTGACATTAATAAAATTTATTTAATAAAGAAAGTATATACCTAAAAATTGAACAAATTCAAATAAAATCATTTATATTTTGTTTTTATGAAAAATTAGAATTTGTACTGAACACGAAAAACTATGATAAAACTATTTTCATGAAAGTTTTATAAATATTTTTCTAGCTTTGCAATTTCTTATCTTTTATTAAAATGGTTGGAAATGCATATTTTTATGCAATATAGAAAATCGTAAAAATGTGGGCAACATATAGATGTAATATATTCATGTTTACTAAAATATCATCATTTCAAATAAAATAAAACAATGACTTAAGAATATTAGGTTTGAATAGAAAATTTATAACAATTTATTATTTAACAATTTTACTTGAAATAATGAAATACATTAGTTTATTTATTTAGATACTAAAGTTAAAGAAAAACTTATTTTATCTATACTAACGAGACATGAATGAAGCAAATCCGGATGTCTTTAATTTGAGTTGATTGCGATAAAAAAAAATAAACGAGGAAATCAATAAAATTTATTTATAGTCCTGTTTTGTGTTGCAGGATCGCAACAGGTTTAAGGAAAAGATACATAGGTATGCCGAACAGAAGGCAAAGAAATGTACAGGTAGAAATTGTGGATGAGAGTCGGTGAGGAGGGGAATGCAATTTCCTATTTCACTTCCTCGTTTTGTCCCGGAGTGGAATTTAGATGGAAAAAGGGAGAGGCCGGGTATCGTCCGTAATAAAAATATGCCGGCGCATATCGCATAAAAATAAATTCGTGGAGTGGAGCAACGTTGAAATGCAAATATTAAAACAATACGGGGGGTATTATTTATTATGTTGGCAATGCGCGTTCCATCGAGCAGGAAAGCGCACCCCATCGGACTGGGGCAATATACTCGTCCTCGTTCTCATCCTTCAGGATGAATATCCTGCATGTGGAGGATGCGTCTTAATGTTGCCATTAAATTGAAGAAATTTCATATCGCCCGACCGGATTTAATATGTAGCAAACTTCAATACACTCTGCTGGAGTTACTCACTCACATTCAGAATCATAATAAAAAGACTTATTTTCAAATTGAATATTTCCAACGGAAAAGATGATACAATCAAGCAACATATGGTCGATTTATAGAAAATGTAATTTTTCAATTACTAAGAGATTTTCATATCATTACAGCTCATTTTTAATTTAGTTAAATCGATTTTTCAACAAGCTGCATTTAAATAGGGGGAGATTATGCAATAATAGGAATGAACTTTGAATAAGTAATAAACATTTCTGCTTAACAAATCAAAGTGCTATAAAAATAATTATATTCAAAGTATCTTCCTACACAAAGAACTGTTTTCACATTACTTAGTCGATCCAAAAACATATTAAGTGTTATTGTTACTTGCAAATTGCCCTATAATAGTAAATAGTATCATGGTTGATAATTCTTGTAATTTAAATTTCTTTTAGTTAATGAAAATCCGGTATTCTCAAATAATCCTGTAGTTAAATACTTCATACAGTGTAGGAATAACATTTGTTTCTAGTGCTTATTTTGTTAACTGTCATTTCTTTTGATACCTATTCACAAGCGCTATTATTACTTGAAAAAATTGACCTACATTATTTATAATTCAATTGTAATTAATATTTAATAAATAATCTCACGGTTAAAAATTCTTGGAATAATAATTTCCCATAGTTATGTAATAACCTCGATGTTAATTAAATATTAAAGGCACATATAGTTGAAACTTTTTTTTATGTTTTATGATATTAACAACGATTAATGTTAAACAAATATTGAAGATAAATCCGGTATTTTCCAAAAATATCTGTAGTTGAAATGATAAATTGGTATAAAGAGTAGATATAACATTTGTGTCTCATGTTTATCTTGTTAACTGTCACTTATCCTTTTGATGCTTATAAGTACCTGTTACTTGCAGATTGAGCTATATTATTCAAGGGTCTATATTGCAAGCCCGACAACCGAAAGACCGTCTATTGAAATCCCGACGTTCAAAATTCCGAGAGTATCGAAATCCCGACGCTTGAAACCCCGACTATGTCAAAATCCCGACTACCATAATCCCAACTACCATAAAAATGTTTTTGTAGAAATTTATAATAAAAGACACTGTCGGGATTTCGATATAGTCGGGATTTCAAACGTCGGGATTTTGAGCCAGCCGGGATTTCGATACACTCGGGATTTTGAACGTCGGGATTTCAATAGACGGTCTTTCGGTTGTCGGGCTTGCAATATAGACCCTTGAAAAATCTATTCGTTATGAATATGCAGTCAATAATATCATGGTTGTTAGTTTTTTAACTTGAAATTGCCAATTGTTATATGCAAGATAATGGAAAGGTAATTTCGGTATTCTCAAAAACTCCCTGTTGTTGTGGTTACAAACATCTTGTGGAATTGTAAATAAATCATATGTAATCCATTCAAACTGATCTTCGTAGCTGTCACTTATTATAATGTTCAATTTCGAAGTTATAGGATAAAAATTCAAATAGATTTTTGACTGATTCTATAACATTACAATTTAATATATTTGAACAATGATTTCAGGCATAAAATTTAAAAAAATGATATTTCAAAATAAAATTACATGAAATTTTATTTAATTTTAACCATACAATAATGACAGCAAAAGAAAATAGTAACATTTCTTTTATGACATTAGATTTATTTTTCAATAACTTTTCGTAAAATTAATGAAATGTTATCAAATAATAATATAATTATTCTCGAGAACAAAATTGTAGTCACATGAATATTGTAAATCTATCTAATGATTATAAATAAATATTTAAGCTACTTTTTAAATAAATATTATCAATTTGTGTAATTAGTAACTATTTTAATTAAAATAAAAAGCTGTATTTTGATGTTAAAATACTTGGTAATTATAGTTTCGTTTTAGTATTTCCAAACCGCCGTAGTTGATTTAAAGTTATTTGATCTCAACTTATCCGGACATCCGTTATTCAATTATACAGCGCATTGAGTCCCAATTTCACTTCAAATCGGGTGACATCAAAGGCGGCTTCGGTAGATGATTAAACGAAAATCGGTCGGGGTCAATGAAAATAAAAAAACAGGCAGGAAATAGAAAGATGCTGGGGATGGACCAACTGCCAGATTAGATTTGTTGTTTAATTAATGCCGGCCTGCATTTTATTCGACGACGGACAACGGAAATACAAAGTGAGCTCTTTATTGGACGACGCGCGACCGCAAGGGTAGTTTAATGGTGACCACCAACTACCCGGATTACCTGTCACCGATAAACTAACAGTAGCTGCGGTTTTCCCCTTTATTTCCCACCAGGTGCGGCCGCCGATTGTCCACCTAATGCCGTTCAAACAGACCCACATATACATACTCACACATGCCCACACTACGAAGCTGAGAGCCTAAACTACGGTTAAACTTAATGCCGCTTCGGAAAATTGGGTTAATACCATTCCCCCGCACCCATCGGGGTAGATCCGTTATAATTACATTTTCCTTCGGAAGCGAACATTTCGGTAATTACGTCTTTCTCTCGTCTTTTCTTCCTTCACTCTCCCATTTTTTTTGGTGAATAATATTCGGAATTGCACGAACTTAATAAAATTTGGATGTTAATAAAAGGTTTGGGTTTGCTTACCTCGTAGTCCATCAAGCTTTTGATGGCCAACGCCAGGGCTATGGCGAAGAAGAGACAGGTGACCAGATTCCTGGTGTCCCAGATGGAGGTGACTAAAGGTACTGATCCCATCTGCCAGTCGTGGCTGAGGGTGGCGGGGCAGAGGAGCAACCACCAGTTGAAGGCAGCCAAATAGCAGAACGTCAAAATCCTGCGAAACGAAACGGCACGCGACTTAATTAGATACATCCACTCGAGACATAATCCCCCCAAGACTCAAGGAACAACACAACTAGCTCTCAGTGAACCATTTATTATTTAAAGGAGAAACGCCAGCTGCACACAATCATTAACGACACGTCCCCTAATGTTTTGGAGCTGCTCTGTTTTTGTACACAGAAAAGCATATTACAATATGAACAAGAATCAATATTCTAAACCAACGAGCGCATTGCCTACCAAATATCTTGAAGATACTAGAGAAACATACCAATAAACATTATTTCATTATTTATACTAAGTTGGATATAATGACAGAAAAAAAAAGTATAAATATCATAATTCAATTTCGAAGAAATAAAATAGTTAATTGAGTATACAAAATTATTGCTTAATGAATATACCAGGTGATATTATAAAAAGCATCATTAATGATTAATTCACTGTTCTGGTACATTAATGAATCAAAAATGTATACAATCAGAAGAATAAATGTATTTCTAATGAAAATTCCGTTTTTTTGAATATAATTACGGTAATATACTATAATTTCCTGAATATATTTACAAAGACAAATATATTTAATTGCCTGAAAAATTCATTTTATTAATGAAGATTGCTAATACAATCGAAATCCGCCCATATCACCCAATATTTGAAACCGGACTAATCGAGGACTCTTAAACTGTATTAAAAGTGCCTTGATTTGTATATGAGTAATAGTAGGGTCTTTTTTTTACCATTATCCCAAAATATATTCATTTACGCTGAAATTACCCCATCATGACGAGAAAAAGAATTTTATTCTAATATTTTAATTGGTGAAAGTATTCAGTACCACCACAAGAATACATTTTTAACCGAGTTGGGGTAATTTACCCCGGTTCACTGACTCTTGGTATAGAGGAAAGAAAGTGATCATTTATAAAAGTTAAAACATGAATTTAAAATACAATTTGCAACACAGACTTTTAGCATTGAGGGAATATTCAAATAAGGTATAGATATATTCATTAAATATAAATGGAGCAGCCGCAAGTATAAATGGGATATTTATATTCAATAGTGTGCCGGAGATATCTGTTCGTGAATTAATTGTGAAGCAACCGAACCTCCTCATGCACATCCTATATTTCCGAACATCCGAAGAAGAGAAAAAAAATAAAATAAAAGAAAAAATAGGGAACGTACAGTCCCTTGTATATATGTATACCTAAGGGTGTGCAGCGGTCGATGAATAATAAATTGCAGACCGAGTCGACTCTGCCGGCTGCAAACTTTTCAATTTTCCAGCAGCAGTAAATTCTGATGCCAGTTAATAAACTAATAATGAATTTAAGTTGTCGCGGTGTTTTCCGAAAGATGTATCCGAAGGAATAAAGAAAATTGGGAAAACTCAACAAAACTGAGACGAATGACATTTTTAATTTTAGAATGTTTTTTAAAAATAATAAATAAAATGTTACCATTTATACATTCAAAAAGATACAATTTATTGTTTAAAAAAAATTATGAAAATAATACAATTGGTTCCTAGATTGGACAATTGAATTAATTTCAATTTATTTATATAAAAAGTAAGGAAAAGTGTTTTTTTGTCTTGTGGACCCAAGTATTACATTTGTGTTTCTTCATTTCAGATATAAAATAATAAATTGTTTTTATATGTTTTTGTCTCTATTTTTGTTAAACATTTGATGATTTTGGTTTCTTTAGTTTGGAATTACAGAAATTATTTGCTATTACATTCTGGGTTTTTATTCTATTATGATCAAGCACATTATTGTGTTTTAAAGGAAACTTTTAGAAATTATTGAAAAAATATCAAATAGACTTCATAAGTATATAATTTCTTATTTTTCTAATTATATTAGGACAGTGTAAATACTATCAATTAACAATTCAATTGCATCCAAAAGATGCTTTCTTGTATAAATTATTGCATCAGTTAACTTATGTACAGGTTATGTTACGATAGTGGTCCAACTTAAGCGCCGGGTCAAATATGGCATCTCTCCCCAACTATAGTTCTATAAGAGGCGGTGGTGATACGTGAGGGTGTGATCATCTGCCTCTAGTGAGGAGCTAGATTACCGGGGTTGGTTTCTTATAATGGTAGTTAAAACCATTAACCATTAGGTAATCGGATTGCGGGGCCGGTCTCGGAAAAGTCCTTACACAGGTTTTAAGATCCCGCGGGTGCCATTCACGCCGCGAGAACTATATATCTCCGACACCAGGAACCAAGAACGACCCCTGCCTGCAAACACCGCCACCCC